>NC_090447.1:204063695-204371852 GCF_031143425.1 Pleurodeles waltl
AGGGTAAGAAATAGCTGTGAATGAGTCTTTGGCCTTTTTCAAGGTCTGTTTGTTTTTTAGGCAGTACATTCCTTGCAAAAGGGCACATGATGGAATTAAGATGTATGGGGGTTATTCTAACTTTGGAGGAGTGTTAATCCGTCCCAAAAGTGACGGTAAAGTGACGGATATACCACCAGCCGTATTACGAGTTCCATAGGATATAATGGACTCGTAATACGGCTAGTGGTAAATCCGTCACTTTTCCGTCACTTTTGGGACGGATTAACACCTCCTCCAAAGTTAGAATAACCCCCTATATGTTGTCAGATAGTACTGGATATATCTATAATTTCAGTACACTGTTAGGGATTCTTCTATTGATTCCCCTGGTTGACCATCCACTTTTGGAGTTAGTGAGAAATTGTATGGAAACTTGGTAGAGGACTTTATAACAAAGGTCACCATTTATATGTAGATATCTTCTACACTGGTGTGCAATTGTTCAAGGAATTGTTCAAAGTAGACCTTGTTGCATGTGCCACAATCCACTCTAATAATAAAGAATACCCTAAAGAGCTTGTATGTAAAACATTTCAGAGAGGACAGTGCAGTGACTTGCACAGTGATAAACCTATAGCTGTGAATTTTTCAGACGAGAGAGATGTCCACATGCTGACATTTATTTGTGATGAAAGTACTTCACCTGTGACTGTTTGGAGTCAGGTTGCTGAAGTGTGCAAACCTGTGTGCATTTATGCTACAATAAGCACATGGGTGGTGTAGATAAAGTGGATCAGAGGTTGGAGCCTTGTAGGTCTGTTCCTAAGACAAATGTTTGGTATGAGAAGTTGACGGTTCATTTCCTTCCTCTGACAACCCCCAATGCTTTTTTTGTATTCAATGATTGTTATCCAGATTTGAAGACAACTTTTTTTCATTTTCAACCCTGTGTGATAGGCATCCTTGTTGTATCTGAGCAGGCAAGTGTTACTAGAGTTGGAGTGATGGAGAATGTGGCTGGATTGAAAACTCCCTTCTTTCCTGATTGTTGTCCTCAAACACCTCAAAAAATAATTCTCTGTCAGAGATGCAGAGTCTGTGTCCAAAGAGGCATGTGAAAGGAGAGTCGTATGTACTGCTTGAGTGTCCTTCTAATCTGGAGCTATGTGCGCTTGCGTTATTTAAATGGTAATGTCAGTAAGACCAAGGGTCCCTGCTATGATGTAGTAGCTCGTCCAGGGAAATTTAGCAATTGCGAACAATAATAGAGCTACTCTTCAATTTTACAACAAAAATATACATGAGAAATACACAAACAAAAGCCTATTCAATATGTTTTTGATAGGTATGTCAAAAGATTGTTATCTCACAAATCCCAACATAATGGGCCTGATTGCAACTTTGGAGGAGGGTGTTAATCCGTCCCAAATGTGACGGATATACCACCTGCCGTATTACGAGTCCTTTATATCCTATGGAACTCGTAATACGGTGGGCAGGATATCCGTCACATTTGGGACGGATTAACACCCTCCTCCAAAGTTGTAATCAGGCCCAATATATTTTTGTATGACACTTTTCTTCACTTAATTTGTAAGGTATCTAATGGCACACTATGGGGGTCATTCTGACCCCGGCGGTCATGGACCGCCGGGGCCAGGGTTGGAGGGAGCACCGCCAACAGGCTGGCGGTGCTCCACAGGGTATTCTGACCGCGGCGGTTCAGCCGCGGCCAGAAAGGGAAAACCGGCGGTCTCCCGCCGGTTTTCCGCTGCCCTGGGAATCCCCCATGGCGGCGCAGCTTGCTGCGCCGCCATGGGGGATTCTGACACCCCATACCGCCATCCTGTTCCTGGCGGTTCGCCCGCCAGGAACAGGATGGCGGTATGGGGTGTCGTGGGGCCCCTGAGGGCCCCTGCAGTGCCCATGCCAATGGCATGGGCACTGCAGGGGCCCCCGTAAGAGGGCCCCACTTTGTATTTCAGTGTCTGCCTTGCAGACACTGAAATACGCGACGGGTGCCACTGCACCCGTCGCACCTTCCCACTCCGCCGGTTCAATTCTGAGCCGGCGTCCACGTGGGAAGGATGATTTGCACTGGGCTGGCGGGCGGCCTTTTGGCGGTCGCCCGCCAGCCCAGTGCAAATCCCAAAATACCCTCAGCGGTCTTTTGACCGCGGAGCGGTATTTTGGAGGGGGGAACTCTGGCGGGCGGCCTCCGCCGCCCGCCAGGGTGAGAATCACCCCCTATATGTACCTAGTTGTTTTAAATGGTACCATGTGCAACTCAAGTATTGGGAGCAACAGATGTCCTGCTAGAGGGAGACCTGGGTCCTGGTTTAGAGTTTGGCTGAAAGGTTAATCCACCACCAAACTCTTTGTCTGCCCACTTCATTAGGAAACCGGCAGAAAATAATCTTGCTGTTGATGGAGCTCCGTTTGACATAGTCGATAGAATGCTTATTTGATTGTGATGGAGATGCCAGATTTATCCTGTGCATGAGCCAGTGATTAAATACATTTTACCACACAATTCTAACGATTTTCTTTTCTTGAAGCTGCAATCCACTTTTTAGACCACTTTCCCTTTGCCTTACTGTATAATTCCCTAGGAGTCCCTGTTTTAAGATGGTGACACCCAGTTTTTGTCATGAAAGCCTGTCTTCATCTCCTAAACTGCTCCACTATTTAAGTTAGTTCTACGTAAACTGACAGGTGTGAAAGTGTTTTCCAACCTACTGTTTTGGGAGTCTGACTTTCTTGGGGGGGTATTGGAATGAATAGGAGAAACCCTCCTTTGGATCTCCTATTCGAAAGAGGCTATGCTAAAGCTGTCCTTTGGACTGCCAGCTGTTACTGTATACTCCACCTTTATTGGTCAGCAGTTCACACCAATCAACCCTTCCTGGGCTCAGAGGCAGGTCATTGCCCTTTGAGCTAGGGTTGTTAACTCTCCCAACCAGGAATGTGTGCTCAAACTCTGGAGATGTGATGAGTGGTAGAACTGGATATAAGTCATTTGTGGATCAGGCAGCCTAAAGTATATTTACTATTCACCGTTAAAACAGATTTAAAAAAGGTAAACTGGAAATTGCTTTGAAACATTTTTTTAGCCTTTTCTGAAGCAGTGCTAGTGAATTAAGTTTTCAATCCCTTCAACGCTTATTAGGGAAACTCTACAAGACCTACAGAGTGAAATAGGTTTTAGTTTGTATTTCCTTTGCTTGGGCCCACTAACCTCAATAAGTACTGCACCCTATTTTATATATACACACATGATAAGCAGAACATTTTAACACACCTCTGAAAGGCTTCAAAAATTGTGGATTTGCTTGCTATTGGAATGAAATATCATGTATCTGTTCAGCTAAGTTTGGATTCATTTTGCTGGCAATAGTATCATACCATTCCTAGGTCTTTGGAACAATTTATTTAGGCCCTTAAAGTAAATAGACATAACAAAAGACATACATAACATATCTTGTACAACCAGTCAAATCCAATGCACCAGGTAGAACCAGATGGGCTCAGTTAAACATTCTATTGTGGAAGCATGGGAACAATGCAAACTAACAGAATGTGAGTGAATGTTGTTCGCAGCACTTGCACTTTTGCACTATTGTTTAGTGTAAAATACCTCCTTGCTTCAGTAATGTATGCATTTCATTACATTTTTCACAATTTTGTGTACATTTTCTGGAATATACGCAATTTCTACATAGGAAAATATACAAATTTCATCCACAACTACTTTGTGTCCAAGGGTGCATATCTCAAGAAAGCATTGGTTGGATATATAAACAATCAGATAAAAGTAATTGCGTATTACTGTACTTGTTGTACAAACATTGTCTTGATGCTCAGCAATATAACTGAGAGCTATAATTCTTTGTATATCGAGTCCAGTAAGGCATATCTGATATTAAGACATGACAAGGCTCATAGGCCTTTATTTGTGCCATGATCGTGCTTGCCACCATCCAAATCTGACTGCTAATTATAAGACATGTATGTGGCGGGAATCTTGTAAAGTATTCACAAGTATCCCCGAAGCTGTTTATTTAAGGCACCTGCCATATCAGAATGAGGAGAAGTTATTTGCATCTCAATGGTGGCTGGACTTGGTACTGAGGATGACATCATTAAGATGGTGGTGGTGGTTTCCACTACCTTTAAAGTTCAATCCCCTTACATCTCTGCCTCATGGGCTCAGGAAAACAGCAGGGATGTCCACCAGTCTGTATGACAGACAGGTGGAAACCACAGGGAATTCTTACTAGTGGACAGAGAAGCTGGCTCATCTCAATTTCATAATTCTGGGAATATCACTAATCCTATCTCCTCAATGAGCAATCATCCACCAGTAAAAGTGAAATCCTGGAATTCCTTTGTTGAGAATATGCTTGAACATAGTATTTGTGGGGTAATTCATTGGTTCCCCTTTTCCCAATATGGAAATATGGTTTTCAGGATGCTTGTGATCTAGCACCCTGGGTAATCACTGAGGCCACCCAAACTGCTGCGTAGGCATGGCAGCATGTTGGAATATTCTGTGAACGTCTGGGAGCGTTGACTTGCAGGCAGCTCCTATGGCATATCTGCCATCTACAGGTTACACCAGGCGGTCCTGCAGGACTACCACATTGAACAAATACATCTTTATGACTCTGGCATTCTGATGTCCATCAGACCCTGCTATTCTCTTTCCACAGTCCAGTCACTCCTATAGTTAAAGCATATGACTGTTGGCAGCCATGACAAGAAACTGGCAAGGGTGGCAGCGTTTATATGTGTGGAAAGCAGTGTCTTCTCAAATTAAGGCCCAATTGAGGAGAAGAATTAATGTTCTGATTTCTGTAAAATAAGTCATGCTTTTATACCAAATACATGTTAACTCACTGGTGAAGTGGAATATGTTACAAAAAAGCCTGAAGAAATGGATCTTAATTTCCCTTGGTGGGGAAAGGAAAGGAGATGCACCCAGCTGATGAAAGGACCCAAATGCTTACAGAAAAGGACCGAAAGAAAAACCAACACTCTAATGTGTGAATATGGCAGCAAGTTACTAAAGCTAAAGCTAAATGAGGTGTGATTGTTTCATAAAAAGAGAAGTGTTTGTATTTCACCGTAGAGTAAAGATGATTGCTAATTAATGCAAGCCTTGCTTAAAACAAACGCTTGGACTATCCATTTAAAAAAAATCGTTTTTAGAATTATTTATTTTAACATTTCCTTCTCCTTAGTAAGGTTGATGCTTTTGGGGGACGTTCGTTCAAGGTTTCTTTAACGGCAAAAGTAATGCACACAGCAAGAGTTCAGACATTAGAATGTTAGTTTTGTGCTCTCTTAACAAAGATTTCTTGACTAAAGAAGAGTTTACCCCATTAGAAAACAGTGCCCTTTGGGCGATACAAACTTTTTGAACTGCATGCAGTCTTGGTAATATGTCAGGAGCATATGTTCACTAGAACCGCTGTGCCATTTTGGGTGAAGCAGTGGTTGGCTACAGGGATGTTAGGCCAGGCTCTGTAGTCGTGAAAGTGAAAAGATGTTTAGAAGCTAAACATGAGGGATTTGTTCGATGACCAATTGCAAAACTTGTTGATTTCCTAAGTCAAACTGCTGAAGGTGTTAACCAGGAAAGGGAAAGATACTTTGCAGAAAACTATTGCGTGTACTATTGAGATACAGCATTCCAACTCATGTCTGTGCTATTTGGTACTATTCCTATGAAGGACGAGCAATGCTCCTGAGATGCTGTCTCACATGTACTGAGAAGGATACACCCTCAGCAAATGTTTTCATTTGCTGACGGCCACAAACAAAAAGAATTATGAAAATTCTACATCTACAACTATATTACATAAAGTGCCAGAGAGCACAATGGGCATGTGCACCCAGGGGTGGCTCCTCCATAGGGGCGGAGGAGCGTCGCCCCCTTGTCTGCAGCTGCAGCTGCAAACCTTTTCCCAAAGAACAATCATAAACTGTGTTTTTTGGGAAAAGGGGTTGGAGCAAAGGGGGTGATGTGCACTGATGTGAGTACACAGCACTCCGCCTCAGAGCACATATGTATTTGGCCGGCCGTCTCGGGCCGGCCAAACACACATGCGCACAGGGATCTCTTCACCCAACAGTGTCTACTGCTGAGATCTTTTATGCTTCCTATGACATATGATTTAATTATTTGCATTTTTATCTATTTTTGCTTAGACAATATTTTAGTAGTTTCCTGTAAATAAATTCACACTATTTGTGGAATTTATTTTTTCCTTCATGTTTTTTATTCTTAAATGTTGAGACTGGTTGTTTATTGTATTCTTTGTTAATTCTTGCAACATTAAGACTTGCATTGAACCAGACACAAAAAAGAGACCCAGACCCATAAAACAAAACACAACATGTTAGGAAGCCAAATGTCTAACAGATGTTTAATGCAAAAATAATGAGCATCAAAGCAAACAATCAAGAGACAATTCTCATTTCACCCAACCAGAGCTGACACCCATAAAGGGCCAGTTGAAGCTCATAAAATGCTAAAATGCATAGAAAAATGAATGGTTTATATACATTTTGTGCTCTATGCAAGGCTATGGGGCACAACCACATGAGAGAAACCTGTTGTTTTCAGTGAAACCTATCTAACTAGCAGGATTTTCTGCTGATGAAGCAGAGATACAATATATGAATACGCTGCTGGCTTCATTCATTTTCTTATGATTGTACTTCTTTTTGTCATCAAAGGTGTGGCTACACTTTGCTACAAGATTAGAATGGCTTCTAGCCCAACTGGAGTGGTGGAACTTTACATGAATACGGAACCTAAAGGAACTCCAAAGAATAAGAAAACGACATTCATGTGATCATAAAATGTATGAGTGCACAGTGAGATATGCAGGTACAAAAGAACATTAATGTTAAATAGGAATCCAAGGTTATGTTTCCAAGAGACATATCAGAGAGTTCTAGGTCACCCCGTGTTTGTGAAGAGATAAATGGGGAATTATGGACCATGAGTTGGAGAGCCCTGAAGAAGGTTTGTCCTTCACAGCAAAATTTCTCTGGTCTTTCTTACAAACGTGCTACAGAATATGTATTTTCATAGATCATTCCTCTAAGAAAAGGTTCATGATTCACAGGCATCACTTACTTCTTCACATTTAAAATTTTACTATATAATATTTTGAGATTTAGACGGATGCATTCAATACATATGCTTTTATTTAGCCAGCAATTACTTTTTCTGTTGATGAATTTGTTTGACTGCGGTTGTGATGTATTTCTCAGTAGTGGACAAATAAAAAAAGTCTAACTTGTTCTACTGTTTTGACAGGAAACAGTCTGCAGTGGCAAGGTGGCCAACTAATCTGCATCAATAATGGGTTGGCAGTGCACCAGTGCCATTTAAGGATGGCATTCACGCAAAACGCAGGGCTAAAGGAAGCTCTGCGATTACGAATGCCAACACAACCCCTTTGTCCCTCGCTGCCCGCTGGGATTGGACATTCAGCTGTCACGATGAGGCAATGCCTGTTTCTCGACCAACTCCTCTTTGCTTCTCAGCACACAAGGCGATTCTTGCCAGCAGCACACCGAAGACCACTCAGATGAACAGAGCTACAACTGTTCACGTTTAACTGGTTAGTTTACCCTTTCACACATTAACAATCGGCCATCATTTTAAATTATCTATGCCTTTTAGAGTAACAAACAAATAGCAATAAATGGTGATCTCTTGATTAGACCTGAGGGGACAGTCTTAGTTTACATTGTCTGCCAAATATTAAAATTCACTACTGAAATGTTTACACGACATAACTTGCACTCACACTTTTTTTGAAATCTAAATGTGGAATTTCTAATACATGGTATGCACTGGTAGGAGAGAGGCAGAAGGGAACATCCTGACGGCAGTAATGCGCTCAATCTGAGTGAGGATTGCTTGTGGGGAGATAGTTTAATGTTGTGATGGGTCTTCAAAGTGTTAGTCTGTTAAGCAGATTATTTGGAGAAACAGTGACATTTGTGTAGAGGCCAAAAAAGTTTCGAAAATTAAATTTTCCCACAAAATGAAAAACAGCCTTTGGGCGTTGTGTGTGAATATTCATATAGGCTCTTTGTACTGCACATCTAAAGCTTTGTGACATCATCGTGTTTTTGTTCCCATCATTCCCTGGGATGTTCTTTATCTAGTGGAACAATGGTGCCTACTTTTGATTCAAAAGATAACATAAAATCAAAAAGGCTCGTCTTGCATCGTGCTGAGTCTCTGACGTCAGCCCTGCGCTTGTTTGTCCAATGCAAACTCACTTTGCAAGACGGGCCTCTTGTATTACCAACCACATCAAATCAAAGTTTGGTCCTTAATGGCGTTTAATAGGCATTAAGAGTCGTATGACCTCAGAAGTTGTCACCTAGGTGACTGCAGGTCCAGATTGTCAAAGAAACAAAAATAGTCTGACTCAGTATATGGGCACCACCGATCCCCATAGGAAAGGTGTTTGGTGAGGAAGGCCTGTCAACATTGACGCGCTGTCATGGAAACCACAGAACTGGTGAAGACCGAGGACAGCAGAGAGGAAGAGATTGCTTCAATAGTGAAAAGAGCGGCTGACGTCAGAGTACACATTGCCATTCATAGCTTTTTAGAGTTCGAGAACAGCGTGTCAGGTCTTCGGGAAATCAAAGACACTTGCAGCATGCAAGGATTAAAGTGAGAAGTGCGCTATAGACAAAGGAGAGGAAATTGGCATCACAATGTGTCCATTCATTTAACTATATTATTGGATTTATTTCGAGGCAGCAGTCAGCCATATGCTCTTCTATCCAGGACACCTTAATGATCTAGGGCGCTGCAGATGTTTTCCGTTCATCGTCAGGGCTTTCTCAATGTCACTGAACATAGAGTTTACAAATGTAGGACGACTTATAAATCCCAGCACTTACTTAACTAAATCAAAGAAGATTGAACACGTGCTCTATTCATTTATTTATGAAATGCACATTTTAAAACAAAAAAACTAAATAGTTTTCATAAGAAATATCTCTTTCTAAATTGGTTTGCCCTGAAGCAGACCGGGTTTATATCAGATCAAAAAGCTTTATTTTTAGGCCTCCAAAAATATAAATGCTTGTCAAATATTTTAAGTGTAAAGGAGCCTATATGTTTTATGAACATAAATGCTAACGTTATCCTGCAAGCCCCTTCTCTCAATAAAAATGGATTTGAAATACTATTAGTACTGCTCACTCTGACAGTACAGTGAAAAATAAGCTAGGCTTGTTCACTATTTTTATGTCAAAGCATTGAAAAACATGTTCTGATGTGATGCAAAGGCTGGCCTGTATCCATGACCATACCTTGGATTCTAAAACTCTAAAAATGTAATGGGTTGGCCAATGAGAGACAGCTATCTGCACCACGTGGGGTGGTTGGAGACTAGAGACTAGGGGCGATGCTCTGGAACCACAAATAACGACCTTGCCTGCCTCTGGGTGGTTAGTGAAGACCCACCACAGAGAAGGGACTTATTTCTGTGCAGGTAGTAGATCAGATGTTCCTGCACCTACCATAGGGCCTACTCTCTGCACTTTCATTCAGAGCATAGGAAACTCTTGGGGTGAAAGGAGGAGAGAAAGAGGGAAGGCCCAAGAAAGTGGAGGAGGATATTGGGACCTGAGGGAGGTGAATGAGTATAGAAGTCAGCTAGGTATTGTTTTTTCTAATGTTTGTAGGTAGTGGTGAAGAGCCTGTGGAATGTCAGGATATAAGTGAGAAAGAAAATTTGTGTCTGACACAGGACTCCTCTCTCACTGACCAGCGCATCTGTGTGATTGCTATACATGGTTGTGTTCTTGGGGGTGTAGGAAAACACTTCGTTTTGCCTGATCGCCCCCATTTAGTTTGGATTGATGCACTGGGGCTCTGCTAACCAGAGCCCAGTGCATATGCTGTGACCCCTAAAACAAGTAAACATTGGCTATACTCCTTATTGGCCTATTTGACTTACCTATAAACCCCTAGTATACATCAGAGAGTGTACCCAAGGCCAGTACGTTAAGTCTCACTAGATGACTGCAACACACATTGTGCCACCACTAGAATGGCAGTGCAAATCATGACTGCAGTGCTAAAGAACTGCCCCCAGAAACAGTTCTGAGTGACCACAAAGTGGGGGGGTGCTTATGTCCCTGGCAACACCTCAAGGGGGGCACAGGAGCTCTGCGCAGGGGAAGAAAAGTTCTGCCAAACTGGATTTAGGTAGAGAAAGCACTGTGGGACTGTTTGCTGTAAGAGACTCAGAAACTGTTGCTTGCAGGAGGAAGGTTTACCCTAGGAGCAGTTTCCCTATTTTTTGCAGAAGAGTCAGGAGTCAGCTCCACCCACAGGTTATTGCCATGCATAATGAGGTACCCCTGGTTACCCTTTTCAGATTACTACTTGACCTGTGGATGATGGAAGAAGGACTGCACCTGCTGTTGAGACCTGTGAGAAGAACCCGAAGAGCTGAACATTTTCATGCTTGTACCCAGGACAAAGACGTTATCTCCAAGGGTCGGTTGGTTGGCCTCCTGTTAAGCACCAGCAGCAAAAGCTGCAAGAGGCCAACTTTCCTGGGAAAGCCCATGTGACCAGTTCCCACTGAACCTGCCCTGAACCCTGCTAGTGGCTTCTGTTTGTGAGTAAGTGCCTCTTTTGACATAGTTAGCCCACGCATTTTGCCTGATAGTTAATGTGGTTTCAAAGTTGTTAGTGGCCAGGGCCCCTGCAAACCAGGTTCCCTGGGCCCGATCTCTTTCCCAAAACTGTTGCAATGTGTTGGTGCAATTGGCAACACCTTTAGCTGCCACTATAAGTCCCTAGTAAATGGTACTTAGGTACCCAGGGATGCTAAGGGTAGGCCCCTAAGGACAGCAGCACATATTATGCCACTCTCAGGTACCATGCATCCAAGTGCAGCCAGCACTGCTATTGCAGGCTGAGTGTCCTGGTGCAATCCTAAAATGCAAACTCAACTAGGCTCACAGCATGTGTGACCTGTCCACTTCACACTGCATGTGATATAGGTAAGCCATCCCTCTAGTAGGCCTTCCAGCCTTGACGTAGAGTGCACTATACTGCATGTGTGGGCATGGATGCATGAGCAATATGACCCTACTGTGTCCTTGCCAAATGTGGGACATAATAAGTGAACAGAGCAGCCATTTTAAATGTATGTACAGGACACTGGTCAGTACGAGTTCCACAGCTACATTATGGCCACTCTGAACCCTGGGTTGCTTGGTATCAAACAACTCAGAACAATAAATCCAAACTGGTACCATTACTGGATTTATTGCAAAAGGTACCCAGTGGCCACCTTAGAGGTGACCCTTGCAAAAGCTAACTTGCCCTGGCATAGTTGCAGGCCATTCACAACGAGACTGCCACCACCAGACAAGATTCTGGAACCTTGGGGTGAGAGGCTTTACTCTCTGGGTTCAGTAAATAAAGCCTTACTGGGTAGAGGTGTTACACCTCCTCCCCCAGGAATGTGCACTGCCCTGCCAGCAAGCCTCAAAGGGACTGCTCCCTTGAAACGTGACCCCCAGCCCTGCTGCAAGCAGCATATGGCTGCCCCATTGCAAACTCTCACTTGTGGTTGGACGAACAAAAGGAAAATGCACAAAGGACAGGAGCAGTGGCGACACCCAGCCTCCATCACCCATAAGGCATTGCATGCGAGGTGATCCCTCCATTTAATTTTCCTCCATCTTGCATGGTAAGAAAACAGCCAATCAGGGATAGGGAAGGGACCTCTGCCCACAGGAAGTGGTCACATAGTGGGTGTAGCCTCCCAAAGGTAGATGTTCCATTGGTCACTACAAGGAACTTCCCTAAACACCCACTAAATGCAATATTTCTTGGACACCCCTAGACCTGCAGATCAGATTCCAAGGACATAAGCCAGCAACAAAGAAAACCCAAGGCTTGAGAACTGAAGACCTGCTGCACAAAGAAAAAGGTGCTAAACCCTGCCTGCTGCACCAGGAGTCAACAATCGCCGCTGAGGGGTTGACTGAACATTGGACGAACTCTACAAAACTCCAGGAGACCTCCATCCTTCTGAAAATTGCCAAGGACCTCCACCCAGAGTGAAGGCTTCACTCCCTGTAACAAAGAAGCAATGACCAGAGAAGTCCAATTCACTAACTGGCCACTGATGAAGGAACTGGACAAAGCAGCCAGGCCAAATTCCATCTGACAGACCCTAAGAACAAAACCAGCAAGTGTGCCAAGTTTGTTGCCACTGGAATCTCCACTGGCTGAACCGTGCAATAGCCAGAGGTTTTAGTCCTCCAACATCGGACATCCAGAAGAAAAGTCCACTCTTGACTCTCCAAGGACCAGAAGCAAGTTCTAGTAGAGGGACTTAAGGATACATAAGAACCACCCCCCAGAGTGGACCTGCTGACCTGCAATACACCCTCTAAGTGACCTGCCTCCTGTCTCCAAGGGCATCTTTGAGCACAACTCTTGGCTCACTTATATGCTCTGCACCCGGCCTCCCTGGGCCCCGCATCAAAGAACCCATTGTGCAACCTCTGCACTCCAAGGGGACCCACCGGACTCACCTTGAAGTCCGCCTGTGCAGTGCTTTTCCAAGTGGTCCCCTGCAGTGGGCCTGCACCAGCTCCAAGGACTTTTCAGCAGCTCCTCCCGCCAGAAATGGGGCCTTCCCTGGCTGGTCCATAGGACATCTCTGACATCTCAGTGACCATGACCTAAAAACGAAAGGAGACATTGGTAAATACATTGCCTGATTTTATATGCATTTGAAACGTTTTCTCCCATTGATTCCTATGGTGCGTAATTGGGCACAAAAGGACATTTTCTAAACTTTGGAAAATCGTAACTTAAAAATTACTAAGCCGATTTTGATGATCTTGATCTTAACAATTTTATTAAAATCTGAAGTATTTTTGTATATTAGTCTCAAGTTATTCTTTTGAGTGTGTGTCCACATTTATTGATACTGGGAGTACAACAAATGCTTAGCACTTCTTCAAGATTGGAGTAACTTCTTGACCAATCTACCATAAAAAATTGGAGCATTAGGTCGTCTAGCTCCTACCTCTGTAAACCAGGGTGGGATTGATTGGACTCTCTACATAGTACACATCAGTTTTGAACACTAGATAGAGAGTGAGCCTCTTACACTGTTGGAGTAAGTCCTGAGACCTATGTACTGTTCCTGAGGTACTGGAACTCTAGGCTGGTGTCAGAGTGCACTTCCCCTGCCTAGCCTAAGATCTAGGATTTGGACATTTTTTGCTAACTTTGTATATGGAGAACCATCAAGATTTGGGGTCAACCTGCCCAGCCAATCCAACAAGGGTGCACCAACAGTCATCCTGACATCGCCGTAGTTCACACTACGTTATTCTCTTGACACTGGCATCCATGGCACCAATTACTCTTTGGTTCCAAACTGTAGCTTCTACAGCACTGAGGTTCCATTTTGATACCAGAATCCGTCGACACCAAGCTCTCTCTGTGCACATTCACTCCTTGCTCCTACTGAAGACTGCTGTTTTGGAAGGTATCTTTACCACTGGGATGAACCTGGTTTTTGATTCTGACCTGAAGTACATCACATTGTACCTTAAACCTTACCCCTGCCCAATTTAGGAGTAACCAGATAACCGTGGTTGCCGCTTAACACTTTTGGTGCTCTTTTCATGTAAAACTTTAAATATTCCTATCTCTGCTTCCCCTTTTTGGATCTTAGTTGTTTTGGTGTCCTAGGGTTTATTAAATTATTCTCTATTTTTCTAAATTGAGGAGGTATTTTTCATGTGTTTTGTTTTTGTATCTTTATAACTGTTTTGTTACTTCTAAATGTGTTAAACATTTTCTTACATTGAATGTCTCTTCCGTGTTGTAGGTAGCAGTTCATGTTTAAGATAATAACACCTTTACTGGACCTAACATGAACTGTGACACTATTACTTGTGGTGGACTACCCTCTACCTCAAATAATAATCCCTTTCATGCATGCGGTCCTATGAAGAAAAAAAATTGCAAAAGGGGTAGCTAGTCATAGGATATCAAGAGACTCATGGAAAATTCAAGTTTCAGACTCATCATTGATGATGTTACTTGGCACCCTTCAGTGGATAACAACCCAATTATTGATATCTACCCATCTAAAATTTTGCATGAGTTGTGTGGCTGTAATAAACAGCTAATGTGCAAAACAAAAGATTCTGACCAATATTTATCAAGCTTTTGCATCGCCCTTGAGCAATGCAAGGGGGCACAAGGGCATCACAAAACCTAAGTGAGATTAGTCAAGTCATGCAAGGCCACCTTGAGTGGTCCTGCATGGTTTGATAAATCTAGAGTAATTGCAACAATATTCCCTGCCTTGCATTACTCTGTGACAGGGAGGTGTTCCATGGGTGGAGGTTGGGTGTACCCATGCATCCACTCATGTTTTTGGCACATTCCCAGATTAACAACTAGTGTCAGACCTGAAAATGGGTCAAAATGATATGCCTCCCCAGGTGAGGGCTAACGAGGTGAAATATCTTAATTTCAGCACACGCAGAAAGAGAGAAATGCCTGTCAGGACTTTTTTGTGCAGGAAGGTGTCTGTTCCTGCACAAAAACAATTTTGTCTATAATGTGGGCACCCTTGCAACATGAAGCAAGTGTCCCTGTGTTAGCGCCGGCAGCCAAAAGCGCACTAGTCAGAGAAAATGACAAGAATGCACTGTACAATGGTAAATACAACAAATTTGTGCCTTCCACAGAGCACAGTGCGGCAAGGTGGCTTGCTGTGTTGCACTGCATGAAAGATTGCTAAATGTGCCCCTCAGTTTGCTATTGTCAATTGCTGTCAAACCAGTGCACAATCAAATAAAATGTTGCCTTGTGGTTTTTCGCAGCATCTCCAGTGGAGCAAAGTCCCAGAGGGCAGTGGAAAGTGGCTCAGCTGATGGCTAGGCATGTACTTTTTCTTATGAATTACTGGAAGGTGATGCTGAAGGTCATAAAAGAAGATGGCAAGACGTCATTAGTTTTTTGTTCTGTTTCAGATATGTGGCATATAGAAGGAAACTGGGAGAGATTAGGTTTATTTCTCGAGTCTGAAGGTCTGGTTAGAGAGCTGGAGAATAGCATTGTTGCATGGGTGAAGAGAGACAGAAGCAGTATTTCTATGTCATTTAAATTTTGATATTGTATCTCCATGTCTCTTTCTTAATTTAGCCAGGAATAGAGCTAAGGAAAGTGGCTCAGCTGATGGCTAGGCATGTACTTTTTCTTATGAATTACTGGAAGGTGATGCTGAAGGTCATAAAAGAAGATGGCAAGACGTCATTAGTTTTTTGTTCTGTTTCAGATATGTGGCATATAGAAGGAAACTGGGAGAGATTAGGTTTATTTCTCGAGTCTGAAGGTCTGGTTAGAGAGCTGGAGAATAGCATTGTTGCATGGGTGAAGAGAGACAGAAGCAGTATTTCTATGTCATTTAAATTTTGATATTGTATCTCCATGTCTCTTTCTTAATTTAGCCAGGAATAGAGCTAAGGGGTTGATAAAGCCACACTACTTCCATATGGAAGAAAAAAAACAATCTAAATGATAGACAGCAAAAAATATAATACTTCCCTTCTAGTCAACAGAGGAGCATAGACAGCTTGACCTTTTCACTATTTACAACAAAATCATTAAGATCTATTTTTGACACTTATGTACAATTCTATACATACTTCCATCTTCTGGTAAATAGACCACCTTTTCATTATTATTCAAATATGCATTTAATCTAAGATACACCTTGGCGCAGATAGTTACAATTTACTAGTTTCATGAGGGTAAAAACGAAACAAGCATTGGCAAAGACAATAGATCTTCTCTATTCAAGGCCTTTGGGCTTTGACAATGTGTGATAGCCATGTTGTATGGAAGTGTGGGTGCTGTTCAGTATGGCTAAACATTTGTGGCATAGATGAGAGTGGCTGGAGTGGCATTTAATGGAGTAGCATAAAATGGCATAAAGTGGCATGTCATGGAGTGGAGTATGATAGAGTGGAGTTTTGTAGCATCATAGAACGGAACAACATAGATTAGAGAGGTGCATAGTACAGTAGAGTGGCCTAGATGGCAGTGGCATAGAGTAGAGTGGTGTGGAGAACAGTGGTGTAAAATGTAGTGTCATAGAGTCCAGTGGTGTAGGGTAGAGTGGAGTGCCATGGAGTACAGTGGCATAGAGTGGTGCACAGTAGAATGGAGTAGTGCGCAGTGTCATAGAGTGCAGTGGCATTAAGTGCAGTGGGCTATAGTAGAGTGGCATGAAGTGTAATGGCGTAGAATGTTGCAGAGTAGAGAGCAGTGGTGTAGAGTGGAGTGCTGCAGAGTAGAGTGGCATAGAGTGCAGTGGTGTGGAAAGGAGGGATGTAGAGAAGAGTGGCATAGAGTTTATTGGCATAGAGTGCATTGGCTTAGATTGTAGTGGAGTGGCATAGACTAGAGTGGTGCAGAGTATAGTGAAGTGGGGAGAGTGCAGCGGTGCAAAGTAGAGTTGTGTAGAATTCAGTGGTGGAGAGTGCAGTGGTGGAGAGTAGAGCAATTTAGAGTACGATGGCACAGAGTAGAGTGGTGTAGAGTAGAGTGGCATAGAGTACAGTGGTGCAGAGAAGTGTATAGTGACATAGAGTGCACTGGCGTAGAGTGCAGTGGTTTAGAGTAGATTGGTATAGAGTGCATTGGCATAGAGTGCAGTGGTTTAGAGTAGAATGGTGAAGAATTCAGTGACATAGAGTGGAGTGGTGCAGCATAGAGTGAAGTAGCGTACAGTAGAGTGGCATAGAGTGCAGTTGCAGTGAGTGGAGCAGAGCAGAGTATAGTAGTGCAGAGTAGAGTGGTGTACAGTTTAGTAGAGGAGAGTACAGTGTTGCAGAGTAGAGTGACATAGAGTGCAGTGGTGTATAGTTGAGTGGCATATACAGTGCAGTGGCATAGGTTTGGTACATTGTAGAGTAGCATGGTATAGAGTACAGTGGTGCAAAGTGGAGTATAGTGGCATGGAGTACATTGATGTAGAGTAGATTGACATGCAGTGCAGTGGAATAGAGTGAATTGATTTTGAGTAGAGTGACGTAGAGTGCACTGGTGTAGAGTGCAGTGATTTAGAGTGGAGTAGCATAAAGTGTAGTGTCATAAAGTAGAGTGGCACAGTGTAGAGTAGAGTGGAATAGAGCAGAGTTGGTGCAGAGAGGAGTAGCATAGAGTGAAATTGTGCAGAGTGAAGTGGCATAGGGTGGAGGGGTAGAGAGTAGAGTACATAGCCATAGAGTATATTGGCGTAGAGTGCAGTGGCATAGAGTGCAGTGGCATAAAGTGCATTGTTGCAGAGTAGAGTGGTGTGGAATGGCGTAGAATAGAGTGGTACAGAGTAGAGTAAAGTGGTGTAGAATGGAGTGGCATAGAGTAGAGTGTTGCAGTGTAGGGTGGTGTAGCCTAGACTAGAGTGATGTAGAGTGCGGTGGTGCAGAGTGCCATAGAGCACATTGACATAAAGTAGAGTGGTGCACAGTAGACTAGAGAGGCATGGAGTGACAGTAGAGTTGAGAGGTGTGGAGTGAAGTGGTGTAGAGTGCAGTAGTGTAGAGTGGTGTGGTGCAGAGTTAAGTACAGTGAAGCAAAGTAGAGTGACATAGAATGGAGTGGCATTCAGTGGAGTGAAGTAGAGTGGAGTGATGCAAATTAGAGTGCAGCGGCATAAAGGGAGTATTTATGATGTGGTAGCACACTGATGTTACAGACAGCACATTTGCAATTGAAATGACCATTACATTCACACAGAAATACAGCTTTACTGATAAAATTATATAGTGCACAACCAATAATGTGTGGAAATGTCATCACCTAGAGAATGCATTTGTTTTGATCGTATCAAATTATTTGTTTCCACCCCACTTCAGAATTACAAGAAGATATTTTTTATTTGTACTTTCTTAATTCCAATATATTTTGAAGTATCAGAACAGTTAATTTACATGTTACATTTAAACTTTGTTATGTGATGGAAAAAAGCCTTTTTTTCTCATCAAGATTGTCTCATAAATTCTCTCACTTAAAAGTCAGGGAAAGAAAAGTAAACACCAAGCTCCCTCAGAAGACAGAGGATGAAATTAGATTTTTGTGTTTGAATGCATAGCAATTGTGACAAGATAAGTACATGATTTAAAGACTTGATTACCATAAAGGAGCACTCAAAAGTATAGAGTAAATAGACAATGCTCCACGTGAGGGACAAACTCAAGCCTGACAGCCTAAAGGAAATAAAGCCAGTCAATAGAAAGCAAAGAAAGTTGAGTCACAAACTACAAAGCCAATGGTAGGCAGTGGTAGGAATGCATTCCCATGGAAGCTTCTTAATATCCCTAAGATGTCTTTAGCTAACCAGACAGTTGCCCTGTCTGGTGGGCTTTGACCAAAAAAAGGCAATTTCACTGAAAGTGCATTTCTTCACAAGATAAAAGACATGCTCCTGTAAAGGCAATAGGTTTGAATGAAAGAACAAAAGAAAATATGCTCACTTTGGGTAAGGTCATGCTTTTTACTTTTTTGGGCTACAATTTGCTTATAATGGTACCCGGATGGTGTCATGAACCTCACAGGAATCAAACAGCAAAGGCCTATACATGGTAGGTTCTGCACAGTCAAAAATCCCTGGCACAACAGCTGTGTGTTGTCATGTTCCTCATTTTAACTTACTAATCAATGCCGTTTGTGTTACAAGCTCCCCTGGCAGGGGCCTACACGATTTAATTGTTGCTCACAGGTTTCGAAAAATAGATAATATTTAACTGAATAAAATAAGGTTGTAACAATGAAAATCCAATGGATACAAGCAAAGTTATGAATTTTTAAAGATTAAATCCCACTAAAGTGCCTAGAAACGCAATAGCTTTAACTGGGGCTATCACAGCATCGATGACAGAGTTGTTCCCAATAATCCGATGCCACGAAGTCACAGGGACCCCCAGGCACCGTACCTTTGGAAACTAAGAAAGAAAGATGTTGCACGGAGTCGTGGAGATGAAGCATCACTGGAGCCGGTGTGGCATCAGTCCCTTACGGAGGTGAGGCGTCGGTTCTGTACTGTGAGGCAGGGGAGGCAAGGCGTCGGTTCCGTCTGGTTGCAGAGGGAGCTGGTGCAGCATCGGTGGTGAGGCGTCAGTTTCTCGTGACCCAGCAGGGTCAATGAATCCAGTCGGTCAAGACGTGATGAGTTGACTTCGCAGTGTCGGGATCACACTGCATGATGTCAGAGGTGTTGCAGCAACGTCAGACTTGAACTTCAGGCCATGCTCATTGCATGCAGTGATGTCCACAGAGCGGGTGCAGGCTGCGGCATCAGGGCTGGCATCGCTGAAGTCCTTCCTGTCAACAGTGAATTCAGAAAACTAGCTAAAAGCTAGTAGATGAAGTCTTTGCTGTCCCTGAGACTTCAGGACCGGAGGCAAGCTCAATCAAAGCCCTTGGAAAGCAATTTTGGGAAGGAAGAGTCCTTCCAGCAAAGTCAGAGGCCAGCAGGCAACAGGGCAACAGCAGGGCAGCAGTCATTCTCAGCAAAGCAGTCCAGATAAGTTATTTGGGCAGCCAGGCAGTTCCTATGACAAAGTTCAAGTGTAGATCCAGAAGTGTCTGATTTGGTGGGGTCAGAGACCCAGTTCATGTACCCAAAAATGTCTTTGAAGTTCGGGAGTGCGGGATTCTTCAAAGAGTGGTTTCGAATTGCACAAGTTACCCTTTCAGCCAAGTCCTGTCTGCCAGGATCCCTGTGGGGGTTTCTCAGTCCTTTGTGTGAGGGCAGGCCACTGGCCTTTGAAATAGAAGAGAGAGCCCTTCCGCCCTTCCTGCCCAAGGAAGACCCATTAAGTATGCAGATTAATGCAGATGAGACTGAGTGTCATGTGTTTTTGGCTGTCTGGGTGGAATACACAAGGGGAGCTGTCAAGCAGCAGCAGAGCTGTAAAGCACAGATGGCAGTAAGTGCGGAGAAATACCCACTTTTTAAAAATTGCATTTATAAGATAGTAATATTAAATCCAACTTCACAAGAAAGCAGGATACTCTATTACCATTCTGACAATACTAAATATGTCAGGGTTACTCCTACCAGATCAGAATCTATCACTCAAAAGTATATGAGGGAAGTTGTAATGCTAGTCTACGAGAAGAGCGGGCCTCACAGTAGTGGAAAACAAATTGATGAGTTTTTCACTACCAGGACATGTAAAATACATAAGTACAGGTTCTGCCTTTTACCTGCATAGCACTCTGCCTTATGGGTTACCTAGGGCTTACCTTAGTGGTGACTTATATGTAAAAAGGGGAGTTTGAGGCTTGGCAAGAAGTTTTAAATGCGAAGTTGAAGTGGCTGTGAAACTGCACACACAGGACTTGCAATGACAGGCCTGAGACATGGTTAAGGGGCTACTTATGTGGGTGGCACAATCAGTGCTGCAGGCCCACTAGTGTCATTTAATTTACAGGCCCTGGACACATGTAGTGCAATTTAATAGGGACTTACAGGTAAATTAAATATGGGTAGGAACCAATGTTACCATGTTTAGGGGAGAGAGCGTGTGCACTCTAGCACTGGGCAGCAGTGGTAAGTCCACAAAGTTTTAAAACCAGCAGAAATAGGATCAGAAAAATGGAGGGAGGTAGGCAAAAAGTTGGGGGATGACCACCCTAAAGCTGGCAGGTCTAACAAGAACCAATATTCACAATATATTCCTTGAACCAATTATAAGACTCACATTCCAAATATGAAAGACATTTTTAAGTGCTTGATGAATATTACAAAGCCATCTTGGCTACAACTTTATAGCCCAAGGGATGCTGAAGTTCAATATAACTTTTTTGGAGTATTTCTTTGAATTGTTCATTAGAGGATTATTGTAACCACAGTCAACATGTGCTTTGCGGCATAGCAGCCACTTCTTAAGGGCTGTAAAGGTAACAGACTTTTGTATTATTTCCAGTTTGGTAACTTTAATTTAAACCTTTTCTCTATCCTGGGTAGCTATGGCACTAGGCAGTCAGGCTAATTCAAAGGAAACAATTGTAAACCATTTATCAGTGTCAAAACAGTTAATAAATCAAAAATAGGACACAATAAAAATCTCACTCTAATACAAAACCAGTAGTCATTCAAATGAGCAAATAGACATCAAAAGGACAAAAGTCTAATCAGTGGAAGCAGAGATTTTCTTGAGTTTTAGAGTTTTCTAGTGCCAGCACTTATCAGTACCAAAACAGTTAATAAGTAAAAAAAGAACACAATAAAAATCCCACTATAATTCATAAAAACATATACATTGAAATGAGCAAATAGACACCAAAAAGGCAAAAAAATTGCATCGGTGACAGAAGAGATTTTTAGGAGTTTTAGGGTTTTCTAGTGCCAAAAAGTGAAAACCACCAACCACGGGCATCTGGTCATGCTAGACTATGTCAAAGTCAAAAGATAAGGCTGACAGTAACAAAGCACAATTAAGTTACAAGGAGCAGATTAGCCCTGGTAAGAGGTTTATCTTATAACTTAGGAATTGATTTAGAGTTTTGTGGACTGGGATTTACTAAGGGTGGGCGGAACTCACAGAATTTTACTTAACACCCAGCGAGATTCTGCAGAGTTCTCTCAATGGACAGAAATAGGCCTATTGCACTGCTCATGCTGTGGTTTAGAGCTGGGAGCACGTTCCACGCTGAAGAATCAGCGTGAATGGCATCACACAGCACACCAGAGGGCACAGCAACTCAAGTTGATTTTGCTGTTGCTCGAGTAGATTTTCTACTTGAGGTGCAGACTTCTGACTGAACGGTTGCGACTGCCCGTGTTGGAAAAATGTAACTGGATGTCCTCGTAGCGAGGGAAAATCTCACTATGAGACACCAAATCTCGTTTTTGTTTGTTAACTTACCATTTGAATCAGTGGGGGAGACAAAATTCTGCCATACGGTGATTGACTGAATTTTATCAGAACTGTGCATTACAAGGGTCATGCAAAGTCAGCAAAATGTATCCAATTCTGCCAGCAGAAGGGAATATTTCATCCTTCCCTAGTATTTACTCCATCATAGTGATGCAGTATTGTATTCTGTCATCCTGAGGGAGTACCCGCCACCCAAATCATGTGCTATCAGACATCCCAGCTGACAACTCTTGCATTTACAGGAGCAGAAGTCATGGCGTTTCCTGTAAATGCATTGAAAGTTTGATGGATGGCTCAGTCAACATGATGAAGGCAGGCGGCAAGCATCCAATTTTTTTATTTTGAAAAAGAAAATCTCAAAATGGGTCTTCTTTTTTTAAAGTAAAAATAAAAGAAACAACCGTCCTTCACCATGGGAAATGTCTCTCATTGCGTGGAGGTCATTTTACGGTTTTCACTGTCCCTTACCACTAGATTGTATCTGGAGGTGATGGACAGTGAAAAATGACAATTTCTGGCCAAACGTCCTGTTGGACCTGGTCTTTTTTACAATGTCATTCCCAATTTGTTTTGCCTTCATCCTCCTCTTTTTCTGGCGCTCTTTTTGTTGGCTCTAAGGCTCTAGAAACTTTATCACTGCTGATCACTGCTAAAGTGCATGTGCTCTCCACTCTAAACATGCTAGGATTGGCTTACACCTGCTTGGCACATTTATTTTACCTGTAAGTCCTTTGTACAGTGGTATCCCTTATACCCAGGGCCTGTAAATTAAATGCTACTAGTGGGCCTACACCACAGCTTGTGCCACTTACACAAGTAGCTTTCAAACCTGCCTCAGGCCTGCCACTGCATGGCCTGCATGCACAGTTTGTTGCCAAATTGTCTTGCCATCTAAATTACTCACCAGGCCTAGATATCCCCTTTTACTACATATAGGTCACCGCTAAGGTAGGCCCTAGGTAACCCTATGGGCAGGAGGCTGTGTAGGTAAAAAGTAGGACATGTACCTTCATTGTGTGGCATGTCCTGGTAGTGACAAACAGCCTATTTGGTATCTCACTGCTGTGAGTGCTGCCCCTCTCATTGGTTTGCATTAGGAATGCCCTTGCCCCTATCTCAGTGGTATTTTCTGATTGATGAGGAGTAGCATTGCCATGTTTGGTATGTTTGGAAAGGTAGTGAGAAATCCTGCTTATTGGTGTAGGTGGATTTTTTATTACCATTGTAGAAATGCCACTTTTAAAAAGGGGGGATTTCTCTGTGCTTAAGACTCTTGTGTTTTGCAGCCCAACTCCAATCCATGTCTGGGGTAGAGTGACAGCTGGGCTTTGTGCTTACTTTCCAGAAAGCCATTGCAGAGGGACGGTGGAGGTGTAACAGGATTACATCTGCATACTGAATGGTCTTCCTGGGCTTGGAGAGGAGAGGCACAGTTACATTTGTATAAGCTGTGTCTTGCCCTAATACAAAGGGCTTGTTTACCCCCTACTGATGTCTGGAGCCAGGGCTGGGAATGTTGTGCACTCCTAAGGGTCCTTTGAGGTGCTCCCTGAGATCAAAGACAAAATGGATATATGTACAGGCGATAATTCCCCATGTTCTAGACATTGTCTGTACTGGACAACAGATGCTGCTGGAAGGACTTGCCAGGAACTGTCAATGGGACTGCCCAGCTGGTGTGCTGACCTTTGGTCTGCTAGGTCACCAGAAGGACTGCCACTTTTGTTCCCCAAGACTTTTTGTGCTGGCCTGCCTGTCTGCACCCTACTTTGGCACCCCCAGTGTTCTCCAGAGGCTGAGTGGTGTGCTCTCTTTCCCCCTGTATTCTACTGTTTTCAGCGCTTGGCGAGTGCTGTACTTTTTATTGTAAGTGGCTGTTGAACACTTTACTTTTCCTCTACAAGGTCCCTAAGTTACGTGTGAAGTCTCTTCTTGCCCAGATCGGATGGACTGGTGATTAGTGCCTGCTATGTTATTGTGGCCCCAGCACAGGAGGAGCCCACCAGCAGTCTTGTGTCCCAGGGCATACAAAGCATGCATCAGTTGGTGCCCACTGGGCCCAAGAAGGCACCTACTTTGGTGCAGTCACTACTGTGATAAGGAGTGGTGACACCGTACTCAAAGGAGCTTGCGCATCTTGTCGGATGTGGGTACGTTGTCGGAGGAGAGTGGCTGCAGGACCGTGCAGCCGGATGGAAGGGAGGACCAAGAGAGACCTCCATGCAAGAACCTGCAGCAGCCCCGGCATCCGTCTTTGTTTTTTCTCATCCAGAGCCTGTGGTACTCGTGGCTCAGGTGTCGGATCTTCCCTCGGAAAAGGAGTGGCAGCTGCTCAGAGGAGAGTGGCCATCCCTCCAGTAGGGAGACCGCTCCAGGAGGGCAGCAGACCTTTTCTAGAGCCAGGAAGCTTGTCCCAAATTACTGCATTCCCTCTAGTGAGGGCGCGCACAGTGGCCATTGCAGCCTTTCTGTATTTCAATGGGGGGACCTAGCGAGGTCTCCCTGACAAAGTTGATGGTGTAAGCACCCCACATATTGGCATGCACCTTTAGAGGGCATTGCTTATGTAGATCATAGGATGAGGTGGTGACCCTCGACGGAGGTCCCCGATCCTCCTAGTATCAGTGGGACAGTGCCAAATTTATTGTAATAGAAGTGCTGCAGCACCTGTATTGGACAGGGTACGTACCTATTTACCATACATAATGGAAACGAAGCGCAGATGCAATGTGTCCTTTGGGGTGGAAGGTGATTACCCCATGTTCTGCCAGTCTCTATTGTGTTTATACCCTCATATGCTATTTCACTATATGCTCTGATCTGGGGTAATTTGTGATGTTGTTTTGCCTTGCTGTAATTATAAACCTTTCATGATCTGCATTATATGCATTGGAGAAGATATGGTTTGGTATGACATGTGCTGGGGAGAGTAATGTTTTATGACACATGCAATATGGAAATGTTTCTCTTTATTTTGCATTCATGATGATGATGATTTGACAAGTGCCTGTTTGGTACAATATTACTAATTCATGTTGTTTTGATCTAATGATTTTTATGGAATACAGTTTATTTTTATAAAACTTGGGGAGATTCTTTAGTGGTGTATTTATTGTGTCACTGGGCTTTGTGTGTTGTGCAAACTCTTCATACATTGCCACATCTGATTGCTCGTGCCAAGCTACCAAGGGGGTGACCAGTGGATATCCTCAGCATGTAGCTCCCTTGCCCTTACTAGAGTGGTGGTTACTGTTTGGCTTCGGTGCCTACCTTAGCCAACCAGGAAACCCATTTCTAACTCCTCCAATAGCTCTTACTCTATCGGGCAGTCAGAGTTAAACGCCGTGCCGGAGGTGAGGTAGTCTTTGCTGTCAACATACTGAAGGTCTTCCTGACTATAAATGAGGTGAGAAGACCTTCAGTTTGAAGGAGAGTGTACTCTATCACTGTTGCAACGAGTACCCTCTCTGGCATACTATTAATCTGGCCCATAGTTTTTTGTCTGAAGGAATTTTCTCATTGGTATGGTGGGCTGCCAGATTGATCTGATGGTGGGCTCTATGATAGTAGGGTGCTGCTTGGTGTTGGTAATGGTGAAATCCTCCACGTTAGAACATAGAAATATTTCTGTAAGTTGAGCTTTCAGCAGGGCAAGATAGCAAGTTGAATCTGACTGGTGATGCAACAATAGCAGCTGCGGTTCTGCAGCGGTCCTATGGAAGCCTCTGGTTCTTTTAGTAAAAAGTTTAGAAAAGTTTCTAACTGTCCTCCTTTGTAATCGTGAGGGGGGTTTCTAACTGTCCTCCTTTGTAATCGTGAGGGAGTAGAGTGCACACTAACACCAGCCAAGGATCCTAGAACATTTGGGTACCACTTGGTTCCCAGGAGCCACCAACACAGGTCAGGGTAAATCCACTTGGAACTGGTTATCTGGTCTCTTCTTTGAGACAGGTCTCTTGCAGCTTTTGTGTTCCTCTAGCCTAATAGGGACTAGCTAAATAACTCTTCTAATTCACTTTTCTGTCATGAGTTCAAGTGGGAACAGGCCCAGCCCTTGGGGGTTATCTCCACAGGTACAACAGCAGGTTCAGTCCAGCTTCTGAGTTCCATATATTTGGTTCATCAGGTACAATGCTTCTCATGTTTTCCACAAACCCTGCAGTGTTCTGACAAAGGTAGCCAGAGGTGACACTTTTATGTGGGGCACTAACTTGTAGGTGACTCCATAACCAATATGAAAACAAATCTAATTTGCAACCCTACTGACTTTGACATAATGTTTTGGGGGGCTGCCCATAAACAATCTCACAGTGTCCTGTTTTGCCTAAATCCAACACAACAGAATCTTTTTTCCATTGGTCAGAGCTCCGGGAACGCCGCTGAGGTATATCTACGGAAATGAGGAAGTCTCCCTGCAAAACAAGTTCTGTTACAGAGTTTACCTCAACTGGGATTGGTGCTGCTCTGGCTACTTAGACAATGACAGGGGCAAGCCTAAGTGTGGGTTACAGATGCCTGTGACAAGGGCTATCCCTTCAAAGCTTGTACAGTTAGTGGCCACTTCCCCCAAGTCCATCTTGTCAGGAGAAGGTCATGCCTCCTCCCAGCCAAGGCCCTTTTGTTACCGTTACTAAAAGCAATTCACACCTCCATCCATGTTGCAAAGTAGCATTTGGGGATTATCTCAGCAAGGGCTACTTGAGGCTTTGGGGAGGAAAATGACTATCTTCTAACAGTGGCATTTTAAAAATAGTAATTCAAAATCAGGCGTTACCAATAGACTGGATTTTAAATTCATATTATTTTTCTGAGTCCTGGAATCATGGTTCTTGCTATTCCAAAACCTAAGTAATGCATTATAAGATGGTGTAATGGAGCCCAGTCCTTTTCTATGGCAGCCAGTCTTGCTGCAATGAAAAATTATGTTGGAGATATTTCACTGACAGAACATGTACAACGTAAGGACACATATCTAACTTTTTAAATATAATACACCCTTCCCTATTGTCACTTGGGGCCTAACTTAGACTTACCAGTATTAGAAAGGATGTTTAGACCTAGAAAAGGAAGCATTTTGCCAGGTAGTTGTGTCAATGGTTTTACACTGCACAACTAAGATGCAGTGGCAAGCTAAGAGCCATTTTTTAGCTTGTCAATGTAGTGGTTGCACAGTCAGTGCTGCAGTCTACTAGTGATATTTAACGTACAAGTCCTGCGTACACAGAGTACCATGTACTAGGGACTTATACATAAGTTAAATATGTCAGTCAGGTATTAGGCAACTGCAAATATACTTTAGGGGTCAGAGCACATATACTCTGCACTGGAACATCAGTACCCCAGGGTTCAGAATCAGTAAACCAGCACTAAATCTGGAAATATGTGGGGCTAATCTCACAAAAAAAGTCTTTCCTCACACCAGTGACACACATAACAGTTTGGAAGTCAGTGTGGGAGGCTGATGTACCGTCTAAACAAAGCAAGATTTGCCTTTAATCAGCATAATTATATAGTGAACATCCCATTCATGCAAGTTTTGAATAAGAGGTTTAATGTACAGATTAAACAAGTGGGGGTATAAAGAGGAGCATTAAGGGACACCACACTTGATGGAAACTAGTTCAGCCATAAAATTAACAAGGTGTACAGGTGTAGTTTGATAGAAAAGATTTTGCACCTCATTGCAAGTCTGGCAATAACATCATGAGACTGACAAATTCACCGTGAGGACTCCACCACCGTACTGATGATGGTCCCTCTGAGCATATTACAATGTTCCATCTCGGCTGACCAGTGGGAACATTATAATATGCGTTCCTGCCAGGCTTACCGGTAGGAACCGTGGTAGAATATTGGCCTTGGCTCCTTTAAGAGAGCTGAGGCCAATATCCTAACACTCCAGCACTTTTGGAATGGCCACTGTCTGCTATGCAGACAGTGTGCATCCTGACGTTGCTGGGCTGGAAGGGCTGTTCACTGCAGTGCAGGGGCCCCTCTGTGCTCCCAACACTTCCTTTCCACCAGCCTTTTCATGGCAGGCTCCCTGCCATGAAAATGGTGGCAGAAAGAAGGGTTGTAATCAGCCAGGCAGCTCTTAGTTCAGCATCACCATGTCTGGGTGCAAGCCTGACCAACGCCATGCCATTGAGAGCCTTGTTCACGGCGGTGCTTTGGAGGTCCAACTGCCAAAGTCATAATTTAGAGGTCGGACTGCAAAAGCCACGACGGTCTGACGGCCACAGCAAGTCTGGCAGTCTCATGACTACCAAGCTTGTAATGAGGCCCTTAATCCAGTTCTATGATATTCATTGAAATTCATAAAATGTGTGCTATTTTTATCACGTATCTTGTGTTATTCAGTGTAATGTAATCATGCAGAATTACCAATAATTCTGCATTTAGCATTCTTTCTTGACACAAAAATGAACTCTTGTTTCCAAAATGGGTGCAAGAATGCCTTTTGCATTAAAAGTAGAACTAAATGTAGCAGAACATGAATAAGACTCAGTAACGTTGGTTTTAGGTAGGATTTTACCTAATCCCTGGCTTTTATTGCTATTTTCTCAGTGCAAAATGCCCCCCTTGCACCCAAAATGGGTACAATAATGCATTTACTATAAGAAATAGCACTAAATGTGCTCCTGGGTCAGGATTTTCCCCAACTTACTCTCAGCACCTAGATCTATTTCCTTAGTGAAAAATGCGCCTTCATGTCCAAAATGGAGGTGAGGATGCATTTTGCAGCAGAACACAAAAAGTGAGCCATCGCTCACAGTCTCTAAGGCCCAGCTGTAGAAAAATTAGGAATAGCTATTTATAATTAGTGATAATATCTGAATTGCTATTTGGAAATCACTATCCCTTTTGTATGAAAGTTCTTTTCATACTTGTAATTCCTAGTAGAATGCAAAGATACACACATCATGAATATTAATTAAGCAGTTCGCAGTTTGGAGCCATTAGAAATGCCTGCCATCGCAGGGATGGTGGCCTGCCGAGGTTAGCACACCACCATGTCTGTGATTGCTTTTGAATAAAGTGTTTTTTTTTATGTAACCTATTTCCCTTAAAGGAAAATGGGATGTGTTTCAACAAAATAAAATGAAAAGTTTTGTTTTAATTTTTAATTTTTAATTATTTAAGAGCATGTAGTAGCCCGCCTTCCCATTTGTGAATGCATTACCACCAACTTTTAGTTGGTGGTAAAATAGCAAGATTTTGTGAATGCATTTTGGTCACTAAACATTGATACATAACACTAAAAATTGCCCTAAGAATGCCTCTTCCAAATATCACTTTCAACACACTACGCCCTGGAGAATCACCTTTAGTTTGTTTGTACATCAGGAAAAGCATTTTAGCCATCGGAAATGGCCTGATTTTGTGAATCAAGACATTTGTGATGACAAAAATGCTTTGTACATATGGCCTTAAATATTGTCTTGTGGTTAGAGTGTTTTCCCCAAATTACTCTTAATTACGCAGGCAGGAGTAATCGCATTATTAGCAGTAATTCTGCATCAAAGAGTAACATGTAATTACCAAAATTACTCCAATTAGTTCAAGATAAGAAAACTTATGCCACGCCTAGTTTGCACATGACTGCAGATGTTCAGCTGGGAGCACCCTGCACATAAAAATAGGAATAGGGTTAACTGAACACACTTACTCCCCATTTAATCACAAGACATGTCACACAATTCTAGTGTGATATTGTTTATCACCGCCACCACTTTTCAATTAATTGACCAATATATGTAATCAGGAACACAATTTATGTCTCCATGAAAATATTCATCAACATGGCTCAATGTTCATTAAAAGACCTTCATAAAAAAAACTTAGAAGGAAGGAGAAAGCACCTCATAAACCCACTGTGGACCACTTACATCCATACTCCTGGAGGCATTCCATTACAGTGCCATCACTGGCATACTTCACTAAAACTTTACACAGCAGAAAAAAAACTACAAGGAAAGCCTTTTGAAGTTAGCTCCCGCAACTGCTGACTCTTTAGTCAAAACAGCGCTGGTTTTGCCACCTTAGAAAATTTAACAAACAACATTTAAGTGCATTCATCAGGACCAGTAGACTCTATTGAAAGCCCTCCACAATTTCTCGTTAATGCAGGAATATGTTGCCCTAATCAGCAAGGATGTTACCATGATGTGGTTTGTGTTTTTTTCTATTGTGAATGAACCTACGTTGAATTCACACTTCGATATATTACGCAATTTAAAATGTTCCTGATAGTCTGCAATTTGTACTCCATGTTAGAAGGCACGCTACTATGATGGTAAATCTACTTCAGGACGTAGATTAGGCTTTTGATGAAAACTTCATGAACAGTATTATGGGGATTGTCATGTGAGCTATACCCCGGTCTCCCATTTCCAAAATATGCAGTTGTAAATAGTGAACTGGAGCACTGGAGAAATGCAACCCAAAGTGCAAATGTACACATTTTTTATTTTTTCCACAGTGAACCATTTTCTCCATGGAGAAATGTCTGTCTCTATCATCTTAGAATTTGGAGGGGATCTATTATACTCACCTTAAAAAGAGAGTTACTCCACAACTCTCAGAGAAAATTGCATTTGCAAGGTGAAAAAGGTCAGATCAGTATGTGTGCATGGACACCAAGCCCCACGTTTGAGGGCACCCAGAAACATGCAAGCCTAACCACATATTGTGCTGCTCACTCTCCAAACCTTGTGTGGGTTTAATAATGTACAATTCTACTCTTTCGTACTTGAGAATTATAAAGCAATGCATTTCTTTATATCTTTCTTGAATCATTTTTTGACTTCCTGTCAAGTGTAATGAAAACATTTTCATTTTAAAATATGCATTTATGATCAAAGACATCTTGTTAACCAGGTCTTATGTTTCTGAATATCCTATAGATCTAAACCAAGAAGCTTGAAAACAGCAGCCAAATCATAAAACATGTTGAATTGTTGATTATATTGTTAGAACAATTAGCATCACTAGATGTTTCTAGCTACTTACACTTATCTGAGCATCATCAACTTTTATCTGACTGACAATTCTGAAAGGCAGCTCATTTTACCTTGCCTTTTTTTTGGATTTCAGGGCAACCAGTATTTTAATAAACTCTGAGCGTGCTTTTAATTCGGATATGCCAGTGGCCAATGAGAAACACTTTGTAGCAGAAAAGTAAGTTTCCACAGGCCTACTTTAAGGACCAAGCAGTAGAAACTAGCAGACCTTATTTCAACAGGGCACATGGATTGGGATTCACCTTGGATTCACTATGGGTTTCTTCTCACCACAGATTCAAATATGTATCCTGTTTCATATAGTGTTCAAGCTAGACTTCTTTGTCCAGTACACTCCCTTTATCAAATTTCAAATGTATCATAGCCAGGTAAATCTGGTTATCCTGCACACTTAGGAACAATTCAAAATAGTTTTTTTTCCAGCTGCGTAAGGCTTTATGAACATATCTTGTTTCTGGTTAAAATGTAGTTGAAAGTTGATACCAAGTACTAAGGGCCAGATGTATCAAAGGGTTTTCCCCATACTATGTCTATGGGAAAATGTGTTTGTACATATGGCCCAAAACCTGAGGAGCAGAAAAGGGTGTGTACCTACATTATTTTTCAGAATGAAAGCATTTCTTCTTCTTTGAGGTATTTTTTAAAGATGGTTAGCTAACAACATTATATCAAAAAGATGTGAAACTATGATTCACCATGCACAAAAGTTACTAAAGAAGCTCACCTTTCTCCTTTAGATATTCTCACTTGCTCACACAAAATGTATGAAGATCATGGAAATAGATATGGATTGGTGCAGTACAATTAATAAAATAGAGCTGCTCTACTGAGATGATAATCTTTAATCTTCTCATTTCTAAAGACTATGACCTTCTGTTTCTGAATGGAGAACTTGCAACGCTGTTGGTGGAAGCCATAGCGTTTGTGATCTCCTGATTAAAATCCATTTGAACTCCTAATCAGACATTTACCTTTCTAGGATTTGACTTTGTGGCTTTTTCTACCTTCATAAAACTTCCATCCGAATCAAGGATGCATCCAAAAATACACTTGTGGGATATCATATCTAGGGAAAGCTTTTAGGACTATTGTCAGGGTAAAAAGATCAATAGAACACTCTAGGGCAAATTATTATCCGTGTACCATCTTGAGGTTGCTTTGTATGATCGGAAAGGGAGATCGGCTAGCAGAAAAGGGAAAGCATTATGGGGACAATTTCAAGAATGGATTTTGGCTCATTAACGGATAGCTGTGGTTACATTTTTTGCCCCTTCAATATAATGGAAATTTTGTTTTTTAGACTATGTATCTATCTTTGATATCTTATGTTATGGTTTAAATTGGTGTATTAATGTAATTATTTCTCTTTCTTTCCTGAAATAAAAAAAAAGAACACTCTAGGGCAATGTACACATGAAATTAGCAATTTAGAGGTTGTCTGCTATAAACATCATGAAATGGCTGTTGTTTGTGCAAGCTGGAGGCCCGTTGATCAAGACAAGCCCGATGGCACATTCAGCTCTCAGTTATTGTGGCTTTTATTATTAAAAAGCTCTTGCAGCCTATTCAGTGTGTTTATAAAATTATGACTTTTACTCAAGTGACTCCTTGAAAATCTCCTTTTCAGCTAAGAGGGTGAGTTCACTTCTTGCAAATTACATTGAATACATTTAACACATTAAAAAACCTATGATAAATCAAAACTGTGTAAGATAAAGTAAACAAAATTGACTCACACGCATCCATATCGCTTGGTTTACCATGACCAAATGATTTATGTGCTCTTCCTGCATTAGAAATAATTGTTTGACGCTCGTAAGGTGTATTGTCACTAGTGGTTTGAATTTCTGGAAACATGCATTTTATGGGCATTTGTCGAGATATACTTTTTAGAAGGCAACGTGGACGTTAAGATGTGTACTTTGAAGGGTTCCTCTTTGTTGTCAGAGATTTTCTTAATATATGTTTTGTATTCTTGGAAAGTGACGCCTTCTTTACGATGCTTTTCCTTGAATAAATCCTTAAGACAAATTTTTATGAATGGTGTGTTTGGGCTTGTCTACCTCTTTTAGTATTAATTCGATCGAGGAGTCCTCTTGTTTTGTGGATTTCTGACAGTGATGTTTAGATGCACTTACACGTGTGTCATTGAATTAACTACTTATTGGGACATACATGCGATTTAGATATGTCGTGTTTTGAGCCAGTGTCGAATACAAATATGATATGCTAAAATAAAGTCTATACACTTCTTCATCGTTCGAAACTAGCCCAGCAGTCCCTGGAGTTGAAATATTTTTTCATGCGTTCAACTCATATAACTATACTGCTCTTTCCTGGATACAAGGAGAAACAAAAACTCAAGGACTCACTCCATACAATTCATACATTATCTTCCAACTAGCTCAGACAAAATGTTTATGTTTTCTCCCTGCCTTATTGCTTTTCTCCATTGGTACTTTTTCCTTCTAAACAGTCATAGTCATTAAACAGCAGGCTCCTCTGTGCAGGAGGCCATCAGAAGGCAGACTAAAATGTTATCACAAGTGTTTGCTGTCAGACAAGATTTTGTGCTGTAGGTATGGCCGCCCAGGAACCACCCTGCCCAGATGTTCTGCTATGGCAACAGGCTGTGTTAGCAGTGACACTATTTCCGGGTTAATTTTTGGTGAGTGCCACGTCTACCAAGTTACCGTTGTCCGAAGAGAAACCTCAACTCCACGCACAATACCAGCGTCGGCCACCAAGCGTGGATGTAAAAAAATTAAAAGTATGTCATTATCTGTCAAAAATTAAGTTTAGATACAAAACTCAGAAAATTCTGTTGTTGGGATAACATCTTACCATCCCTCCAAATGGGCACGGGGTCTCATTTCGTTTTCGACTCTTGAACCAGTATTTATAGTCGTTCTAATTAACTGATGACAAATGTACTATATATTTTTGTCATTATGGATTTCAGTATTTTGTCCATCATGTGCTGAAAATACAATTAGTGATCCCGTGGACATTTCATTTCCATGTGTGGTTGCTTGGAAGCTGGACCTTGATCTGTTGCAAACATGCAAGCTGCCAATGCGCACATTTATGTCAAAGATTGGATTCTCATTTCAAATCATTGATTCTTTGCTTAGGTGGTGCCAGATGGAAAGTGTTTGAGCATCAAAGTAAACAAGACATTTCGTTATGTATCTACATCATATTTATTTATGTATATTTATCCAAATCGTTGCTGAATGGATTGTAAATGAACACTAACTTGTCATCCAGACTAAAATGAGGAGGATATTTACATGCCTCTAGCATCACTTTCAGTGTCACTCTGGTGGCAAAGTGCACTGCGCCTTATTTATAAGACAGCACTAAGCCACTTTTTATGGCTTAGTCCCTCCTTGTAAATATGGGCCCCTCCATCACAGTTTTCTGCAGGAGAGGGGTGTGCAATGGGTGTTGCTGTGGGTGTTCCACCGCAACATCCATTGCTTTTGACACTGCCTCAGATTTACAAGGAATCGTAAATCTGATCCAATGCCAAAAACTAACACCACCCCACGGGTGGTGTTTGCAAGGTAAACAGACTATTTCTCTTTGTGTTTGGCTTTTAGTATATGTGCTGCTATCTGCCGCACACATAGAAGTGCCAACTTGCCATTGTAGATTGCTTATGGGCAAGAAGGGACACATTCCTGCACATAAACAATCATTCACTTCAACACAGACATTTGCACTATGGTGCAAGGATGTCTGCATTGGCGCTGGCAGCTAAATTTAGTGCCAGTGCTAGGGAAAACACAGGGGTGCACCGTATTTTTGTAAATACAGAGCATCCCTGCATTTCAGAACTGACACAGCATCGCCAATTTTTCATGTAAGTACAGTGCTTTAAATGGGCCGGTACTGTCCGGTACTGAGTACCGGCACTTTTTTATTTTGAGAGGGAGAGTACCGGCACATCTCAAGAAAAACGTAATACTTTTAATTGGAGAGTACCGGCACTTCTCGGAAACAAGCAGGTACCCTGCCACAGAGTACCTGCAGTTTAATTTTTCCATTTCAAGCACTGTGTAAGTATGCCATAGAATTTTAAGCTGGTATCATATCATCTAAGCTGCTATATACCACAACATTTTGTTGACAAACGGCCTTACTTCACAGCGACTTCAAATGCTTTGGACTAGGTCTGCCTGGTCTCCACATACAAAAAAGAAGTGGGGAAGATATTGCTGTTGTCTGCACGTTCATCATGATCCTTATGCCTTTTGTATACTCAATGGAAGGAGAAGCAAGCAGGTGCTTTTACTCAAACTCCTCTGACCTTTCCATTCCTTTTTACCTACCTCAGGAAAGAGGTTGGTGCTGTGACATTAATTCTTGTAATCTTCCCCGCCAAACAAAAGATTAATTATTCCATAAAATGCCTGTGCAATATGACTAAAAGTGATCACACTAGAACATACATTGGATGTAGTAGATCTGTAATGTGAATGGCACTAAATCGTGGAAATATTCTGGCCTATCACTCTCTTCTTCTCTGCCACAGAACATCAGTGGTGGTGCTTTATATAAGAGGAAGGAGCTGCCTGGTATTCAACATTGCATCATATAATAGTGCCTTGATTTGGGTGCAAGAGGATCTATTGATTTGATAGACCAGTTATCTTAGCCCTGGGTACAATATGCACCGTTTCTTTGTAATTTCTAATAGAAAGATGATTATTAAGGTCTGCATGTTGGTAACCGTCATTAATTTTGAATATAGTAACACTTGTAATTTAGAGTGCTTGGTGATGAAATGCAGTGCCAACTACAATGTTAAAATCAAGAAATTATTGTTACATGGATTCCAGCCTTAAAATTCGTGTTTGGCAAAGATTGGGGTAAATTTACCAAAATGATCAAGCAACATAGTGCAGAAAACTAAGGGAGAAAGCAGGAGAGCACCATATATAATAACATATTGGGATGTCCTGCTCACCACTGTTAGGAGACACAGCTTTGCATCAATGACCATGGATACTTGCACTTACCACCCAAGGAACACCCTCTTGATGCATGGTAATGCAAAACAGCACAGAGTGCTTCTTTACGTTACTTTCAGGCATCTTTCCAGCAATCGCTGTCCCTTGACTGTATCCACTGTTACAGAGTATTTTGTACTAAAATATTGAAATCTCACCTTTTTTGCTCTACAATAGAATTTTTGTCATGTTGGTGTCATTTTTCTTATTCAATGTTTCTTTTTTAAGAAATTGGTTTTGGGATGACTGTGCTTCTTAGACTGTTTAATTGTTTTGTGGCTGCAGGTGCTGCACACTTTTCCTCATGTTAAGCTTATATATCTATATCTATATCTATATATCTATCTATATCTATATATATATCTATATCTATATCTATATCTATATATATATATATATATATATATAGATATATATATATATTACATACTGGCGGTCGCCAGTAGGTATTTATAGTTAGGACCTAGTTTCCATAGAAAAAGTGTTTTTTGACTTGCCTGTATCTTTGGCGCTGTTTGACAAATTTTCATGACATTTCCCCCAAAAAGTGTCACAGTAGGTCTTGTTGTGCTTGGAAAGTTTGGGTCACTTCATCAAGCAGGGGCCGGAAAAAAGAGGGAGTCAACAAAAGTGGTTTACCCTTGGTAATTCCCATAGACCTACTACTTATCTATATCTAATGCCCTAACACTGAGTACAGACAAAATGTAGTAAAAACAGTACAGCTGCCTTTCCAGTCTCAAAAAACAGCCATTACCTAATTATATTCTGGCTCATCATCGACATGTACCATGGTATACTGCAAAGTTACCACGGTATACCATGGCCCAAAATATAAATAAGGCTTAGCTGTATTGTTGGAGTGTGTTACCCTTTTTGTCCCTCATGGTGTCACATGGCCAATGCAATACTTAAGCTGGATTACAAAGGAGAACAAGGACACTTGCATTGATTGGTAAATGTGGAGAAACGCAAGATTGTGCAATTCACTGTTTTGTGTTACTCTACACACTGTAATTTGCATTGTTGCTACATTTACCATAAGTCTGTATGCCATGCCACTGTAGCCGCTCCTCTATATGCTATTCCAATCTATGCTACTCCACTCTATACCTTTCCACTGTACAAGAGTCCACTCTATGGCACTCTAATCCATGCTACTATACTGTATACAACACCACTATACACCACTGCACTCTGCTCTTACACTGTACGCACATCCTCTTTACACCACTGAAGCCTATGCCATTCCACTGTATGCCACTCCTCTTAACACTACTCCACTATACACTAAACCACTCAGCCATTCTAATGCCACTCCCCTCTACAACACTCCACTGTAATGCTATTTCACTGTATGCACTCTATTTCACTGTATGCACTCCACTGTATGCTATTCCACTCTAAGCCACTTCATTCTACTCTATTCGATTGAACACCACTCCAATGTACACCACTCCACAATTAGACTCTATCCCATGTCACTGTACGCTGCTCCAATTGACACCACTTCATTATACACCATTCCAGTGGATGCTACTTCATTATACACTATTACAACCTATGCCACTTCACTGAACAACACTCCACTCTATACCATTCCACTCTACCCTATTACACTGTGCACAACTCCACTCTACTCCTATTCAGTGTATGCCACTCCACTGCATGCCACTCCACTATACGCTACTCCAGTATATGCTATTTCACTCTGCACCAATCTATTATATTCCACTATATGTCACACCACTGTATGTTACTTCATTGTACCCCACTCCAGTGTATGCCACTCCACTCACCTTCACTCCATTCTATGCTTTTTGATAAAACACCGCTCCACTGTACGCCATTCCACTGCATGCTATTATACTGTATACAATTTCCATGTACGCCACTTCAGTCTACACAACTTCAGTGTACAGCACAGCACTGTATGCTACTCTATTATACGCTGTTCGAGTCTACACCACTCTAATGCACACCACTCTGCTCTGCTCTATTCCACTGTATGACACTCCACTCTATACCACTCTATACCACTCTAGTCTATTCTAGTCCATTGGAGGCCACTCCACTCTATACCACTCTACTATATGGTATTTAACTCTACCCCACCACACTGTACAGCACTCCAGTCTACACAACTCCACTGTACACCACTTCACTCTATGTTATTCTACTCTTTGCTATTCTGCTCCATGCTATTCTACCCTATACCACACCACTGTACTCCATTCTACAGTATTCCACTGTACGCCACTCCACTGTAGTCTAGTAAACTTTATGCAAATTCAAATTTTGCCCCTTTACTGTATAGTATTCCACTCTACCCCACTCCACTATATCACTCTCACTGTATGCTATTAGACTCTTCCCCACTCCACAATTCCCCACTCCAGTCTATGCTACTCCACTCTACACTATTCCACGTTATGCCATTTCCACTGTACGCTACTCCACTCTTCACCACTCCAGTGTACTATCTTCCTCTCCATATAACTCCACTCTACAAAACTCTAGTACACTCTATGCCACTCTTCTAGATTCTATTCTACTCTGTTACATACACTACACTGTCCTAATTTGCAGTGGGCTGTACAGTACAACACTCTACTCCAATCTATGACAGTTTCCAACAGTGTACAACACAGAACTCTATGCTACTGTAAAAGACACACTGCAATTTAGAAGTTTCCTCAATTCTGCACTATGCCACTTCAATGTATGCCAATCCACTATATGCTCTTCCACTGTACCCTACTCCACTTTATGCCAATCCACTGTCCACTACTCCACCCTACACTAGTCCATTCTCTGTCACTCCACTCTTCTACTCTCCCCCGTACAGTATTAGACTGTAAGTTATTCCACTGTATGCTACTCCACTTTGCGGTAATCCACTCTATTCCACTACAACGTACACCACCCCACTCTATGCCTCGCCATTGCATGACACACTCCTCCACTCTATATAACTCCACTCTGCAAAATCTACCACACGTCATGGCACTCTACAACTTTCTACTTCACTCTATCCCTGTACACTCCACTGTCCAACTCTATATTCCACTATATCAAAATACACTCCAATATACAACAGGAAGCATCCTCAACAACAACTCCTCAATAACGACTCCTGAACAACGAAGTTGTGGAAAACGAAAGCAGAACCACGTTTTTGTTAACCACGACCTCCTTGTTCAGGGCCTTAACCACGCATGTGGCTGGGAATGGGGGTCAGGGCATTTTTTGTTTTAGGGGCGGGGGTGGGGAGTCAGGGTATTTTTTATTTTTGGGGGTGGAGTGGGGTGGGGGGCACAGGGTGATTAAGGTTTAGGTGCGGGGATCAGGGCATATTTAGTTTTAAGGGCGATAATGGGGGGTCGGGGTATTTTTTGTTTGTGGGGGTGGGGGTTGGGGTGGTTTAGGTTTAGGGGAAGGGAGGGGAGATCAGGGCATTTTTAGTTTTAGAGGTGGGGGTCGGGTATTTTTAATTTTAGGGGCGGGGTTGAGGTAGTTTAGATTTTAGGGGTCGGGGTATTTTTACTTTTTGGGAGTGGGGGTTGGGGTAGTTTAGGTTTTAGGGGTGGGGTGGGGGGTCGGGGTATTTTTACTTTTTGGGAGTGGGGGGTTGGGGTAGTTTAGGTTTTAGGGGCGGGGTGGGGGGTCCGGGTATTTTGACTTTTTGGGAGTGGGGGTTGGGGTAGTTTAGGTTTTAGGAACGGGGGTGGGTGGTTGGGGTAGTTTTAGTTTTGGGGGGTCAGGGTGGTTTAGGGGAGGGGGTATTTTTAGTATTTGAGGGTGGGGGGTTGGGGTGGTTTAGGTTTTAGGGGTGGGGTGGGGGGTTGGGGTGCTTTAGGTTTTAGAAGTGGGGAGTTGGGGTGGTTTTAGGTTTTAGAGGCAGGGTGAGGGGTTGCGGTAATTTTAGGGTTGGGGTGGGGGTTTTGGTGGTTTTAGGAGTGGGGGTGGGGGGTCGCGGTCATTTTTAGGGGTGGGGGCCCAGAGGGGATGCATGCTGGAACCATGCATGCTGTTCACTAATGCCTTTACCAGGAATGCCTTTACAACGAAAAAGCATTGTTAAGGGATTCGTGGTAAAGGTATTAGTGGTAACAACAAGGTTGTTGATCCAACCTTGTTGTTCAGGAATGCGTTGTTCCGACGTATATTCAATACAACACTCTATTCCACTGTGAGACACAGCATTCCACTCTACTGTATGAGACATACTCCAATTTATAATAGTTTACTACTTATGCTACACCAGTGAACTCCACCCCATGCCACTCTCCTCTATGAGACCCCAACACACTCTATTGTACTTTACTACACACTACATTACACCACTCCACTCAACTCTACTCCACTGTACAAGACTTTACCTCAATTTTCGCTGTTATACAACAATTCACTCTACGCAGCTCCACTGTTTCACACACTACTGTACAACGCTCTACTCCACTCTACTCTATCATACTCTAGTCCACTATACGACACTCTGTGCAGCTCTTTGTATGTTACTGCACCCTACTTTACACCACTCTGCTCTGACACAGTAGTTCACTCTACTCCACAGCTCCACTGTATGCCTCTTCACTCTACGCCACTCCATGCCATTGTACTGTATAACAGTGTATGCCACTCCACTCAGTCACACTCCATAACACTGTATTGTACTGTACACCACTCTACTCCACAAAAATGAACTAGACTGTATGCCACTCTACACTACTGTAGTCTATATCACTTTTCAGTACTGTAAGACACCCAACTACACTCTACTGTAGACCACGATACTCCAATTTATGGCGCTTTCCTCAACTGTATGCTATGCCCCTCCACTCTACTGCACTCCACATCACTATAATCCATGACACACCACTCCAGTCTGACTTTATTCCACTCTACGCTACCCCACTCCAATGTACTCCACTATATTCCATCCTACTATACTTCATCTACTATATGCCACTATGAGACACAATCTGCTCAACTTTATGCCGATCCACTCTACACCACCGTACTTTACTATATGACACTAAGGGCCTGATTCCGAGTGACCGCCGCCCGCCTCGCGGGAACCGCCATATGGCCGCTCCGCGGTCGAAAGACCGCGGAGGCCATTCAGGCTTTCCCGCTGGGCTGGCGGGCGACCGCCAGGAGGCCGCCCGCCAGCCCAGCGGGAAACCCCACCCCACGAGGAAGCCGGCTCCGAATGGAGCCGGCGGAGTGGGTATGTGCGACGGGTGCAGTTTGCACCCGTCGCGTATTTCAGTGTCTGCATTGCAGACACTGAAATACACAGTGGGGCCCTCTTACGGGGGCCCCTGCAGTGCCCATGCCATTGGCATGGGCACTGCAGGGGCCCCCAGGGGCCCCGCGGCACCCCCTACCGCCATCCTGTTCCTGGCGGGAGACCCACCAGGAACAGGATGGCGGTAGGGGGTGTCAGAATCCCCATGGCGGCGGAGCGCGCTCCGCCGCCATGGAGGATTCTCCCGAGCAGCGGAAAGTCGTCGGGAGACCGCCGACTTTCCGTTTCTGACCGCGGCTGAACCGCCGCGGTCAGAATGCTCGACGGACCACCGCCAGCCTGTTGGCGGTGATCCCGTGGTCGGTGACCCTGGCGGTCACCGACCGCCAGGGTCAGAATGACCCCCTAAATGTCATGTCACACAACTTCTCTCTATGATATGCCACTCCACAATACTCTAAAAAAATGCACTTTTTTTTCAATATATTTTTATTGATTTTGCAGTTATCAAATACATACATGTTCAACCGTAGGGTTTAAACTACCCTTTACCCAATGCCCTCCCCCATGTCGACTCCTATGGAGAAAGAAAAGCAACACCAAAAAGAGGTCAATAGGTGCTACTCCGCCACACAGTATCTCTTATTGGCCAGTCTGAACTGTGACTGAACCCATTGAGGGAGTCAGTTGGGGTCTTCGTCTACATCCATTCCAGCAGCAGATTGTGACTGATAAAACACTGAATCATTTGGATTCCTAAGACAATCAAGCAAGAAGTCCCATTGTCGTGCTGTGTCTCTGGGTCGACTATCCCTATTCGCCTCCCGGTGTAATATTTTCCCCTCCGCATCTACCCATCATATTAACTCGGCCTTCCAGTTTTATAGACCGGGGCCCCCGGGGTCATTCCAGTGCATCATAATCTCTCTTCTGGCTAGCAGCAATGCTAGGTCTATATATCTGTTAGTGTTTTTTTTGCATTAGGTCTAGGAAATACCCCCAGTAGTGCCACTAAAGGAGACCGTGAGAGTCTTCTGCCCATGACTGCAGTGATGCTTTTAAATACCTCTTCCCAATAAAACTCAAGCTTTGTGCAGCTCCACAGCATGTGTATCAGATCTGCCTCCGACTCCGTGCAACGGAGGCAACTATCGCACCCGGTCGCAAACATTTTTGCTATCTTATAGTGGGTCAAGTAAGCCCTGTGGTAAATATAGAGGTTAATGAGTTTGAAACAGGCGTTTCTAGATACTGTGCATACATGTTCTGTTATTCGAGCCCATCTCTGCTCGTCTATGGGGGTCCCAGTGTCTGTCTGCCAAGCCAGTCTCAGCCTGTCCAGTGGAAGAATCGTGTCGTTATGTAGTGCCCTGTATAGAGCTGATACCACTTTCCTCTCCCCATCTTGCGTGCAAATGGCCTGGCATTCAGCATGCATAGGAGAGTCGTGTGTTCCCAGTTTCAAGTGTTGTTGTATGATTTTTACTATGGAGCCATATAAAAGGAACAACCCAGAAGGGACGTCATGTAGCTCTCCCAGAGCAGCATAGGTCAGTAGTTCTCCGGTATGGTACAGGTCTCCCAGTGTGGTAATGTTATGTGTAATTAGTTGTGAAATCGCCGTTAGGGCCCGCCCCCCTGGCAGCCCTGTCAGACGGCCCACCGGCACTCCCGATGCATACGGCCGCGTCGTACGCGTGCGCTGTAAACTACGACCCCAGCACACATGCAAGGTATGCAAGGCTAGTGGGTGTGGCTCTCGTTGCCCTCTGGGAACCAACAACATACCCAAAAGGGTAGAGAGTAAGGGACCTGCACAACGATTCAGTCTGTCCCCCTCCTGTTCGGTGTGCAGTGTTTTCGCTAGCCATTGCAGTTGACAGTCCAGGTAATGGATTTCCACATCAGGAGCTGCCATTCCTGCTTCCACAGTTGGCCTCTGGAGTGTGCCCATTGCTAGCTTGTGCCTGCCTGTTCCCAAAATAAAACTGGTTATAGTGGAATTCATGCCTTTAAATACTGAATGAAGGATGATCAATGGCAGAGTTGAGAAATAGAACATCAGTCTGGGTAATGCTACCATTTTTATCAATGCCACCCTCCCTGTCACCGACAATGGTAATGTATTCCAGAATATAATGTCGGAGCGCAGCTTCCGGACCGCTTGATGCACATTACCCTCCAATAAATCTTCGGGCTTGTGATAGATTTGTATCCCTAGGAAGCAAAACGTGGAGGAAGACCAGTCTAGCCCCCGTGTGTTTTCCACCCATGGGGCACCTTCCCGTAGAGGAAAAATGTGAGATGTCCGCCAATTGATTCATAATCCAGACAAGTCTATGAATGTTTCCAGCAGGGCCATTGCTCCTGGCAGGTCCCTCCCAGAGTCCCCCCCAAAAAGCAGCATATCGCCTGCATAAAGCTTGATGTGGTGCTCCTGTGTTTCAGTCCTAAGTCCCTCAAAGCAGCTGCCCGATCTCGCAGCCTGTGCCAGCGGCTCCACTGCAATCGTGAACAGTAGGGGCAATAAAGGACTGCCCTGTCTAGTGCCCCTGCCAATTGAATATATTTCAGACACTATTCTACCCGTGCGCACACGTGCCGCAGGGTTCGAGTATAGTAGATGTGAGAAAACAGGGCTGATTGCAGAGGCCCCATAAGTTTTTGCCCCCATTTTCCTCTTTTTGCTGGTGTTTTCCTGACTTTGATGGTGCCCTGGGTACTGCTAACCAGTCCCAGGGCCTGTGCTCTGTGTAAAATCAATATGCAAATTAGGCTAATTATAATTGGCTAAGTTAACCTACCTATAAGTCCCTAGTATATGGTAGGGCATGTAGGTTTAGGGACCACAGCATAGGTGGCGCACACCTAGGTGCACTGCTGAGGTGCCCAGTGTCATTTTAAAGGCAGGCCTGCTTTGCTGGCTGCTTTTAAATTAAAGTTATATGCAAATTCGACTTTGGAATTAAAGGTACTTCCAAAGTCTTAAACTACCTTATTTTTACATATAAGTCACCCCTAAGGTGTGCCCTGTGTGCCCCTAGGGCTGGGTGCCATGTAACTATAAGCAGGGACTTTATAAAAATAGATTTATAAGCCCTGGTGAGGTAAAAACAGCCAAATTCGTTTTTCCCTATTGAAGTAAATGGCCTTCATAGGCTAGAATGGGCAGACTTTATTTTAAATTTTAAAGTCTCCTTAAATGTTACATACCAAGAATTTGGTATCAAATTGATTGTTGTAATAAATCCCACAACTTCCAGTTGTTGGATTTAATATAACTTGTTCAGGTAAAAAGTTTAGACTTTACCTAAAAAGTTGCCAACTTCAGCTCTGCATTGTTTTTGCTGCTGTGCTCTGATTGGCCAGCCTGCAGCAGCTTCTGCCAGGCTGCCTTGATGAGGTGTGAAGTGGCCTGGCTTCACACAAAGGAATGTGCTTGGGGGAGAGAATCTCCCCTCAGCAGATGGTGAGGCAGGAAGGGGGAGGGCTGCCAAACTGGTCTTCAAAGGCAGAGAAGGACATCTGGAGCACCCAGCAACACCCCCACATCCTGCAACCCCAGGCAACTAGGTGCCCCCTTGATTAGATTAGGAGAGGGGTGTGTTTATGATTTTTAGCCACACCAGTGGGTGGGCTGAGCCAGATGTAACCTCCAAAAATCAGATTCAGCCATGTTGGATTTTTAGAGACTGTTGCCTTTTGGGATGGATTTTTGCCACACTTCCCAGGAAGTGGTCATCACAGGGGGGCGACCCTGTACCTGATTGGAGGACCAGGACCCCCCTGCTCTTCACCCAGGAGCAAGGATAAAACTGGCAGACCTGCCCCCACACCTCAGATCCCCACCAAATTTCAAGAAGAAAGAACTTAAGGAGAAGAAGGACTGCCCTGCTGGACCGCTGGCCTGCACCTGGAACCTGCACTCAGAAGGACTGCACCAGCTGCACATTTGGGCTTCACCACAAGAAGGACTTTGCCTGGCTTCAACTGGTTCAAGGAGGGACTCCCTGTTTGCTACAGGTGAAAAATTGCTAACCAGAGTCCCCTGCACCAACTCCTGAAGAAAGCGACCAGCTGACCACTGTCCAGTGGCCAAAAAGGAGATTGCGCCAGGTGCATTCTGGGAGTTGAAGTCCGCACCCCCCAAGGACCATCACAGAACTTCTGGACCCTTGGGGTGAGCTGTGGACCCCAAAAGAACCTTAAAAGAACATCTGGGTGAAGCCCCAGAAGTTTGGAAAAGATTTGAGAATTTTTGGAAAAAGCTCCAGAGAGGGACCGACCCGCAGCGGAAAATTCTAGCCGGCTTGCCTCAACCGCGACCCGGCCTGACTGCGTGGTTCATCCCGGTAAAGAAAAACATCCAAAAAAGAGACTAAGTCCGAAGGTAAAAAGTTGACCGGGACCTCCCAGCCATCGTATCCGAGAAGGGCTCCATGGACGTCGGATCAAGATCCAGGTTTACCCCGGTCGAAGGATTTTCATCTCGAAAAAACGGACTAAGTCCGAAGGTAAAAGTCTCCACCGAGGAAACCCACATCGCGTATCCGGACAAGGGCTCCAGGAGGTCGGATTCAACTGGCAGGTTCGTCCCGGTGAAGAAAAACTTCAAAATAAAGACTAAGTCAGAAGGTAACTTTTTAACCGAGGCCTCCCGCGACCTGTAGCCGAGCAGGGCTCCATCGCGGTCGGCCTGAAAGTTTGACTTTGCCCCGGTCGAGGTGCAACCAGATGACCCGATTGGCGCTTTTTGTTTCTAAGCGCTAGAAAAGTAATAATTCTTTAAAAATTCATATCTCCGGTTCCCCTGAACCGATTTTAATCGTTTTTGTGTCATTTTAAAGATAAAAATATAAACTATTTTTATAAATGGGTTTTGGATTTTTAAACTGTTTCCTGTGTTTTATTTAATTACTGTTTTGTGATATTTGAATGCTTTACACTTTGTCTCCTAAGTTAAGCCTTGAAGCTCGTTGCCAAGCTACCAAGGGTTGAGCTGGGATTAATTTACTGAGACCTAACTGTACCTAGGTGGAGGTTAGTGGCTTGTTGCTAGGTGTAGGTACCTACCTGCCCTACCAATAACCCATTTTCCAACATAATTGGAAGCAGCGACGGGATCCTGTACTTGTGTTCAATATCACGTTACAGTTTTAGGTAAAACAAATTAAAAATCCTTTAAATTGTCCTAGTGCAAAAATTGTTTTTAATTTTTAATTTGGATTAATTTAAATTATTGAATTTTTGTAATTTTTCTAAATTCTTGTTTCCAATTTTTGCAAAAAGTTTTTGTTGACACAAAACTAGGGAACCATGGAGCTTGATCTGGCTAGCCTACCCACACTGACAGTAGTCCAGCTTAGGGGGTTGTGTATTGAAAGAGGGTTGCCTGCAACCACTGATCTCAGGAAGCAAATCCTGATCACATCCCTGACAGCATGGGCTGAGGCCCAAGAGGTAGAGTCAGAAGAAGCTCCAGAGGAGGGAGAAAGAAGGGAGGATGCTAGCTCTAACCACTCAGGGGAGGGAAGGCATCTGAGCCTAAGTGAGGACGAGGAAGAACGGTCCTCAGTAAATACAGTCACTAGGGGCAGATCCAAAGCTAGTGGTGGGAAGGGGGTCCTTTCAGGAGGAGAGAACCCATCCATCAGAGAAAGAGAGCTGGAGGCCCAGCTAGCATACATAGCTTTGGAAGCAGAGAAGCTGGCCCTAGAAAAGAAAAAGTGGGCATACAAAGAGAAAAGAGATGGAAGCAGCGATAAAGAAGCTGAGGTGTCCATGGGTGGGGGAGTTTGCCCCAGATTACCCAAGGGGGTAGTTCCTGCTTATGTAGAGGGGGATGACATAGATAAGTGGCTGGGGGCCTTTGAGAGGGCACTCCAAATGAGAAGGGTTAGGCCTCAATACTGGGGTTCCCTTTTGTGGGAGTTGGTCCCCAACTCAGGGAGGGATAGGCTTCTGACCTTAAGGGGGGAAGAGGCAGATTCATACCCTAGTATGAAGAGGTGCTTAGCCAAGAAGTTTGGTCTGACCCCAGAGCAATATAGAATGAAGTTCAGGGACACCCAGAAGGTCAGTACCCAGTCTTGGGTTGACTTTGTGGACATTTCACTAAAGGCACTAGAGGGCTGGATTATTGGTAACAAAGTAGATACTTATGAGGGGTTATACAATCTGATCATGAGAGAGCACATCTTGACCAATTGTACCCAAGAAAGGTTACGCCAGCATCTAGTGGACTCTAAGCAGACCAACCCTAGAGAGCTAGGGGAGGCAGCGGATGAGTGGTTGAGAACCAGGGTGGTTGTCAAGTCCCAGGGGGGAGACTCCAAGAAGGGGGGGACAGGTCCCCAAAAACCTAAGGAGGGAGGTGGTAAGCCCACCACAGAGACTCCCTCTGTACCCCAGAACCCTAAGAAGGAGGAGAGTAAATCCCACTCCCACTCTGACCAGCAGAGACAGTTAGACCCAGGGTTAAAAAAGCTCTTGGACAGTAGGGCTTGCTTTGACTGTCAGCAGACAGGTCACTGCAGAGGAGATGCAGCCTGTCCAAAGAAGGTGGTTAGCACTGGGCTGTCCAGTGTAGCCATAGAGGAGGATTCCTCAGATGATGAAGTCCTCCTAGCATTAAGCTGGGAGACAGGACCAGATGGTAAGCTGGTGATCCCTGAGGGTGGGAGTAGGCACTTCCACCACATTCAAGTGAATGGGATCCCTACCACTGGCCTGAGAGACACCTGTGCCAGTCACACTATAGTGAGTGACCGGTTAGTGACCCCAGACATGTATGTCCCAGGAAAGACAAAGAAAGTCAGGATAGCCACAGGGGAGGTCACCTCCAAACCTGTAGCCATAGTGCCCCTAGAGAGGGAGGGTATCCTTGACTGGATTAGGGTGGTAGTCAGTGCTGACCTTCCCCTAGATTGTATCCTGGGCAATGACCTCCCAGAGGTGAGTCTGGTCACAGATGGGGTGGTCGCCCAGGGTGCCCCTCCAACCCAAAGTCCTGGGGAGTCAGTCCCTACAGTTAGGAGACAGGGGTCCCCAAGAAAAGGAAAGAAGAAAAGGAAGGGTAGGCCACTCTTAAAGAGAGTTCCAGGGAGCCAAGGGCCCTCTGCCCCAGTAAGGGGGGAGCCCAGAGTTGGCACTGGTGAGGCCTCACCTGACCCCAAGGAAGTCCTGAGTAGTCAGGCAGCTGTCCAGATGCAAGGTGTTGCCCCTGCACTGACAGAAGGGAGAGTGGAAGGAGGGTGTCTGCCACAGGAGGTGGTAGCCCCCCACTCTAGACAGCAAGAGGGGTGCCAGGACCCCAAAGATGCCCCTAAAGCAGCTCAGCCACCTGTCAGTGGAGAGCTTAGGGTGTGGTTCTGGGTACTGACAGCTGTCAGTAGCCTCTGCTGGGTGCTAGCCTTCCTGGCAGCAATGTACTTGGCCTGGGAGGCAGACCCCAGGGCCAATAGCAAAGTAGGCCCCCTGACCCTATTGGTCATGGTGGGGTTGCTCAAGTGTTGGGTGACCTCTTTGGGTAAGCTAGGTGTTGCCCTAGCAAAGTTTGGAGTAGGGGAGGTGGGCACCTCACTACCCAAGTTGGCAGAGAGAAAGGAGGAAGACCCCCCTAGAGGAAAGTTTCAGTTTGAGTTGGGTCCTTTTACTGTTGGGATGGCTTCACTACCCATAGGGAGTGACCCTGACAGGAGGATATAAGGCAGAGTAGGCCCTGCAAAGGGACAGCCAGTTTTCTTCACTGTCTTCCTCGCCTAACAAGCCAGGAAGACTCTCCCAGGGTTGGTCTGAGTCTCCTGGGCGTGTGGGCTGGGGGGGGGTTGTGTGAGAAAACAGGGCTGATTGCAGAGGCCCCATAACTTTTTGCCCCCATTTTCCTCTTTTTGCTGGTGTTTTCCTGACTTTGATGGTGCCCTGGGTACTGCTAACCAGTCCCAGGGCCTGTGCTCTGTGTAAAATCAATATGCAAATTAGGCTAATTATAATTGGCTAAGTTAACCTACCTATAAGTCCCTAGTATATGGTAGGGCATGTAGGTTTAGGGACCACAGCATAGGTGGTGCACACCTAGGTGCACTGCTGAGGTGCCCAGTGTCATTTTAAAGGCAGGCCTGCTTTGCTGGCTGCTTTTAAATTAAAGTTATATGCAAATTCGACTTTGGAATTAAAGGTACTTCCAAAGTCTTAAACTACCTTATTTTTACATATAAGTCACCCCTAAGGTGTGCCCTATGTGCCCCTAGGGCTGGGTGCCATGTAACTATAAGCAGGGACTTTATAAAAATAGATTTATAAGCCCTGGTGAGGTAAAAACAGCCAAATTCGTTTTTCCCTCATTGAAGTAAATGGCCTTCATAGGCTAGAATGGGCAGACTTTATTTTAAATTTTAAAGTCTCCTTAAATGTTACATACCAAGAATTTGGTATCAAATTGATTGTTGTAATAAATCCCACAACTTCCAGTTGTTGGATTTAATATAACTTGTTCTGGTAAAAAGTTTAGACTTTACCTAAAAAGTTGCCAACTTCAGCTCTGCATTGTTTTTGCTGCTGTGCTCTGAATGGCCAGCCTGCAGCAGCTTCTGCCAGGCTGCCTTGATGAGGTGTGAAGTGGCCTGGCTTCACACAAAGGAATGTGCTTGGGTGAGAGAATCTCCCCTCAGCAGATGGTGAGGCAGGAAGGGGGAGGGCTGCCAAACTGGTCTTCAAAGGCAGAGAAGGACATCTGGAGCACCCAGCAACACCCCCACATCCTGCAACCCCAGACAACTAGGTGCCCCCTTGATTAGATTAGGAGAGGGCAGGAGAGGGGTGTGTTTATGATTTTTAGCCACACCAGTGGGTGGGCTCAGCTTGATGTAACCTCCAAAAATCAGATTCAGCCATGTTGGATTTTTAGAGACTGTTGCCTTTTGGGATGGATTTTTGCCACACTTCCCAGGAAGTGGTCATCACAGGGGGACGACCCTGTACCTGATTGGAGGACCAGGACCCCCCTGCTTTTCACCCAGGAGCAAGGATAAAACTGGCAGACCTGCCCCCACACCTCAGATCCCCACCAAATTTCAAGAAGAAAGAACTAAAGGAGAAGAAGGACTGCCCTGCTGGACCCCTGGCCTGCACCTGGAACCTGCACTCAGAAGGACTGCACCAGCTGCACACTTGGGCTTCACCACAAGAAGGACTTTGCCTGGCTTCAACTGGTTCAAGGAGGGACTCCCTGTTTGCTACAGGTGAAAAATTGCTAACCAGAGTCCCCTGCACCAACTCCTGAAGAAAGCGACCAGCTGACCACTGTCCAGTGGCCAAAAAGGAGATTGCGCCAGGTGTATTCTGGGAGTTGAAGTCCGCACCCCCCAAGGACCATCACAGAACTTCTGGACCCTTGGGGTGAGCTGTGGACCCCAAAAGAACCTTAAAAGAACATCTGGGTGAAGCCCCAGAAGTTTGGAAAAGATTTGAGAATTTTTGGAAAAAAGCTCCAGAGAGGGACCGACCCGCCGCGGAAATTCTAGCCGGCTTGCCTCAACCGCGACCCGGCCTGACTGCGTGGTTCATCCCGGTAAAGAAAAACATCCAAAAAAGAGACTAAGTCCGAAGGTAAAAAGTTGACCGGGACCTCCCAGCCATCGTATCCGAGAAGGGCTCCATGGACGTCGGATCAAGATCCAGGTTTACCCCGGTCGAAGGATTTTCATCTCGAAAAAACGACTAAGTCCGAAGGTAAAAGTCTCCACCGAGGAAACCCACATCGCGTATCCGGACAAGGGCTCCAGGAGGTCGGATTCAACTGACAGGTTCGTCCCGGTGAAGAAAAACTTCAAAATAAAGACTAAGTCAGAAGGTAACTTTTTAACCGAGGCCTCCCGCGACCTGTAGCCGAGCAGGGCTCCATCGCGGTCGGCCTGAAAGTTTGACTTTGCCCCGGTCGAGGTGCAACCAGATGACCCGATTGGCGCTTTTTGTTTCTAAGCGCTAGAAAAGTCATAATTCTTTAAAAATTCATATCTCCGGTTCCCCTGAACCGATTTTAATAGTTTTTGTGTCATTTTAAAGATAAAAATATAAACTATTTTTATAAATTGGTTTTGGATTTTTAAACTGTTTCCTGTGTTTTATTTAATTACTGTTTTGTGATATTTGAATGCTTTACACTTTGTCTCCTAAGTTAAGCCTTGACGCTCGTTGCCAAGCTACCAAGGGTTGAGCTGGGATTAATTTACTGAGACCTAACTGTACCTAGGTGGAGGTTAGTGGCTTGTTGCTAGGTGTAGGTACCTACCTGCCCTACCAATAACCCATTTTCCAACAGTAGATTTATCCATCGGACAAAGCCCTGTCCTAATCCCATTCGCAGCATCACCAGTTCTAAAAAGTCCCACCGAAGGCTATCAAAGGCTTTTTTGATATCTACCACTATTATTGCTGCATTGTGTAGTTCTGGGGAGTTAGAGTGTAGTACCGATATCAGTCGTCTGATATTCAGGGCTGTGTTACACTGCGGGATAAACCCAGACTGGTCTGTGTGAATTAGAGTGGTTAGATGAGGCAGAAGCCTAGTCGCTAATATCCGGCTAAGTATTTTATAAACCATATTGAGCATGGATAAAGGGCAGTAAGAGCCCACATCTGTCGCTGGTCTACCTGTTTTCAAGAGGGGTTTGTGGAGAGAGGCAATGTGCCCTTTTCTTTCGCCTCTGAATAGAGTGCGCGGAGGGGCGGGGCCAGTATGGCCAGGTATGCATCGTGGAACTCCACCAGGAGTCCATCTGCCCCTGGGACCTTCCCCCTAGCCATGGGCCCCACTGCCCCCTTGATGGCCGCAGGAGTTACTGTTTCCTCCAGTGTTTGTCAGTCTTTTTCCTCCAGTCGTGGAAGGTGATGGTTGTCCAATATTTGTAGCTGCTCTGGGTTTAAAGCCTCCTGGAGCAGAGCGTACAATTGAGAGTAGTAAAGAGCAAACCTTTCATTAATGTCTCTCTGCCCGTAATGTCTCCTTCTCAAGGGGTCCTCAATTTCCATTAATATTGACTGGAGAAGCGGGGGCCAGCCAGCCAGGCCAACAGTGACTCTGCTTTGTCACCCTTCGCATGTTGTCTGGCCCTATATTGGGTATAGTCAAAACATCTAAATTTATATGTGGCTGTTGCAACCTTTTCCCTGGCTTCTATAAGAAGGGGGGGGTCAGATATGGGGTGGTCGGTCTTCGAAGGTCAATATCCCTGAGGTCTCTCTCATGTTTCATGTTCACTGTTGTGTTCTAGTGTTTTCCTAACTCCCACTACCTCTGCTATGCATTTCCCCTAATAACCATCTTAAAAGACTCCCACTCGTTCGTGCAGGTCAAGGCAGTTCCAGTGTTGTGTTCGAAGTATTCACGTATTGCAGTCGCTATAGAGTGTCAAAAGGCACTATCCTCCAGTGACTCTGCTCTGAAGTGCCAGCTAGGTATGCTTGGCCCGTCTCAGTCCCATGCCAGCATAAGTAGGAGAGGGTTATGGTCTGAAACTGTGCGACATAGATATTCCGTTGCCTCCACTGCGCTGTTTGCCTCTGGGGACACCAAGAACATATCTAACCAGACATGAAGGTTGTAGGAAAGTACCATCTTGCCTGATATGTTACCCCCATATTTCACTGTATATATGTTGTTTTAGTCTGTGGGGGTTATTCCAACTTTGGAAGAGGTGTTAATCCGTCCCAAAAGTGACGGTAAAGTGACGGATATACCACCAGCCGTATTACTAGTCCATTATATCCTATGGAACTCGTAATACAGCTGGTGGTATATCCGTCACATTTGGGACGGATTAACACCTCCTCCAGAACTACACAATGCAGCAATAATAGTTGTAGATATCGAAAAAGCCTTTGATTAACACCTCCTCCAAAATTGAAATAACCCCCTATGTGTCACTGGGACCCTGCCAGGCAGGGCCCCAGTGCTCATCAGTATGTGCCCTGTATGTGTTCCCTGTGTGATGCCTAACTGTCTCACTGAGGCTCTGCTAACTAGAACCTCAGTGGTTATGCTCTCTCTGCTTTCCAAATTTGTCGCTAACAGACTAGTGACTAAAATTACCAATTCACATTGGCATACTGGTACACCCATATAATTCCCTAGTATGTGGTACTGAGGTACCAAGGGTATTGGGGTTCCAGGAGATCTCTATGGGCTGCAGCATTTCTTGTGCCACCCATAGGGAGCTCTGACAATTCTTACACAGGCCTGCCAGAGCAGCCTGAGTGAAATAACGTCCATGTTATTTCACAGCCATTTACCACTGCACTTAAGTAACTTATAAGTCACCTATATGTCTAACCTTCACCTAGTGAAGGTTGGGTGCAAAGTTACTTAGTGTATGGGCACCCTGGCACCAGCCAAGGTGCCCCCACATCGTTCAGTGCAAATTCCCCAGACTTTGTGAGTACGGGGACACCATTACACGCGTGTACTGTACATAGGTCACTACCTATGTACAGCGTCACAATGGTAACTCCGAACATGGCCATGTAACATGTCTAAGATCATGGAATTGTCACCCCCAATGCCATTCTGGCATTGGGGGGACAATTCCATTATCCCCCGGGTCTCTAGCACAGAACCCGGGTACTACTAAACTGCCTTTCCGGGGTCTCCTCTGCAGCTGCTGCTGCTGCCAACCCCTCAGACAGGTTTCTGCCCTCCTGGGGTCCAGGCAGCCCTGGCCCAGGAAGGCAGAACAAAGGACTTCCTCTGAGAGAGGGTGTAACACCCTCTCCCTTTGGAAATAGGTGTGAAGGCTGGGGAGGAGTAGCCTCCCCCAGCCTCTGGAAATGCTTTGATGGGCACAGATGGTGCCCATCTCTGCATAAGCCAGTCTACACCGGTTCAGGGATCCCCCAGCCCTGATCTTGCTCGAAACTGGACAAAGGAAAGGGGAGTGACCACTCCCCTGACCTGCACCTCCCAGGGGAGGTGCCCAGAGCTCCTCCAGTGTGTCCCAGACCTCGGCCATCTTGGAAACAGAGGTGTCTGTGGCACACTGGACTGCTCTGAGTGGCCAGTGCCAGCAGGTGACGTCAGAGGTTCCTTCTGATAGGCTCTTAACTCTCTTGGTAGCCAATCCTCCTTCCTAGGTAGCCAAACCTCCTTTTCTGGCTATTTAGGGTCTCTGCTTTGGGGATCTCACCAGATAACGAATGCAAGAGCTCATCAGAGTTCCTCTGCATCTCCCTCTTCACCTTCTACCAAAAGATCGACCGCTGACTGCTCAGGACGCCTGCAAAACTGCAACAAAGTAGCAAGACGACTACTAGCAACCTTGTATCGCTTCATCCTGCCGGCTTTCTCGACTGTTTCCAGGTGGTGCAGGCTCTGGGGGTAGCCTGCCTCCTCTCTGCACCAGAGGCTCTGAAGCAATCTCCTGTGGGTCGACGGAATCTTCCCCCTGCAACCGCAGGCACCAAAAGACTGCATCACTGGTCCTCTGGGTCCCCTCTCAGCACAACGAGCACGGTCCCTGGAACTCAGCAACTCTGTCCAAATGACTCCCACAGTCCAGTGACTCTTCAGTCCAAGTTTGGTGGAGGTAAGTCCTTGCCTCCCCACACTAGACTGCATTGCTGGGTACCGCGTGATTTGCAGCTGCTCTGGCTCCTGTGCACTCTTCCAGGATTTCCTTCATGCAACAGCCAAGCCTGGGTCCCGACACTCTAACCTGCAGTGCACAACCTTCTGAGTTGTCCTCCGGCGTCGTGGGACTCCCTTTTGTGACTTTGCTTGGACTCTCATTCACTCTTCTTCCAAGTGCCTGTTCAGGTACTTCTGTGTGTGCTGCCTGCTTCTGTGAGGGCTCCCTGAGTTGCTGGGTGCCCCCTCTGTCTCCTCCTCCAAGAGGCGACATCCTGGTCCCTCCTGGGTCACAGCAGCACCCAAAAACCTGTAAAACAACCCTTGCAGCTAGCAAGGCTTGTTTGCAGTCTTTCTGCGTGGGAACACCTCTGCAAGCTTCATCGCTACGTGGGACATCCTAGTTCTCTTCTTTCTTGCAGAACTCCAAGCTTCTTCCAACAGGTGGCAGCTTTCTTGCACCCTCAGCTGGCATTTCCTGGGCTCCTGCCCACTCTCGACACTGTTGCGACTATTGGACTTGGTCCCCTTGCCTTACAGGTACTCAGGTCCGGAAATCCTCTGTTGTTGCATTGCTGGTGTTTGTTCTTCCTGCAGAATCCCCCTATCACGACTTCTGTGCTCTCTGGGGGTAGTAGGTGCACTTTACACCTACCTTTCAGGGTCTTGGGGTGGGCTATTTTCTAACCCTCACTGTTTTCTTACAGTCCCAGCGACCCTCTACAAGCTCACATAGGTTTGGGGTCCATTCGTGGTTCGCATTCCACTTTTGGAGTATATGGTTTGTGTTGCCCCTATACCTATGTGCTCCTACTGCAATCTACTGTAACTTTACACTACTTGCATTACCTTTCATGCTATTACATGCATAATTTTGGTTTGTGTACATATATCTTGTGTATATATCTTATCCTCATACTGAGGGTATTCACTGAGATACTTTTGGCATATTGTCATAAAAAATAAAGTACCTTTATTTTTAGTGCTTCTGTGTATTGTGTTTTCTTATGATATTGTGCATATGACACCAGTGGTATAGTAGGAGCTTTACATGTCTCCTAGTTCAGCCTAAGCTGCTTTGCCATAGCTACCTTCTATCAGCCTAAGCTGCTAGAAACACCTCTTCTACACTAATAAGGGATAACTGGACCTGGCACATGGTGTAAGTACCTCTGGTACCCACTACAAGCCAGGCCAGCCTCCTACATTGGATGTGCAGCGGTGGGATAAGTACTTGTAACTTCATACCACTTTGTCATTGTGTACTTTTCATAAGAGAATAATATACAAAACAGTTCAGTGTATGTACACCTAACCAAAAAGTTTTGCTTTTCTCCTCTTAAACGTTTTACAAAGTTCTGAAAAGTTTTCTAAAACTTCTAAAAGTTTTCTAAAGTTAGAAAAAGTTTTTTTCTCTGTTCTTTAAAACGTTCTGAAACTTTTTATTCCGTCTCACTGTCTCTAAACCTTTTTCTATCATGTCTGTTGTAGAGTCAGCTCTTAAAATGGTCAATACTACTTATGACAATTTGAATTACAAGAGCCTAAGGAGTCTCTGCTTAGATAGAGGTTTAGTGATAGGGAAGAACCCTACAAAAGAGTTTCTATATAACATGCTTATTGTGAATGATGAGTCCCAAGCAGGCACTTCAAATGAGAGGTTAATAGAAGGTTCCCATTCTGACTCAGAGGATCTCCTTGAGGGAGGTGGGGAGGTTTTTGTTCCAGATCTGCCCCCTAGCAGGACACCTAGTAATGTTGGTAGTAATGGAGGTTCCCATCATAGTAGGGGAGTCTTTATTACTGGAGGCCAAGTTATTGGGGTTCAGTCAGCTAGGGACAGGTCCCCCTTTGTTGTTTCCAATTTATCTTCTGTGTCCAAGCATTCCCAACCCACCCACCCTGAAGACAATATGTTAGAAAGGGAACTCAAAAAGTTGAGAGTTGAAGAGACCAGACTGAAGCTTAAACAGCAACAGCTGGCCTTAGATAGGGAATCCTTAGACCTGGAGAAGGAGAGACAGAGATAGGGGTTAGGACCCCATGGTGGCAGCAACAGCAGTATTCCTGATAGTAATCCTGTTAGAGAGCATGATTCCAGGAATCTGCACAAGATAGTCCCCCCTTACAAGGAGGGGGATGACATCAACAAGTGGTTTGCTGCACTTGAGAGGGCCTGTATGGTACAGGGGGTCCCTCAAAGGCAGTGGGCTGCTATATTGTGGCTATCTTTCAATGGAAAGGGTAGGGATAGGCTCCTTACTTTTAGAGAAAGTGATGCTAACAATTTTGCAGTTTTAAAGGATGCACTCTTGGATGGATTTGGCTTAACCACTGAACAATACAGGATTAAGTTCAGAGACACCAGAAAAGAGTCCTCACAAGACTGGATAGACTTTGTTGACTGTTCAGTAAAGGCCTTGGAAGGGTGGTTACATGGCAGTAAAGTTTCTGATTATAAAAGCCTGTATAATCTTATTCTGAGAGAGCATATTCTGAATAACTGTGTGTCTGACTTGTTACACCAATATCTAGTGGACTCAGATCTGACCTCTCCCCAAGAATTGGGAAAGAAGGCAGACAAATGGGTCAGAACAAGAGGGAACAGAAAAGTTCATACAGGGGTGACAAGGATGGCAAGAAAAAGGATGGTAAGTCTTCTGACAAGGGTGGGGACAAAGGTAAAACTGAGTCTTCATCAGGCCCACAAAAATCCTCTGGAGGGGGTGGTGGGTCCAAATCCTCTTCCAATAATCAAATTAAAAAGCCTTGGTGTTATTTGTGTAAAGTCAAAGGCCATTGGACAACTGATGCCAGTTGTCCAAAGAAAAACACCAAACCTCCCACTGCCACAACCCCTACTGCAAAATCTAGTGCCCCTAGTAATAGCAGTGGTGGTTGGAGCAAACCTGCTAATAGCCAATCCAAGGGAGTAGCTGGGCTCACTTTTGGTAATTTAGTTTGGGTTGGTCTTGTTAGGGAGACCACAGAGGCTGTGTTAGTCTCTGAAGGTGCCATTGATTTGGCCACCTTGGTTGCTTGTCCCCTTAATATGGATAAGTACAAGCAACTTCCCCTAATAAATGGTGTTAAGGTTCAGGCCTACAGGGACACAGGTGCCAGTGTTACCATGGTGATAGAGAAACTGGTGCACCCTGAACAACACCTACTTGGTCAGCAGTACCAAGTGACAGACACTCATAAGAACACTCTTAGCCACCCCATGGCTGTTGTGAATCTCAACTGGGGGGGGGGGGGTACTGGTCCAAAGAAAGTTGTGGTTGCCTCAGATTTACCTGTAGACTGTCTACTAGGGAACGATTTAGAGACATCAGCTTGGGCAGAAGTGGAGTTGGAGGCTCATGCAGCAATAGGAGCACAAAACATTCCTATGTGCTCCTATTGCTATTTTTGCTTTGACAAGGGCTCAGGCCAAAAAGCAAAAAGGACAGGGTAACTTGGATCCTGGAACAATGGACCAAATGCTCCCTAAATTTAGGGATAGCAAGGGTAAATCCCTACCCACTATCCCTCCCTCTACAGATGATTCTCCTTCTGAGGAAGAAGAATTTCCTCCCTGTGCAGAACCTTCACCAGATGAGCTGTCAACAGACACTGCTGAGCTTTTGGGTGGAGGGGGGCCTGCCAGGGAAGAGCTGAGTGTGGCACAGCAAACCTGTCCCACATTAGAGGGTCTCAGACAGCAAGCTGTCAAGCATCAAAATGGGGATGTCAGTGACTCACATAGAGTTTACTGGGAGGACAACCTCTTGTACACAGAGGCAAGGGACCCAAAACCTGGAGCAGCCAGGAGATTGGTCATTCCCCTGCAGTACAGAGAGTTCCTCCTAATTCTGGCACATGACATTCCTTTGGCTGGGCATTTGGGCCAGATCAAAACATGGGAAAGGCTTGTCCCCCTGTTTCACTGGCCTAGGTTTTCAGAGGAAACTAAAGGTTTTTGCAAGTCTTGTGTGACCTGCCAAGCCAGTGGCAAGACTGGTGGCACACCAAAGGCTCCCCTTATTCCACTACCTGTGGTTGGGGTCCCCTTTGAAAGGGAAGGGGTTGACATAGTTGGCCCCCTTGACCCTCCTACTGCTTCAGGCAATAGGTTTATCTTGGTGGTTGTGGACCATGGCACAAGATATCCTGAAGCAATTCCTCTAAGGACCACTACAGCTCCTGCAGTGGCAAAGGCCCTCCTGGGAATCTTTTCCAGGGTGGGTTCCCCAAAAGAGGTTGTATCAGACAGAGGTAGCAATTTTATGTCTGCATACTTGAAAGCTATGTGGAAGGAATGTGGTGTAACATACAAATTTACCACCCCTTATCATCCACAGACGAATGGACTGGTAGAGAGGTTTAATAAAACTCTCAAAGGTGTGATAATGGGACTTCCTGAAAAACTCAGGAGGAGATGGGAAGTCCTGTTACCTTGCCTCCTTTTTGCTTACAGGGAGGTACCCCAAAAAGGAGTGGGCTTCAGCCCCTTTGAACTCCTCTTTGGGCACCCTGCAAGAGGTCCACTAAAACTTGTGAAGGAGGGTTGGGAACAACCTTTAAAAGCTCCCAAACAGGACATAGTGGACTATGTACTTGGCCTAAGATCCAGAATGGCCGAGTACATGAAAAAGGCCAGTAAAAACCTTCAGGCCAGCCAAGAGCTCCAGAAGCAATGGCATGAGCAGAAGGCTGTTCTGATTCAGTACCAACCAGGACAGAAGGTGTGGGTATTGGAGCCTGTGGCCCCAAGAGCACTCCTGGACAAATGGAGTGGACCCCATCTAATTGCTGAGAAAAAGGATGAGGTTACCTATCTGGTAGACCTGGGCACTGCCAGGAGTCCCCTTAGGGTGATTCATGTCAACCGCCTAAAACCCTACTATGACAGGGGCTGACCTCACCCTGCTCATGGCAACAGATGAGGGACAGGAAGAAGAGAGTGACCCTCTCCCTGATCTCTTCTCCTCCACTGAAGAGGATGCTTAATTGGAGGGAGTAGTTTTAGCAGATTGTCTGACTGCAGAACAGAAAGACAACTGCATAAATCACCTTGGACAACTTTCTGAACTCTTTTCAACTGTGCCAGGCACCACATCTTGGCGTGAACACAAAATTGATACTGGAGACAGCTTGCCTGTCAAAACTAAAATCTATAGGCAGCCTGGCCATGTCAGGGACTGCATAAAACAAGAGGTTAAGAAAATGCTTGATCTAGGAGTGGTTGAACCTTCTGAAAGCACATGGGCGAGTCCTGTGGTGCTTGTACCAAAACCTCACTCAAAAGATGGAAAAAGGGAGATGAGGTTTTGTGTAAACTACAGAGGTCTCAATCAGGTAACAAAAACTGATGCTCACCCTATACCCAGGGCAGATGAGCTCATAGATTCACTGGCATCTGCCAAGTATCTAAGCACCTTTGATTTGACTGAAGGGTATTGGCAGATCAAATTGGCTGAGGATGCTAAACCTAAAACTGCATTTTCAACTATAGGAGGGCACTACCAATTTACAGTGATGCCATTTGGTTTAAAGAATACACCTGCCACTTTTCAGAGGTTGGTGAACCCAGTCCTGCAAGGGTTGGAGGCTTTTATTGCAGCATATCTGGATGATATAGCTGTCTTTAGCTCCACCTTGGATGAGCACCTAGTCCACCTTTGGAAAGTTTTGGAGGCCCTGCAAAAGGCAGGCCTCACTATCAAGGCCTCAAAGTGCCAGATAGGGCAAGGAAAGGTGGTTTATCTGGGACACCTGGTAGGTGGAGAACAGATTGCACCACTGCAGGGGAAAATCCAGAGAATCATGGATTGGATTCCCCCTACAACACAGACCCAGGTGAGAGCCTTCTTAGACCTCACTGGGTATTTCAGGAGATTCATTAAAAACTATGGCTCAATAGCAGCCCCTCTTAACGATCTCACCAGAAAAAAGATGCCTAAAAAGGTATTGTGGACACCTAGCTAGCTAGCTGTAAGCAAGCTTTTGAGGAGCTCAAACAGGCCATGTGCTCTGCACCTGTCCTAAAAAGCCCATGTTACTCCAAGAAATTCATTGTTCAAACTGATGCATCTGAATTAGGGGTAAGGGCAGTCTTATCACAACTAAATTCTGAGGGCCAGGATCAAGCAGTTGCTTTTATCAGCAGAAGGTTGACTCCTAGAGAAAAGCGTTGGTCTGCCATAGAGAGGGAGGCCTTTGCTGTGGTCTGGACACTGAAGAAGTTGAGGCCATACCTGTTTGGCACTCACTTCATTGTTCACACAGACCACAAACCTCTACTTTGGCTAAAACAAATGAAAGGTGAAAACCCTAAATTGTTGAGGAGGTCCATATCTCTACAGGGAATGGACTATAGAGTGGAACATAGACCTGGGAGTACCCACTCCAGTGCAGATGGACTCTCCAGATATTTCCAGTTAGACAATGAAGACTCATCAGGTCATGGCTAGTCTTATTGTCCTTCGTTTGGGGGGGGGTTGTGTAGGAAAGTACCATCCTGCCTGGCATGTTACCCCCATATTTCACTGTATATATGTTGTTTTAGTGTATGTGTCACTGGGACCGTGCCAAGCAGGGCCCCAGTGCTCATAAGTATGTGCCCTGTATATGTCCACTGTATGAGTGATGCCTAACTGCTAACCAGAACCTCAGTGTTTATGCTCTCTCTGCTTTCCAAATTTGTCACTAACAGGCTGGTGACTAAAATTACCAATTCACATTGGCATACTGGTACACCCATATAATTCCCTAGTATATGGTACTGAGGTACCCAGGGTATTGGGGTTCCAGGAGATCCCTATGGGCTGCAGCATTTCTTGTGCCAGCCATAGGGAGCTCTGACAATTCTTACACAGGCCTGCCAGTGCAGCCTGAGTGAAATAACGTCCACATTATTTCACAGCCATTTGCCACTGCATTTAAGTAACTTATAAGTCACCTTTATGTCTAACCTTCACCTAGTGAAGGTTAGGTGCAAAGTTACTTAGTGTGTGGGCACCCTGGCACTAGCCAAGGTGCCCCCACATCGTTCAGTGCAAATTCCCCAGACTTTGTGAGTACGGGGTCATCATTACACGCGTGCACTGTACATAGGTCACTACCTATGTACAGCGTCACAATGGTATCTCCGAACATGGCCATGTAACATGTCTAAGATCATGGAATTGTCACCCCAATGCCATTCTGGCATTGGGGGTGACAAGTCCATGATCCCCCGGGTCTCTAGCACAGAACCCGGGTACTGCCCAACTGCCTTTCCGGGGTCTCAACTGCAGCTGCTGCCGCTGCCAACCCCTCAGACAGGTTTCTGCCCTCCTGGGGTCCAGGCAGCCCTGGCCCAGGAAGGCAGAACAAAGGACTTCCTCTGAGAGAGGGTGTAACACCCTCTCCCTTTGGAAATAGGTGTGAAGGGTGGGGAGGAGTAGCCTCCACCAGCCTCTGGAAATGCTTTGATGGGCACAGATGGTGCCCATCTCTGCATAAGCCAGTCTACACTGGTTCAGGGATCCCCCAGCCCTGCTCTGGCGCGAAACTGGACAAAGGAAAGGGGAGTGACCACTCCCCTGACCTGCACCTCCCAGGGGAGGTGCCCAGAGCTTCTCCAGTGTGTCCCAGACCTCTGCCATCTTGGAAACAGAGGTGTCTGTGGCACACTGGACTGCTCTGAGTGGCTGTGCCAGCAGGTGACGTCAGAGGCTCCTTCTGATAGGGTCTTACCTCTCTTGGTAGCCAATCCTCCTTCTAGGCAGCCAAACCTCCTTTTCTGGCTATTTAGGGTCTCTGCTTTGGGGATCTCAGCAGATAATGAATGCAAGAGCTCATCAGAGTTCCTCTGCATGTCCCTCTTCACCTTCTACCAAAGGATCGACCGATGACTGCTCAGGACGCCTGCAAAACTGCAACAAAGTAGCAAGACGACTACTAGCATCCTTGTATTGCTTCATCCTGACGGCTTTCTTGACTGTTTCCAGGTGGTGCATGCTCTGGGGGTAGCCTACCTCCTCTCTGCACCAGGAGCTCTGAAGCAATCTCCCGTGGGTCGACAGAATCTTCCCCCTGCAACCGCAGGCACCAAAAGACTGCATCACAGGTCCTCTGGGTCCCCTCTCAGCACAACGAGCGTGGTCCATGGAACTCAGCAATTCTGTCCAAGTGACTCCCACAGTCCAGTGACTCTTCAGTCCAAGTTTGGTGGAGGTAAGTCCTTGCCTTTCTACGCTAGAATGCATTGCTGGGTACCGCATGATTTGCAGCTGCTCTGGCTCCTGTGCACTCTTCCAGGATTTCCTTCATGCAACAGCCAAGCCTGGGTCCCCGACACTCTAACCTGCAGTGCACAACCTTCTGAGTTGTCCTCCGGCGTCGTGGGACTCCCTTTTGTAACTTCGCATGGACTCCGGTTCACTCTTCTTCCAAGTGCCTGTTCAGGTACTTCTGTGGGTGCTGCCTGCTTCTGTGAGGGCTCCCTGAGTTGCTGGGTGCCCCCGCTGTCTCCTCCTCCAAGTGGCCTCATCCTGGTCCCTCTTGGGCCACAGCAGCACCCAAAAAACTCCACCGCAACCCTTGCAGCTAGCAAGGCTTGTTTGCGGTCTTTCTGCGTGGGAACACCTCTGCAAGCTTCACCGCGATGTGGGACATCCATCCTCTAAAGGAGAAGTTCCTAGTCCTCTTCTTCCTTGCAGAACTCCAAGCTTCTTCCAACAGATGGCAGCTTCCTTGCACCCTCAGCTGGCATTTCCTGGGCTCCTGCCCTCTCTCGACACTGTCGCTACTATTGGACTTTGTCCACTTGTCTTACAGGTACTCAGGTCCAGAAATCCACTGTTGTTGCATTGCTGGTGTTTGTTCTTCCTGCAGAATCCCCCTATCACGACTTCTGTGCTCTCTGGGGGTAGTAGGTGCACTTTACACCTACCTTGCAGGGTCTTGGGGTGGGCTATTTTTCTAACCCTCACTGTTTTCTTACAGTCCCAGCGACCCTCTACAAGCTCACATAGGTCTGGGGTCCATTCGTGGTTCGCATTCCACTTTTGGAGTATATGGTTTGTGTTGCCCCTATACCTATGTGCTCCTATTGCAATCTACTGTAACTTTACACTGCTTGCATTACCTTTCTTGCTATTACCTGCATAATTTTGGTTTGTGTACATATATCTTGTGTATATATCTTATCCTCATACTGAGGGTACCCACTGAGATACTTTTGGCATATTGTCATAAAAAATAAAGTACCTTTATTTTTAGTACTTTTGTGTATTGTGTTTTCTGATGATATTGTGCATATGACACCAGTGGTATAGTAGGAGCTTTACATGTCTCCTAGTTCAGCCTAAGCTGCTTTGCCATAGCTACCTTCTATCAGCCTAAGCTGCTAGAAACACCTCTTCTACACTAATAAGGGATAACTGGACCTGGCACAAGGTGTAAGTACCTCTGGTAGCCACTACAAGCCAGGCCAGCCTCCTTCAAAGGTCATGTAGTGGGGAATAAAAGGAATAATCCTGTTCTGTGGGGTGAAGATGTCCCCAGCTGTCGGTAAGGCCCCAGTGTTGCTGCCAGCTGGAAAACGATTTGTCCGTTCTATGGGTTGGCTGTGATCTGTCTAGTTCTGGGTCAGTGATGCAGTTAAAATCTCCACCTATGATAGCTGTCTGAGTGAGATGGGGCCCTAGAGTGTGGGAAAGCGCTGAAAAAAAGGAACCCTGTTCTTGATTTGGTGCATAGATTCCTCCAATCGCTATGTCCCTAACCATCAATCGTCCAGTCACCAGGACATAACGTCCTCCCCTATCTATGATCTTATTTGTTTTTTGGAGCGGGACCCCGGGGCTGACCCATATTAGTACTCCCCTAGCAAAAGCTGAATAGGTCATGGCGTATATTTGGCCTCGCCATCTCTTGGTGAGGGCCCTGACTTCTTGCTCTATCAGATGTGTCTCTTGAATTATGGCTATTTGAACACCTCATCGTTTAAGCTGACTATAGACTTTGTACCGTTTGCTCACACTGTTCAGCCCTCTTACATTCCAGGTAAGTAAGTTGTAAGTCAAGGGGGGTTACATAGAGTGTATGTGTGTAAAGTATGGCTATGATTAATCTCCCGTATCTTAATGAGGTGGGCTGTGAGGAATGCGCCTTCGACAGTAAGTGGTTGGACAGATACCATACTGTTAGGAGTGACAAAACTAGGTAACATTAAATCTTGACCCCAAACTCCTGCTTCCCAGGACCGGCATCTAAAACTATCCCGGTCCAAACTGTAACTAGTTCAACTATCATTAATTGCTCAGGGAAGACCAAGAGCCAGCTTCCCGGTCGAGCCATCTAAGGCCTATGAAATCCTGGTCAAATCTTAGCACCCGGCCATATCGCCGACTGCATCAAGGTGCCCCGGTGGAAGGACCAGAGGGGGCCCCACAGGGCGGGGCGAACAGCATCAATCTAGTTTATAGCCCATTGTGAGCCACACTTGGGCCTCGACCCGTGTATATCAGCTCAATCAACTCCGCTCAACATGGCCAGGTGAAGCGTCTCTTTTCTCCTTCACGAATGAGCCACCGCAGTGCTGTTCGATATGGTGGCTGGGTTCATAATATTTCGTCCCTGGGGTTTTCCTTGGCATTATGTCGGAGGTCATAGTTGGATTTCCGATCCGAGGAGGCTTCAGAAGGGCGGGGCGAGTCCCGGTCCCCCTTGTGCCGCTGCCACGTCCGCCGCATCTCGCATCTCCCAAAGTGCCTGGCCACAGCCATTCGCCGCCCACTCCATCTTCTGCGCTGCCTTTTGTTCATTGGGGGTGTCCCCTCCAGTGGGTCTGCATCAATTCCCTCACCTGTTGAGTGACAAACAGGTGGACTTTGTTCTTTGCGGTGACCCGGAGTTTAGCTGGGAAGAGCATGGCATACTGGATTCCCTTCTCACGGAGTTTCTTTTTTGCCTCATTAAAGGAAGCTCTTTGCTTTTGCGTCTCTCTCGGGAAGTCTGGGAAAATCATTATCCGCTGGTCTCCCATTCTGATTTCCCCTTTCATCCTCACCTGGGTCAGAATGTGATCCCTAACTTTGAAATGGAGCAGCTTGGCCACCACTGGACGCTGCCGCGTCCCAGGGGGCGGTGGTCTCGCTGGCACTCAGTGGGCACTTTTGACCGCAAAGAAGGGTGACAGTCCCATGGGGGCCACTAGCTCTCGTAGCCACCTCTCCAAAAATTATTCCATGCTTGTTGGTCCCTGTTCCACCTTTTCTGGTAGGCCCACCAGTCGTAGGTTGCTTCTGCGTGCTCTATTTTCCATGTCTTCCGCTCTTGCCTCCAATGTCTTAACTCGGGAAGTGAGCGCAGACAGGCTCTTCGTCAAAGTCTGGCTAATTGGGACCAGCTGTTCCAGTGCTTTTTCCGTGGAGACCACCCTATCTGTGAGCCGATGATGATCATCTCTGAGCAGAGTTAGATCAAGTGTTAAAGTCTAACTTTTTTACTCCAAGGCTTCTCTGGATGCCTGGATAGCCTGTAATATAGTGCCCGGGGTGGTCTCAGGGGTGAGCTTGCAGCCACCGGCCCCCGGGTCGATATGTCTCCCCTCTAGTGGGTCTATCACAGTACCTTCTCTGTCGGGCCCTTTTTTCTTTTGGGCTTGCCCATTGTGTTAGTGTTGTTCCCTCTCTGCCCGCGTGGGTCGGTCTTCTAGTTGTTCAAGAGGGAGAATGGGCCCAGGGTTGACCCAGTGTATGCTGTACCCAGTAGTTCCACCCATCCTTTGTCACTCTCCCAGCAATGTCCCCTGGGTTCAGGTAGGTCCCACGTCACCGTGGCTGCACCGGCCCCTCCGTCCTGGCCACACAGCGGACATCACAGAGAGCCTCCAGACTCTCGACAGGCCGATCTGAACCCCTCCGCTCACACTTCTTGCTATGTTATCAGGGGTGAAAGGGGGAAAGGACCAGGCCCTGACAGACCCTCCACTGCAGTCAGGGCCCCGGGCACGGGCTGCGCCTCTCCCTCAGGCCCAACCACCGATGCCCAAGCTCATCTCTGGCGGCCGAGTCTTCCGAGCACCAGCCGCGAAGGGAGCCCTTCCGGGGGGAGTGTAAAAGGGGGTCTCCCCCGTCAATGCGCTCACCTCCTCTGTGCTCCCCAGGTCAGCGTGCCATGGCCCATCACTGCCGCTCTGCTTGGTCTCCGCACTCAGCCGCCATGTTGTTTTCTAGCCGTGTCACCCGATCTCGCAGAAACAAGAAGCAAGAGAGTCTCTGCGTCTGAAAAAGGGGTGTGTATCGTCGCTCCGGACTACAGGTATAATTGGGAGCCCCTCGGGCCCCCTCTCATGTCGGCCGGTGAATCAGGATGTTACGAGACTGCTGGTGACCGGGAGCTCAGCTTCAAGCGTGTTGCTCCATCGGTCTCAGGCCACACCCCCTACAAAAATTCACTTGATGCTACTCCACTCTGGGACATTCTACTTAATACTACTCTACACCAAAAAAACTCTACTCCCCTCTGTGACAGTCTATGATAACCTGCTCTACTGCACTACTCTTCTCTATGACAGTCTACAATACCCTGCTCTACTGTTCAACACATCATCCCACTGTATAACTCTAGTCTATGATACTTGACTTCACTAGATGAGACATCATGCCACTACACTATATAACACTTTACTACAATGTACAACACGCTAATACACTCTACTCTACTCCACTCTATTCCAATCTACAATACTCTACTGTATGACAATAGACTTTGCAATTGTATTATATGACACTCCTTATAACAATGCTCCACTTGTGACACTGGACTCTACAATTTGAAACACATATTTATCAAACATTTAAAAAAAATTACATTCAATTTAAAAAAAACAAAGATTGAAGCTTTGTTATAATTAGGATTTTTTCCCTATACCAACCAAGCTTAAAATACACAAAATGTAAAAAAAATTAAAGTTCTAGTTATAACTTTAATTTACAATTTATCCATCACCTTCCAATTACTATAAGCAGTGCACCTCTTTACACACTCTTTTCAGCTCTCTCACCAGACACCACTAACTAGGTCCATCCTTACACCTTTCTTTCTATCATTCACTTTCACTGGTTTCTAGGAGTGCCTTCTTAGTCCTCTGTTGGAAGGGCTACGATTGATGGCAAACCCCAAAATCTTCCTCCCCAGTGGAAAGAAAGAATATATTGTCTTCTTTGGGATGAAGGTATTGCTGTATGCCAGGATGGGCTGCCCCACCCTTTTTGTTAATATTCCCTAGTGTCTAATGAGCTTTCCATCCCCAAGCCAATATACAGGGGTCAAAACCCTAATCTTACCCCAAAGGGGGCTGAAACACTGGCGTGCCTCAGGTTGGGGAGCATGGCATAATGTCAGGTTGTGGGACCCCCATTTTCTGGCATCATTTTGAAATCCCTAGTGTCTAGTGTGCTTTCTGTCCCCTGGGTGGAAACTTTACGGCAACCCCTGTCTAGCCATGAGGGTACAGAAAGACCATGTTGCCCATTTTGGGGTGGGGTGTAGCTCTATGATAAGGTGGGCTACCCACTCTTTCCAAATATTTGGCCTTAAAATCCCTGATTGTGATGGGCTTTCTACTTCCCCCTGGGGGCTGACTGGTGCAAACTTTCTAATCTGGCCCCCTTGGGTTAAGAAAGAATGCATTGCCCCCTCATGGATGGGTGCATGGCCCTATGCCAACGTAGGCTACTCCTACCCCTTGTATTTATTCAAACAAAGTCTCTGGTGTCTATTGAGCTTTCTATCCCCCTGTTAGGGGGAGTTATGATTGGTGGCAAACATGCAAATATGCCTCCTGATGGGACAGAAAAACGGTATTGTCCCTCGGGGGGAGAGATTGGGAGCAACCTCTCTCAATCTTCCCCAACAGCGCTCAGCTTGGAGCAAAAAAATGGTCAATGCTATTCTCACCCCATTAATTAGGTAATATGGCCACAAAAAGCAATTCATTGTTAATTTGAAGTCCCACACTACCCAACAACTAAAATCAAGCTCCATTCAGTAAGAGCATATTATCATCAACAGCTTTGTAAATAAAAGCTTCATGTGCTCTCCCAGGGAAGTCTGCAAATTTGAGATCTGCAGAGGAGATCATCTGCATGTTCATTAAATGGATGATTTTACTATAGCAAAATATCTGCCTTTAAGCTTTTGTAGGTAAAATTCAAATTTGAAAATAATCATTAGAACCTCCTACATTGAGAATTCCAGAAAGGTCACTAAACATTGGCTTTGCTTTATTTAGTCCTGTGATTCCACAAGCAAATGCTAAAATACTCATGATGTTGACTCAACATGACCGATATGACATTTTCCAACATGACAATAAATCGAGTCAATAATGCAAGTTGCCATGGGACGTTTTGCAAGGTATGACCCTGTCACACACAAATGAAGCTCTATAAGCAATTTCATAAGGAAGGTATAGCAATACCTATTTTCTTATTTAGTTGTATTTGCACTTGCATTTTACCCAGAATGACAGTTATGGTTCTGACAGCATTCAGTTTTTGAAGACATATCAAGAATTAGCACTTCAACTAAAAATAATCCCTCCTTCTCTGGCCCTGATCACCAGGTGGTTGGTATTTTCCAACCTATGCTTAAACACCTGTTTATGCATGGGTTGGAAATATGAGTTGAAAGGTATTTAATGCATATGGATGCATACAATATCTCAACCACTGTTACATTGTAGCAGGTCAAACCTGAACAAATTTAATGGGAAATATCGTGCACATTTTCCGTACTATGCAGATTTTGGTGTGTTAAACACCAAAATCCACATGTTGTTCCCTACCCACTCATAATACATGTTATTTGTTGCAACTGATAACATAAACAATGGTATCATTATTTATCACATGAGATAAATAACACCTAAACTTGTCATAAGGGTCTGTGTTCTGAGTCTATTCTCCTACAGTGTTTGTACTGGAGGCATTCATCGGGGTAACTGAGACCCATTTATATGTGGTGCTACTCTAGCTTTTTTGCCCAAGGCAATGATCTTTAAGGAAGTAGAATGGGGGAACAACTAATTGATGCATCCATCTGCCAGCTCAGACAGTTGTGCTATCTATAATCCAATACTTGTTTATGTACTGGTTCTGCATATCACCACAGTTCATTAGCCTCTTCCAGCAGCAGCATCAACACCCCTGAGACAGAGAGAGTTAACTATCATAGGCCTTTACTGTTGCCTTTTTTGCAAACCTGTAACAAATATCCTCAACAGGACAGAATTCTTATGTTAAATTGTACTAATCTTGGTTACTACAGAAATAGTTTTTTGCAGTTTTTATTTAGTACAAACTTTGACCATGAGAATTAGCACACTTTACTTGAGCAGCTGTTATACAAAGTTAAAATATTTTCGTTTTTCAGGCAGGTGGAGATTAAGTGATTTGCTCATAATCACAGAATGTTGAGCTGACACGTGGACTCAACCCTTGTTCTCCAGTTCTAAAGTGGACAGCTCTGGCTGTTAGGCCACATCGCCACAGGAACGCAAGGAATTGGGAAATTGGGCATCAAGACAAGTCTGGGATGCCAAAAGCAGCCCCAGCCAAAATGCTCAAACCAGCCCTCTCCCTTCTTCACCTTGATCTAATCTCTCTTTCCAACCATCTATTATCTATCTCTCCTCTCGCTTATCTCTTTCTCTACACCGCCTGCTCTGCCCTACGATGCTCCACGTTGCCTGCTGCAAATAACCTTGGGCTGCTGGGGAAAGTGACAGAGGCATCAGCAGCGCCCCTCAGCTTTCAAAACTGACATCCAGTGGCTCCAGCCCAGCTGAGGGAAATGTTTAAAAAAGGCTGGTTCGACATTGCTAGGTGTTAAAACCCATGAAGCATAATTCATAAAAATGGATACACTGTGGTTTGAATCCCACATCCTAAATAGATGACCAGAGTTCAAAATCATTAAAATAGATTTTGCATTACTTTGATTCTGCTGCACCATCAAAATTATCATCTAAGTGTATAATAGAAATCCAGTCATAGGTATCACTGTAATTTACCTCAATGGTAGTGATGTTGCAGAAATGTTATTTCTACTGTGATGTCATAGTAATCAGCTATATGTGAAAATGTTTGCATTTTGTTCTTTGAAGTCTTAACATATTAACTGCAAAGTGGTGCACTGAAAGCCTATCGTAATGTGCTTTCACTGTAGAATACGGATTTTGAGTAATGTGGTATATCCCCAAAACATTATGTATGACTAATACATTTGCTTTCATGTGTTTCTTCATCATGTTAATTAATAGTTTTCACTAAAATAAAATTGAATTTCTAAAAAGAAGTGTTTTATATGTACATGCACATTTTGAAAATGCAGCTCTGCATTATACCAAATCAAATATAAAAAAGGAGTTTTTAGTTTAAATTTACTGTAATATGAACATTGACAAACCTTAATAAATGATGAATTCATAATTCTGAATGATAGATGTGCATTGCTTGATATAAATGAATGTGCTGTTTTAATTCACTTTAGTTAGCCTATGTGAGACCTGTTAGACCCTGTTTCATAAAATGTGTATGAAGCTGTATAGTCATTCTTGCTAACGTGACACTCTTTTAGGTTCTGTTCCAGTGAAATGTTAGTTTGGAAATAAATGTTTGTTTGTTTTAAACGTAGTGAGCCTAAGGAAGTAACCTTGACCCCAGTAGATTGAGGAACTGTAGAAATGGACTATGCACAAATGTTTAAACCTGCACAGATGAGCTAAGATAGATGCCTTTCCCATGTCGGTAATGGAAATCTTTCCTGATGTTTCAAGTGAATGTCATGCAATGGACTTTGATTGGAAAGTAAAGTCTTCTGATTGCTGTCATTCAGGTGATGGATGAATCATCAGCTACTTTGGACTTTAATATACTGTTCCTCAATTGGACTCGACTCACTCTTCTTTCCAGATCTCCATGGACTCTTTACTCTTTACCCTCACCCCTTCTCTTTCAATGCTTTGCTGACCCTTAGAAATTTCCCTCTTGACTGAGCTTCTGAAATGCTGATGCTTTCCCTTTTTAATTACTTTTTGTAAACCTTGGTTATCCACATTTCGCCCCAGATATCGTTTTTCCAAATTCTTTTTGTCCTTTTTCCTTTTTACGTTTTTGCCCTCATGTGTTTTAGCTCAGCACATGCAAACTTGTGACTGAATAATCTGTAGGGATTTCCCATTGTCCTAGCTAGCTAACTTAGGTGACTCTTAAATTGCTTTAATGCTTAAAAGAACTGAACTGTGCTTGCTTTCTCCTCATCCGATTATTCTTTTGATTTTTTGTATTGCTATTATCGAGTGCTTACTCCTTTTGATGTTAGTTTGTGTTGCAATGGGTTCTGCCCCCAGCAGTAGGCCAGGATTTTTTTTTTTCACCTGGCTTTTGGACTTTATACTCTGGCTGAGCCTCATTACTGGAGTCTCACTCATGGTAATCACTTGGTAAACGGACTGCACATATTTACCGCCAGTGCCTGCCTTTTAAGGTAAGGCCACTGTGATGCAGGGTAAGGGACATGTGGCTGGGTACACATGAATATATATGCTCATGCATGGGCATATGTGTGCAGGCTGCATGTGGGAGACTACTGTTTTTCACAGCCCGGTAACAGCACACAGGTAGCTTGGCACAATGGGGACCCTGCAGGTATAGGTATTCACCTGGGAAGGGCCTTCTGAGGAAAGTGTACACTATTAGGGAAAAGTCAGTGTGCCTTACTGTTTTAAGTATAGTGACACTCCATTACACACCTGGGAAGTGAACTGCCTTAGAGGGTATTTTTCCTTCTATTTGGCCTAGAGAGACCGTTGGCGTCTTCAGCTAAAGTATAACTTGCACAATAAAATCAAATTTGCCACTTCCAAAATTATTTTTACCATAGATAGTGAAGGTCCAAATTTCCTTCCTGTGTAAATGCCCGATAAGGGATTAAGGATTTGGTGGTGGGAACTCAACAAGGGGTATGGACCAGATTCCCCCTCAAAGAACAAATGTCACATAAATATTGAGATTTGAGGACCAACTTAAGTAATGCTATGAAGATAGTATTACATAATGTAATCTTTTCAGCAGTCAAATAATCATGTAGTCCATAGATTATGTTTTAAAATATTTATTCATTTGTTCTGTGATATTCAAATTTAGGAGAAACTTGAAAATTGCAGACTGAACACAGCCGACACGTGTTTCACCCTCTAAGGTGCGTTCACCTAGAGCTTTCTCAAGGCATTGCAATATTAATTTTGAGCGGAACATCATGTTGTGTATGGTCCTAATACCCTGCTTCAATCCCATCTTGATGTCTGATAGTGGTATATAAACTAACCACATCCATGGTGGCAAGAATGTAGTCTGGTTGCCAATCAATATTTTGCGGTTTTTATAGTATATCCTTATTATCTTTAATGAAAGAAGGTAAATTCTGCATGAACGGTTGTCGCTCAGAATCAATGAGAGTGCCTAGATTGTAGCAGATAGAATTGATTCCTGAGATAATTGGTCTGCCTTTAGGGGGGTGACCTCCTTTGTGCATTTTCGGTAGTAGGTATAAAGTGGGGATAGTCGGATTTTGTATAAAAAATTAGTTTTTTTCCTCAGGAGAGATAATTTGCTTAGAACACCAGTAGTCTAACAGGTTCTTCAATTTATTTTGGATCTCACGTGTGGGATTTGAGGAAAGCTTTTTACAGCAGGTTGTATCATTGATTTGTCTATGAATTTCATGTAGGTAGTCATTTTTATTGAGAGTAACAATATTACCTCCCTTATCAGCTTCCTTAATCATGACCATATTGTTCTTTTTTAATTGACTGATTGCTATTTTATGTTTACTGTCGATGTTTGATGGCAGGTATTGTTTCTTGATATATTTGCGATATTCCTGGTCAAGATCTTGAGTTACAGCTGTAAGGAAAAGATCAGTCTAATTGCCAGCAGGTAAGACTGGAGTGAAGGTGGATTTGATAGGGAGATCAAAAGATTGGTGTGATGTAGTCACAAAAAAGGAGCAATTAGCACTACTTCTCCTTGCTCCTGAGGAGGAAAGGGGTGGGACGGACTGCTCTGTATCAATCACCTAGCTGTCACACTGCCTCAGGGATGGGCCTGCCCGAGCCTCCTCAATAAAGGAGAGTGCCCAGATTACTGTAACCAAACCACTGGGGGACCGCCTTTGAAATTCTAGTGTACAGGTCCCTGGCAGTGATGTCAGTGAGGGGTGGAGCTGAGACCCCAGGAGCTGATGTGACCAGTGGCTCCATAATGAACCTCAGAGCGGCTCTCCCCGGTACAGCGGGAGAGCCACTGTTATAATACTCACTGCACTTGTGAAACTCGCCCTATGATGCATTGCGGGGCCTTTCAGGTGGTTCACATTTTTGTCCATAATTCAGCCTGTGGTAGTCCTAGGACGATGAGACCACTGCCAAAACATTCAGCAAGAGGTGCTCTTTCTGTCTATGCCATCTTCTGGGCCCCCAGCCTAGGTTAGGGAGAGCGAAAGCAAAACCTCTCCCACCATTCAATGTCTTTTCAACCTCTTTCTTTGCTGGGAATTTAGCCTTGCAGCTGGTATTAGTTTGGTCTTTGAGGACCTTAATATTCTAGAAGGTGCTAAGCCTGACAATATGTAATTCACTATGCCTCCTAGAGGTTGAAAGTATAATTATGAAAGTTTTTCTGTGATGTTTGTCCTTAAAGTGTTTTTGTATGGTTATGCCTTCTAGGGGCTGATTATATGGGTTCATTGTAATGCTTCTAAAAAGGTTGTTCTGATTGTGCTGCCCCCTAGGGGCTGATCTGCCCATTGCAATCTAGAAAGAATACACTGGCACCAGTTCACATGATGATTGAATACGTTTTATTGATCCATTGTTATTGTAATTATGACAATGATTTATGCCAAAGTAATAACTTTATTCCACCATGACTGAACACACTTGGTATGTTTGCGTGGCCCTTCCTGTACAATGCCACCAATGGTATATTCTATCTACCAATGTTTATTTCTAAATTATTGCTTAGTATTTAGCAGTGTGTGCGTCTTAAATGTACTTCTCCTTTTCTAAAGAAAAAGTACTGATTGGACAATCATTTATTGAGTGTTGTTATTTCGTGCCAGTAATTTGTGAGCCCTAGCTCACACCACCTCCTTTGGGTATACCTTAGACTGCTCCGCCTCGCTACACTGTGAGAGCGAAGAGCTACAATGGGGTGTTTGGTTCCCACAGAGGACAATGTAGATTTTCCTAGTTTATGACGGAAAGTCTTAATTTTATTAAAGACACGGAGGCGAGTATTATGGGTTTCTTTTCTCGCTTTAATAAATGAGCAGCAGTCAAGAAACTACAAATCCCATAAGGCTTAACACAGACAGCCAATGAGATTAAAAACGTAGTAAAAAACACATATGAACCAATAGGAAAAGTGCCATGCCATTGTTCCAGACTGGAATGGCATGGGCAGCAAAAAAACGATGGATTTAGGCCCAGATCACTGTACTGGGGGTGAATGTTTGACAATGTTCAGCATTCCGTCCATCACTTGTTGTTTTTGCTTTGTTGCCCTAAGTGGGAAGGGTATGCCCAGACGTGGGTCCCGTGCTTCCCATGCCACTGGATTCAAGCTAGCCTGGCTGATGAGGGGTGAAACCCCGAAACCGGTCCCAGGATGCTTGTTTCCAGTCCAGGGAAGATCTGGCCTAGCAGTTCGAGCTGGACTGTTCCCATGGGGAACAGGGTCAAGACTGATTTGCATATGGCTGGGTCCAAACTGGAATGGCATGGGCAGCAAAAAAACGATGGATTTAGGCCCAGATCACTGTACTGGGGGTGAATGTTTGACAATGTTCAGCATTCCATCCATCACTTGTTGTTTTTGCTTTGTTGCCCTAAGTGGGAAGGGTATGCCCAGACGTGGGTCCCGTGCTTCCCATGCCACTGGATTCAAGCTAGCCTGGCTGATGAGGGGTGAAACCCCGAAACCGGACCCAGGATGCTTGTTTCCAGTCCAGGGAAGATCTGGCCTCGCAGTTCGGGCTGGACTGTTCCCATGGGGAATAGGGTCAAGACTGATTTGCATATGGCTGGGTCCAAACTGGAATGGCATGGGCAGCAAAAAAACGATGGATTTAGGCCCAGATCACTGTACTGGGGGTGAATGTTTGACAATGTTCAGCATTCCGTCCATCACTTGTTGTTTTTGCTTTGTTGCCCTAAGTGGGAAGGGTATGCCCAGACGTGGGTCCCGTGCTTCCCATGCCACTGGATTCAAGCTAGCCTGGCTGATGAGGGGTGAAACCCCGAAACCGGTCCCAGGATGCTTGTTTCCAGTCCAGGGAAGATCTGGCCTAGCAGTTCGGGCTGGACTGTTCCCATGGGGAACAGGGTCAAGACTGATTTCCATATGGCTGGGTCCAAACTGGAATGGCATGGGCAGCAAAAAAACGATGGATTTAGGCCCAGATCACTGTACTGGGGGTGAATGTTTGACAATGTTCAGCATTCCATCCATCACTTGTTGTTTTTGCTTTGTTGCCCTAAGTGGGAAGGGTATGCCCAGACGTGGGTCCCGTGCTTCCCATGCCACTGGATTCAAGCTAGCCTGGCTGATGAGGGGTGAAACCCCGAAACCGGACCCAGGATGCTTGTTTCCAGTCCAGGGAAGATCTGGCCTCGCAGTTCGGGCTGGACTGTTCCCATGGGGAATAGGGTCAAGACTGATTTGCATATGGCTGGGTCCAAACTGGAATGGCATGGGCAGCAAAAAAAACGATGGATTTAGGCCCAGATCACTGTACTGGGGGTGAATGTTTGACAATGTTCAGCATTCCGTCCATCACTTGTTGTTTTTGCTTTGTTGCCCTAAGTGGGAAGGGTATGCCCAGACGTGGGTCCCGTGCTTCCCATGCCACTGGATTCAAGCTAGCCTGGCTGATGAGGGGTGAAACCCCGAAACCGGTCCCAGGATGCTTGTTTCCAGTCCAGGGAAGATCTGGCCTAGCAGTTCGGGCTGGACTGTTCCCATGGGGAACAGGGTCAAGACTGATTTCCATATGGCTGGGTCCAAACTGGAATGGCATGGGCAGCAAAAAAACGATGGATTTAGGCCCAGATCACTGTACTGGGGGTGAATGTTTGACAATGTTCAGCATTCCGTCCATCACTTGTTGTTTTTGCTTTGTCACTTGACTGCAAGCAGCCCTCTTTTCTTGCGAATAAAGTCAATTAGTGATGAATAACGGGAATAATAAACAAAGAATAAACAATGCCATAAGAAATGCAAACACATCAGAACAAAAGTCCAAAATCCTGAAAAGGAAGGAATGTTCTGGCAAAACAGGAGGAGACGATCCAAAACTTGAAATAAGCGGAGCATTCGGATGATGCGATGAGGTCCAACTAGGACATTGGTTGAGTGGTCGAAACTGGTGCTGGAAGAAAGGGACGGAGAAATAAAGTTATACTAGAGGTGGGATAATACTCGCCTCCGTGTCTTTGATAAAATTAAGACTTTCCGTCATAAACTAGGAAAATCTACATTTTATGTCAAGACCGGAGGCTCCTATTATGCGCGTTTAAAGCATATTAATTACATTCAATGAAACATTGTCAACAGGTTTGCAATAAAAAACTTTAAAAGTATTATCATTAGACCAGTCTGCAGATTTCAGAATATCCTCCAAACGAGAGCCTGCCCAGAAGGCTTTGGAAGCCATAGCTCCTCTGGAAGAATGAGCTCCAAATCTGGAAATGTCAATACCCGCTAAGGACATAATCCATCTCACCCAACGAGCTAATGTAGCAAACAAAACCAAGTTATAGGGTTTCCTGAAAGAGATAAGAAGTTGGGAGGAGGATGTTCTCAAATCTGCAGTCCTTTGTTCATAAACCTTGAGACACTGACCTACACATCATTTCGGATGTTGCAGAAAATAAGGATAAAAAACTGACAATAAGTTGGTCTTGGTACGTCGTACAACCGAAAACAACACTCCCGAAGGAGTGAATTGACGATTGGAGACGTCCAAAGCTTTAACATCTGATAAACGTTTAATAGAAATCAAACATAACAACATTGTTCATTTAGCTGATAACAGTTGTAATGATTACATTGGATTATCTGGCAAATAAATCAAATATTTTAAAACAATATTGACGTCCCACAACTGATTATACTTTGGTAGAGGAGGTTTGGAAAATTCTACTCCCTTCAGTAATCGGCATACCATCGGATGTTCGCCTAGCGGTTTCCCATTGACAAGGATATGGTTGGAAGAAATAGCAGATCTATAAAGATTGATAGTTCGGAATGCTTTGCCTTTACTGGCTTCTGCGGCCAAAAAATTAACAACAAAAATTACATCTGCTGAAAAGGGATCAATTTGCCTTCCCAAACACCAACAGTCCCATAAAGACCAGGCTGCCTTATAGGCTTTTTTGGTGCCTGGGGCCCAGGAATTTGAGATGTATTGGGAAGCCTCTGCCAAAATGACAGGGGAAGATTGGGAATACCTGAGATCTTACAACGGATAGAGCGAGGGTATTGTCCACAATAAGGGGATGAGAATGTTGAAGAGGGTCTAGCAGTAAATCTGGGAAGGACCGAATTAGTAAGGGAAAATCTATCGACAGTTCCAACAGAGTGGGAAACAAAACTTGGGATTGCCAAAATGGGACTATGAGAATGAGAGAGGCATGCTGACGTCTGCCGTGTGCCAGGACCCTGTTGATCATTATAAAAGGGGGGAAGGCGTAGTTGAGGGAATGAGACCAATTTTGTAAGAAAGCATCTGATGCTAAGGCTAAGGGATCTGGACGCCAGCTGTAAAACTGAGGAAGCTGTGTGTTCAGTCAAGATGCGAATAGGTCTATGGAGAACGGCCCCCATAAAGACTGTATGTTGTGGAAAACTGAAGGATGAAGTCTCCAATCGCTGGAGTCTCGAAGATGACGAGAATGCCAATCTGCCACAGTGTTGAGAACTCCTGGAAGGTACTCTGCATGAACTGAAAGATGGTTTGAGAGGCAGAACTCCCAAAAACTCTTGGCTAGATCCACCAGAGGTTTGGACTTTGTACCCCCGAGATGGTTTATGTATCTGACTACAGAGATATTGTCCATCCTGAGAAGGATTGCACAATGCACGTTGTGTTTTGCTAGGCTTCTGATTGCAAAGGAGCCGGCAAGCATCTCTAAACAATTGATGTGCAATTTGGACTCCTCGGTTGACCATGTACCTCCATTCGAGATGGGACCACATCGGGCCCCCCAACCTAGATGACTTGCATCGGATTCTAACACAAGATCTGGGGCTGATGGAAAAATACTTTTCCCGTTCCAAGCATCTAAATGGTCTATCCACCATTGAAGCTCTGTGCGTGACTCTACGTCTAAAGAAACGAGGTCGGAATTTGATAGCCCCTTCCTCAAGTGTTGAATCTTCAGTCTTTGAAGTGAGTGGTAATGAAGGGGACCTGGAAAGATTGCCTGGATAGAAGAGGAGAGAAGGCCTACAATTCGAGCTAAAGTTCGGAGAGAAATGAGAGAACTGCGAAGAAATTGTAAAATTTCTGATTTTATGGATTTTATTTTTGTCGAACGCAGAAGAAGGGTAGTCGAAAGAGAATTGATCTGGAATCCCAAGAATTCTATGATTTGAGAGGGTGCTAGGAGAGATTTTTCTCTGTTTATTATGAAACCTAAGTCTTCTAAAAGAGAGCATGTCATTTGTAAGTGAACTAGAAGAGTTTGAGGAGACTGACTTAAAATGAGGATGTCATCTAGGTAAATTAATAGCCTTATCCCCTGAGCTCTTAGAAAAGCTACTACGGGCTTCATGAGTTTGGTGAAACACCACGGAGCAGACGAGAGACCGAAGGGCAGAGAGGCAAAGTGATACGATTGACCCAACCATTGAAATTGAAGACATTTTCTGAACTCCGGATGAAAAGGAACCACTAAATAAGCATCCTGAAAATCCAGTCTGACCATCCAGTCGTTCTGAAGAAGTATATCTCTGAGATGGAGAATTGTCTCCATTTTTAAATGCCGGTATACCACGAACCGGTTGAAATGTTCTAGATTGATGCCTGGATGCATCTTTTTGTTCTTCTTTTGAACCAGAAAAATTGGGCTGATAAATCCCAACGGATGAGGATGAGTGATTGAAACCGCCTGTTTCTGTAACAGAGTGTTTACCTCGAGAGATATTAGATGAACCATTTCTGTGGAAAAAATGGGGAGGAGGTTGGAAAAAAGTTTGCACCAGAGTAGAATAAAGCTCTATTTTGTAACCTTGCACCGTGTCTATCACCCAAACATCTGTGGTAATTGTTAACCAATTTGACAGAAAATGGAAGATACGACCCTTTGTCGGGAAAAAACCAACATGAGGGCTTACCTGTTGGATTGGAGACTCTGGAATGTCTTGCGGACCTGGAGCGATAACCTTTGCCACGTTGGGGGTAGAATTGTGGTCTGAAGTCCTGCTGGTAGGAACTGTGGTAACCTCTGGAGCCTTGATTAGCGAATCCGTGGCCGGTAAAGCGACCCCTGCCTCTACCAGCCCTGGCAAAAACACATTGGTGAAACATCTTCCTCATGGACTGTCGAGCTTTGTCCAACGAGGTAAATGTAGCCACGTATTTGCTGAGGTCTTTTATGAAGAATTCTCCAAAAAGTTGTCCATCTGTTTGAATGTGAGGTTGTACGGCCGCCAAATTGATTAGTTTGGGATCCAGTTTAATAAGAAGGCCTTTGCTCTGCTCATGAATAAGAGAGGAATTTGCGTTCCCCAGTAGACAGAAGCAACGTTGAACTCATAACGAAAATTCTTCTGGATCTGAAAAGGTACCCTCTAGTCTGGCTCACTCAACCAGATCAAATATCCTAGTAAGAGGACCGGTAACGTCCAAAAGTTTGTCCTGACAGGAGGACCACGCTTTGTCCACTCCTTTGCGAGGATCTTTACCCTGCTTAGTAAAGAAAGTCAACATTTGTTGGTCAATAGAAGGGGTAATGGTAGCCTTGTTCGGAAGTACAGGACAAGGGCATTCTGACTTCATCTTGGATCTAGTTTGCTTGTCTAGAGGTGAAATTGTTTTTTGAGCCACATAGCGACCCACATGGTCAGCTGGGAACCATTCCGTAGAATTAGGGTGATGAATTTGAGAGGGGTCAAACATGGGAAACCCTTCCGAATCAAATAGAGAGGGAACAGCTGAGGCTACTTTTGATTTCTTAGGAGGAGGAATGGAAAAAGTATCATCATCATCCTTGTCAGATATATAAGAATCTGAATCCACATCAGGCATGTCCTCATCTGTATCCTGGATGGCGGAAGTAGGAACAGGAAGAACATTACGTTCTTTAAATTTACGTTTAAAAAAAGATTTTGAAGCCATATTATTATACTCCTTGGCAGGAGCCTTGTGAGGAACCGCGTCCTCTGGCATGTGTGAGATAGACTCACTCTCCTTTTGCGTCCCCACACCTGGCTTTGTTGGTGGACGTTTACTGCATTCCCCCACAGTCTGGGCCGAAGATTTGGATAATAAATTTGAAAAATTGGTTTCTACATTTTTTGATAATTTTTGTATAGAGGACGAAACTGCCTGATGGACAGAACTCCTAATGAAATTACAGAGTTCATGTCTTATGTCTTCTAAATCAGTGGAAACACCCTGTTCCATTGTGGAAGTGCCAGGCTCCATGGTAGGAAAAAATAAATAAATAAGTACTGGAATTAAGTCAAACTACAGAAAAAACTGTAGTAAAAGGAGAAAAATGAAGCTGAGGTAATGTTTCTGTAGAAAAGCTTGCCAGTAAAACGGGGGGTTAATACAATAAATAGGGGTTAAAAAAATGCCAAAACCTCTTACTTGGGTAGAGGTTAAATAAATAAATAAATACCGTGTTGGCACAACGAAACGTTGTTGCCAGACGGGAAACAAAGCAGAGACTTAATTAAGGGTGCGCGCACTCCCGAACTGTTTCTTCGCTTCAGGGGCAACCCGAATGACGGTTGCTGCCTGAGACGAAAGAATCTCAGGAATGCTGACGTGAGCGCGAAGCGCTCAAGAATGTAAACGAAGAACAAAGCGTTCGGCTCAGAACAGCACGACCGCTGTGTCAGAGCGAACGAAAGTTAATAGAGAGTGAATATTTAGAAGCAAAATGCAGCAACCTGCCGACAACATAAAATGTTTTTACAACGGTAGAAAATAAACATGAAACACCGTGTATTGAGTAAATAGACAAATAAAGACATGAGAATATGAAAAGGCGACCTATCTTGACTTCAGCAACAAGAAAAGAGGGCTGCTTGCAGTTAAGTGACATCACAATGGCATGGAACTATTCATATTGATTCATATGTGTTTTTTACTATGTTTCTAATCTCATTGGCTGTCTGTGTTAAGCCTTATGGGATTTGTAGTTTCTTGACTGCTGCTCATTTATTAAAGCGAGAAAAGAAACGAATAATAGGTCTTGTCATAAAATTGATGAACTATTACTTGTGCTGGCCACACAACAAATAATCCAAATTTCATCAGTTTGCTTGGATCTTTTTCTGTCACTTCGATCAACCCACCTTGATTCTGTATCTTTATAGCCCTGTTTTGACAATCATTTACATACATTTGAGCCTGAATATGTAATAAAAATCTGAACTTAATTCCAGACTGGGGTTTTCCTTTATGGCCATATGGGTCACACTGCCACTTTAAATTGTATTGCCTTAGTTTTATGCCTACTTTCTCTACCCAATATTCTGGTTGAAAAGACAAATTGGCCTTCATAAAAGCATACCTGTGAAATGCTTTATCAGCACTTAGTTTCACATCTAATGTCTAAGCTACACATTGCAGAAATATTTTTTATTTAATCTGCTAGGCTATCCCAGAGTGAACTAAGAGAATGATACCAGGTAAATCTGGGAATGGACAGAAAAACACATTTGAGCAATCATTTTTTTCAATACCCTTCCAAAGTGTATGAAAAATAGATATTTAATGGAACAGTTTCTATGACATTTTCCTGTTAGCAAGCAAGCGCAATATGGGAAAAACTTAAGTTGCTAATATACAGAGCTTTTAAACATGTCTCATTGACCTTGTTAAAAGAATACTTGAGAATGCTTTATCAATTCTGGTAGAAGATGGGGGAGAAATAGATAGGCATAGCGGTAGCTCCCTAGAATCAGGAGTTAGGAAATTTTTGTCATGTGAATTACCCTCAATTTCTGTACCATGGTCTGTTGAAGACTAAGGGAGTTCTAGCGTTGTTCCTTTGCAGCCGATGTGTATTAATAGGGTTTGAACTTGCATTGCTTTGGCTGAAGATTATGGTGAAGTGTGCAGTTCTGAAGTGATTTGCAGAGTTTTTGAAATTTGTGTGTGATTGTGGCACTTTCCTCTAAGAAAGTGTGTTGCTTAATGGGTCCATTGTGGCCTAAGATCCTGGGTTAATTCACGAGTGTAGAAGACACTTGGTTATTTTATTGTGTGCAGTGTAAGGTGCTTGTTGTGAGACATAGTCAAAAGTGCCAATAGTTTTCCTTGTGTGAGTTTGAGTGGTTGGTATTAGTGAATCCTTAGAGTAAACAGAGGAACTGTATCAACCAGAGTGAGATTCTCAAGTCTCATTCATTGTCTGACTAGAGAAGTATAGTCAGAAAGTGTAGCTCCATACTGCTTAGAAGTGTTTGGTTACCCTATCCTGTAGTGAGCAGATAGCTTGTTGTGTTTTTCTTTCTCACAATATTTTGCATTAGGTTTGCCTAAAGAGTGATTGTTTGAGAAATTGTAAAGGAGGGTTAGCTGCTGTGAGGAGTGAGACTGATGTCAGCATGTGTCAGGCTGTTATAGTTCGCTTCATGTGAAGCTGCACTGGTATTTGTGGACTACATCACTGAGTGTCACGCTGCTATTGGTTATTAACTTCACAAAGGTAATTGTGGGTACAGAACTGCTTCCTGACTGTGAATGAAAAGTAAATTGTGAAATTCTGTATTATTGATTGAAAATTAAGTTCTATAGATCATTAGAGAGTGAATGGAGACCCCACCCAAAGGTACTCCAGGTCATCATGTGCTGTCCAAAAAAGTTATTTATGCATGTTTGCGGCTTGAACAATGGTAAAAGATTCCAAGAAAGAGGATGCATTAGCATTTCCTTGCTATGGGACATTCAATTTAAGAATCATTGACAGCATGAGGCGAGTACTTTTATATGGAAACCTCCTCCAAGACCTCCACAATTTGAAGCACTTAATACTTGAGAACATATGGCTCATCAGAAAGAGCAAGATGAGTGCTAGAGTAAAATGAAGAAGACAATAAGGACAGTTGTAGAGGTACAATGAGATAGTCAGCAAAAGCTTAGAAAGCAGTTATCATTGAAGGAGCAAGGCTGTCACCAGTCATTGCTAAGGAGGAAAGCGGAAGCACTAAACCAAAGAGCAAGAAAAAGACAGAAAAAGCAGAACGGACAACAGATATTGAAGAAAAAGCTGGATCCTATGAGAGTGATTTGGATGATGATTTTATAAATTAGCTATTGTTAAATCGGCTGCCTGCATACAATTCTGAGCAGGTAGGAGCAAAAGGTGAAGCAGCAAGAAATGTGATCTTTGATGTACCTACTACACAGTTGAACAGACCCCTAATCAGGCAGTGCCGGCTCAAATGTGAGTTAAATAGCACAGACTTCCATTTCGATTCAACCAGTTCAGAGCTTTACCACAAGTCAGTCGCTGCAGAGTTCCAACATGAATCAGCCAGCACAGAATTTTAATTCGAGTCAGTCTGTGCAGAACTTTAGTCCACATCACATGTGCGGAGTTTCAACTCAAATTAGACAGCACAAGTTTTAAATACCACTTTGACAGGACAAAGTGTAGGAATGACAGTTTGTAAGGAAATGCCTCCTTGGCATGGTTACCTCCTAACTTTTTGCCTTTGCTGATGCTAAGTTTTGATTTGAAAGTGTGCTGAGGCCTGCTAACCAGGCCCCAGCACCAGTGTTCTTTCCCTAACCTGTACTTTTGTTTCCACAATTGGCACACCCTGGCATCCATGTAAGTCCCTTGTAACTGGTACCCCTGGTACCAAGGGCCCTGATGCCAGGGAAGGTCTCTAAGGGATGCAGCATGTCTTATGCCACCCTAGGGACCCCTCACTCAGCACAGACACACTGCTTGCCAGCTTGTTTGTGCTAGTGAGGACAAAACGAGTAAGTCCACATGGCACTCCCCTCAGGGTGCCATGCCAACCTCACACTGCCTAAGCAGTATTGATAAGTCACCCCTCTAGCAGGTCTTACAGCCCTAAGGCAGGGTGCACTATACCATAGGTGAGGGTACCAGTGCATGAGCACTGTGCCCCTACAGTGTCTAAGCAAAACCTTAGACATTGTAAGTGCAGGGTAGCCATAAGAGTATATGGTCTGGGAGTCTGTCATGCACAAACTCCACAGCACCATAATGGCTACACTGAAAACTGTGAAGTTTGGTATCAAACTTCTCAGCACAATAAATGCACACTGATGCCAGTGTACATTTTATTGTAACATACACCCCAGAGGGCACCTTAGAGGTGCCCCCTGAAACCTTAACCGACTATCCGTGTAGGCTGACTAGTTCTAGCAGCCTGCCACACACCAGACATGTTGCTGGCCACATGGGGAGAGTGCCTTTGTCACTCTGTGGCTAGTAACAAAGCCTGTACTGGGTGGAGGTGCTTCACACCTCCCCCTGCAGGAACTGTAACACCTGGCGGTGAGCCTCAAAGTCTCACCCCCTTTGTTACAGCACCACAGGACACTCCAGCTAGTGGAGTTGCCCGCCCCCTTCTGCCACGGCCCCACTTTTGGCGGCAAGGCCGGAGGAGATAATGAGAAAAACAAGGAGGAGTCACTGGCCAGTCAGACAGCCCCTAAGGTGTCCTGAGCTGAGGTGACTCTAACTTTTAGAAATCCTACATCTTGCAGATGGAGGATTCCCCCAATAGGGATAGGAATGTGCCCCCCTCCCCTAGGGAGGAGGCACAAAGAGGGTGTACCCACCCTCAGGGCTAGTAGCCATTGGCTACTAACCCCCCAGACCTAAACACGCCCTTAAATTTAGTATTTAAGGGCTCCCCAGAACCTAGGAACTCAGATTCCTGCAACCTAAGAAGAAGAGGACTGCTAAGCTGAAAAACCCTGCAGAGAAGACGGAGACACCAACTGCTTTGGCCCAGCTAACCGGGCTGTCTCCTGACTTCTAAAGACACTGCTCCAGCGACGCTTTCCCCAGGGACCAGCGACCTCTGAATCCTCAGAGGACTGCCCTGCTCTAGAAGGACCAAGAACTCCATAGGACAGCGGCCCTGTTCACCAAAGAAGCAACTTTGAAACAACTTGCGTTTCCCGCCGGAAGCGTGAGACTTGACACTCTGCACCCGGCGCCCCCGGCTCGACTTGTGGAGAACAATCACTTCAGGGAGGACTCCCTGGCGACTGCGAGACCGTGAGTAGCCAGAGTTACCCCCCCTGAGCCTCCACAGCGACGCCTGCAGAGGGAATCCCGAGGCTCCCCCTGACCGCGACTGCCTGCTTCTAAGATCCGACGCCTGGTAAAGACTCTGCACCCGCAGCCCCCAGGGCCTGAAGGATCCGAACTCCAGTGCAGGAGTAACCCCCAGGAGGCCCTCTCCCTTGACAAGGTGGTGGCTACCCCGAGGAGCCCCCCCCCTTGCCTGCCTGCATCGCTGAAGAGACCCCTTGGTCTCCCATTGAAACCTATTGAGAACCCGACGCTTGTTTGCACACTGCACCCGGCACCCCCCGCTCTGCTGAGGGTGTAATTTCTGTGTGGACTTGTGTCCCCCCTGGTGCCCTACAAAACACCCCTGGTCTGCCCTCCGAAGACGCGGGTACTTACCTGCTGGCAGACTGGAACCTGGGCACCCCCTTCTCCATTGAAGCCTATGCGTTTTGGGCACCACTTTGACCTCTGCACCTGACCGGCCCTGAGCTGCTGGTGTGGTAACTTTGGGGTTGCTCTGAACCCCCAACGGTGGGCTACCTTGGACCCAAACTTGAACCCCGTAGGTGGTTTACTTACCTGCAAAAACTAACAAACTCTTACTCCCCCTAGGAACTGTGAAAATTGCAGTCTAGTTTTAAAATAGCTATATGTGATTTATGTGAAAACTGTATATGCTATTTTTCTAATTCAAAGTTCCTAAAGTACCTATCTGCAATACCTTTCATTTGAAGTATTACATGTAAATCTTGAACCTGTGGTTCTTAAAATAAACTAAGAAAAGATATTTGTCTATACAAAAACCTATTGGCCTGGAATTGTCTTTGAGTGTGTGTTCCTCATTTATTGCTGGTGTATGTACAACAAATGCTTAACACTACTCCTTTGATAAGCCTACTGCTCGACCACACTACCACAAAATAGAGCATTAGTATTATCTCTTTTTACCACTATCTTACCTCCAAGGGGAACCCTTGGACTCTGTGCATACTATTCCTTCCTTTGAAATAGTGCATACAGAGCCAACTTCCTACACAGTTCCATAAAATCCAATGAATTACAAGAACCCAGATACGTTGACAGTTCAAGTAACACTAGGTCTAGTTGTTCCTTTGTATGCTCCAGGCATGACTCTAAATATTCCATACATGTTGAAAATCCTGAATGTTCAGAATGTCGTAATAACCCAGTTCCAAATGGTTTTGCATCAAACAGTGCACAGGGTTTTCATAGCCCAAGTGGTTCAGAAATAAAAATAATGAATTCTCTTCCAAGATCATTGACTCCTTCATGCATTTGAGATCTGACTTTTGTTAGAAATGGGGTTTCTGGTTGGCTCAGGTATGTACCTAAGCCAGTCAGAACCCACCCACTCTAGTCAGGGCAAGGGAATTACACGTCTAAGATAACCTCTGCTTACAACCTTGGTAGCTTGGCTCGAGCAGTCAGGCCTATCCCAGATGCAATGTGTAAAGCGTTTGCACAACACACACAACATATGTGACACAATATGTACACCACAAAGTAAACACAACACTGAGCTATGTAAAACTAAAATGTATTGCACAAAACATAATTAGACCAAACATTACATGTCAGTAATTCCCTGCTACCTTAGCAGTTGTCAGAACGTTACACAGGTTACTAATACTCTGCCAGAATAAGCAGTTGTCACATTAGAACACACCAGTACTCAGGATTCTGCAACATAAGCAGTAGTCAGGAATCACAGTAAAGAAATAAATGCACTTGTCATAAAAGTCTAATAAATGCCTATATCAAGCACGTTATAAAACATATGGCAAGTCAGGACATCATATCAGCGTAAGGTGCCCCTAAAAGGAACATCAGCACATGTATGTTACATTACACCCAAAACAGGTTAGCCCAACAGCCCTCTCCAGCCCCTAACAGAAACATTCAGAAAGCGTTTTGCAGCAAGAGTACCTGTTTTGAATTTTAAGGGCACTTACCGTGCCACAAAGCATAGAAGGGGGCCCCCGGTGCTCCTTGAGAAGAACAGGGGCATCGTGGTGAAGGGTATGAGGAGGGGGAAGAGACGCACCCCCTCCTGTTGGTGTATCGGGCCCCTCCTGGGACCTTCGATCTCATGGCTGAAATAGGAGACCTGGGCTGCGGGGGGCCTCAGTTGAGGCTTCCAACCCACCCGCAATTTCTAGGGGCCAAAAATGAAGGCTTCGTTGGGGCAGTGGAGCCTCCAATGAGGCTTCCTTTTCCATCCTGCCCGTTCCAGGAACCAAAAGGGACTCTGGAGGGGCGGGGAGCATTGGGCGAGGCCTCCTTCATCGCCCAAAGTTTCCTTCTTCACTTTGGGCCTGCTCGGGCCGCAGCAGTGTGCAGGCACTAAAGCAGGTCCCTGTTTGTGCCCCGGGGGCACTCTGCCGAGTGCACGTCGCCCGGGGGCACAATAGGAGCGCACTTGCTCCTTATGTGAAATCAGAGATGCCCCGGGGGGCCCTGGGGCAGTGCAGCACTCACGCTTAGGGAAGGCCGCCTCCCGGGCTGCAGTGGTGAATTTTCAGCACAGCAACGATGTGCTTTTAAAAGCACAGGGGGGCATTCCTTCATCCCAGGTCGGGCGGTGATTTTGGCAGCAGGAAAGCGCTTACGAGCGCTGGAGGCAACTACACTGAGCCCAGGTTACAACAGTGAGTCTCCCTCACGGCCCTGCGGGAAGAAGCGCAAAGGGGGGCACAAGAAAGCACTCTCCAGGTGTTACATATGAACAAATTAGCACTCCTCATACTGGATGGGTGCAGGGTTCAGGGGGCCCAGCACCCTGCGCCTGGAAACAGAAGAGGGTAGCCCAGGGCTACCAGGCACCAACAACAGGCCAGCACAAGGGATGCACATGGTGGCAGTTCCTCCCAGTGGCCAGGCCGGTCACAGGTCAGTACAGCAGCAGCAGTCCAAGGTGGGTCCTGGTGAGTCCATTTAGCAGTGTTGTGTGTCCAGTTTCAAGTAAGTCTCAAGAATGTCTAAATTGTGGGGGAAATTCCCCTGTACTTATACTCAGTTTACAGTGTGTTTTACAAAAGGAGGTGATAGTTCCACCCAGTTACAACTGGTCCTGGGAGTGCCCCCTCTCTCCTGCAGCACAGGCTCCAAACATCAGTGGGGGGTAAACGGCCCCATTGTGTGAGGAAAGGGCACAGCCTTTACAAATGTAGGTGTGCCCCGCCACTCCCTTCTCTCAGCCCAGGAAGGCTATTCAGTAGGTAGATGCACCTCTGTGACACCTCCACCCTCCCTGTGTGCAGGCTGTCTGAAAAGTATGCACAAAGCCCAACTGCCACTCTGCCCAGACGTGGATTGGAGTCAAGATGCAAAACACCACAGTCATAACCACAGAGAAATGTTCACTTTCTAGAAGTGGCATTTCTGTAACGGTAACAAAAAATCCACCTACACCAGTAAGCAGCATTTCACACTACCATCACAACCATACCAAACATGCCTATGTTACCCCTCATAAATCAGACAGGTTTAAAAGACTACTTCAGTGGGTGGAGCAAGCTGCACTGCAGGCCCACTAGTAGCATTTAATATACATGCCCTGGGTATAGGTTTACCACTTTACAAGGGACTTATAGGTAAATTAAATATGCCCATTAGGTATAAGCCAGTCATACCAAGTTTACTAGGGAGAGCACATGCATTTTAACACTGATTAGCAGTGAAAAAGTGCTCAGAGTCATAACGTCAGCCAACAACGGTCAGAAAAATGACGAGGAAAACAGCAAAAAGTTTGGGGAATGACCCTGTAAAAGGGCCAGGTCCAACAACTCCAATGACAAGTCAGACAAGATTTACCCTGATGTGAGGTTTCCTCAGAGATCTTTACTGTATTTTGTGCCCAACCCAGATTAGAGAGACACTGAGTATTGGATGTAGTACCCATCATATGATGTTATCCTTTCATACTCCAAAAGATGTGCCTATTGCAAACACCCTAAATCTGATAATTGTAGGTCCATCAAGAACAGAAGCAATGTTAAATTCTCCAATACATTTGCGAGGGTTTACTGCTCAGCTACTAAATGTTTAGCTGAATAAATTGAGCCCTGAAGGTGCAATAGTAGGACCGAGTTGTAGTGCAAGAGGAGAAAACACCCCAGAGAAAGATAGATCATTCGATATACCCAGATTGAAATAAAAAATACATGAGATGATACTGGGAATGAGATGATACTGCAAAATGTAGATACATTTCCCAGCTGAAGGCGCGCCAAAGGCAAGCCCGTCTGCGCCTGTCTGCACCTGGACCACACCCAGCGCCACTCCCCTTGGCCCGCAAGGCCCCCACACCTCCCCAAGCCACTATACTGCCAGTGATCTCTACGCCCTCAATCAAGGACGCCCCTCCACCTGCTTCCTGTCCTCCCCAAAGGACACCAAGGGACCTTTCTCCTGCCAAGCCTGCTGCTTCACCTGTACCCTAAAGCACCACGACAGACCTGCTAACAACCACCTCAGCTGCATCCTACTCAACACCCGCTCCAGCCACAAACACGCAATTGAACTCTGGGACCTACTGACCTCAACCTCACCGGACATCGCCTTCCTAACCGAAACCTGGACGCACTCAGCCTCAGAACCCGGCATAGCCATAGCCATCCCTGAAGGCTACAAAATCACCAGAAGAGACCGCACCAACAAACCTGGAGGAGGAATCGCCATAGTCCACAAAAGCACCATCGAGCGATACCCATGATACCCTCAACCTTGCGGAGCACCTCCACTTCAGAATCCACATCAACGCCAACACCACCCTCAAAGGAACTCTGATCTTTAGACCCCCAGGCCTCCGCTCTCAATTCTGTGAAGCCATCGCCGACATTGTCAGTACCAACGCCCTCGACTCCACAGAGTACATCCTCCTTGGCGATCTGAACTTTCACCTAGAAAACAACAACAACGCCAAAACCACCAACCTGCTAGACAACCTCAACAACCTCGGCCTCAAACAACTCGTAAGTTCATCCACACATTCCGCAGGCCACACACTCGATCCCGTCTTCTCAGCCAGCAACCACGTCTATATCAGCCACACCACCGAACTCAGCTGGACAGACCACCGCTGTATCCACTTCTCCTACCAAGGACCAGTCACCCACCACCACTGCACACAACCCCCCAGACGCAACTGGAGCAAAATATCAACAGATCAACTGATCTCCAAACTCGTCCAGGACCTACACCCCGAGACCACGGACCCCAACACAGCCGCCACCAACCTGAATCGCTGGATAGAGGACTGCGCCAACACCCTCGCACCACTCAAAAAAAAACCAAACACCCTTCACAGAATCAAGGCCAGATGGTTCACCCCAGACCTACAGGAATCCAAACGGCTATGCCGCAGAATAGAAAAAACCTAGCACCGTGAACCTACCAACTCCAACCACATTGCGTTCAAGGATGCCATACGCAAACATCACCAACTCATCCGCACCACCAAAAGGACTCACTTCAAAGACCGCATTGACACCAATGCTCACAACAGTAAAGAGCTCTTCGGCATCATCAAAGAGCTCTCTACTCCCAAAACCTGCTCCAACTAAACCCCGCCATCACAGGAGTTCTGCAACTCACTCCTAAACCACTTCAGTCGAAAGATAGAAGAAATCCACAACAGCTTTAACCCCCAGACCCACCAGCTGACTACAAGCACCCACGAACCCAACCCTCCAAGCAACACCCACTTCCTCCAAACCTGGACCCCCGTCAACAGAGAAGACACCGCCAACACCATTCACTCCGGATCACCATCGGACCCCTGCCCACACCATATCTTCAATAAAGCAAATATCATCATCGCTCCCCACCTCTGCAACACCATCAACAGCTCCTTCAAGTCAGCCACCTTCCCAGAAAGCTGGAAGCACGCAGAAGTCAACGCCCTGATGAAAAAAACGCAAGGCAGACCCAGACTACCGACGATCTCCCTCCTCCCATTCCCAGCCAAGATCATCAATAAAATCGTGAACAGCCAATTATCCAGATTCCTGGAAGACAGCAAAGCACTCAACACCTCCCAATCCGGATTCCGCAAACACCACAGCACCGAGACAGCACTCATCGCTGCCACAGACGACATCAGGGCCATGCTCGATGAAGGAGAAACAGCAGCACTCATCCTCCTGGACCTCTCCGCAGCCTCCAATACGGTAAGTCACCACACTCTCCGCACACACCTCCATAATACTGGAATCCGCAATAAAGCACTCAACTGGATCTCATCATTTCTTTCAGGCAGAACCCAGAGAGTCAGCCTTCCACAGTTCCTATCAGAAGCCTCCAGAATCATCTGTGGCGTCCCCCAAGGCTAGTCACTCAGCCCAGCGCTCTTCAACGTGTACATGGCCCCACTCGCCAACATCGCATGCACACACAACATCAACATAATTTCCTTCGCAGACGACACTCAGCTAATCAACTCCCTCACGAAAGACCCTACAGCTGCAAAAAACAACCTCCACAACGAACTCCAAGCCATCGCCAGCTGGATGGAATCAAGCCGCCTCAAATTAAATACAGACAAGACAGAGATCCTCATCTTCGGAGCCAACCTCTCAGCATGGAACGACTCCTGGTGGCCCACCTCCCTAGGATCCGCACCATCTCCCACCACCCACGCACGTAACCTGGAATTAATCTTGGATTCCACACTCAGCATGATTCAGCAGGCCAATGCCATCCCCTCTTCTTGCTACAACACCCTCCGCATGCTCCACAAAGTCTTCAAGTGGATTCCCGTCGAAACCAGGAAAACTGTCACTCACGCCCTTGTCAGCAGCCGTCTGGACTACGGAAATGCCCTATATGCAGGAACAACCACCAAACTCCAAACAAAGCTGCAAAGAATCCAGAACGCATCCGCCAGACTCATTCTTGACGTCCCACGCCGCAACCACATCACCCCCCCACCTCAGAGACTTACACTGGCTACCAATACCAAAGACGATCACCTTCAAACTTCTCATCCACGCACACAAAGCCCTCCACAACACAGGCCCAGCCTACCTCAACAACAGACTCACCTTCCACACCCCCACCCGCAACCTCCGCTCTGCCAGCCTCGCCCTCGCCTCCGTTCCCCGCATCTGACGCACCACTGCCGGAGGAAGATCCTTCTCCCACCTGGCCGCCAAGACCTGGAACTCCCTACCGCTCCACCTTCGCCCGACCCAAGACCTCTTAACTTTCAGGAAATGCCTAAAGACATGGCTTTATGACCAGTAGCTCCCCCCCCAGCACCTTGAGACCCTAATGGGTGGATAGTGCGCTCTATGAATACTTTGATAGATTGATTGCTTGATTGAATTTGATATGTGCACTGAAGACAAACTGTGATGTTCATTTGGAGAAATCAAAACCCTTGAATAGAAATTACAGATTAGACTTTAGTAAAAAGGAAATATTGAACATGAGACCTTCTGGAATGAGATTGCAGACTAGAAAATGAATCCAAGATATCCAGTGACAAATGCACCGTATGAAGAGGTGATGAAAAAGTATCAGACAGTGATTGGCTTTTTGAAAAACAAGGTGTCCCCTAAAGATATTGGTTGGTTGCAAATTTACAGAATCTAAGGAATCAATACATTCTTATTATGAGAGATAGTTGTAGGCTTTCAAGCATTTCAGTGGTACGGACACCATAGAGGCTAAAGATATGGGCCATTTTGTGTTCAAATTTGTTCAGGGATTGAATACAAACATAAATAACATGATTCAGCAGCATTTCATTTGTTGGCAGAACAAACCGATTGATGAGATCCTGCACTATGCGAAATTGAAGGGGGAGCTTATGGTATTGCAATTGAATGCTGCACTGAGAGCTAGTCAGAATCAACAGTTTGCAGAGGATACTAGTGGTATGCAAATAGGACAACATGGAGGTAACAATTTCCAGTGACAAGGTAGAGGACGCGGTATTACGCCAGATCAGAGTGGAGCTGTGCAGGTGACAACTTTGAAAAGCACTAATCCATGTTGCAGGTGTAGCCAGATGGGCCATTGGAGGAGGGAGTATCCCCTTAATAGTGCAAATAATCAGGTACAAAGCAATGGAGTTGTATAAGTGCAAGGTAATAATCAGGTTCAAATGCAGATAGAACAGAAACCAGGAAGCAAACTTGAAATGTGTCCCAAAGACAGCAGATGCAAGTTACATAAACCCTGATGTCCCAGCAACAGACACATGTTTCGCAACAAATTTGAAATCCGACTACAAATGTAGATGCAAATCAGTTGGCAGCACAGTTACCTTCAATTGATCTAAATTATGGTGATTTATCTGTCACTTTTCAGTTAAGATGTCTCAAGGAAGAAGAGGAGTGCATGCTTGGAGATTCCTTAGATGTGGATCAGTGTGGTACATATGTGAATGGTAATGTAAATCCTCTCCATGGGTTATTTCTAGTAACCACCAGTGTTACACACTCTACTGTCAGAACAACAGAAGTACTCAACCTATCCCTTTTAGGAAAGAGAATTCAGGTTGTCGGAGTTGCAAATAAAAACATGTCCAACTCAGTAACAGAATCTGCCCCCCTAAAAATAGGTTCCTTTGAGGATAAATACCAGTTTGTGGTATGTTATTCAAGTACTGTAAGTTTGCTTGGATGTAACTTGTTGTACACGTTGAACAATTCCATCAGTTTTACCCCACATGGAATTTAGGTCAACACAAATGATAAGGATGCAGCATTTAAAATTGTGAATCAAACCCAGTGTCACATTGTACCCAATGTTGACATGTAATGACTTACCCGAAGGTTTAAAACATACTGTGTCCCTTGAAGTTTGGGACTTTTCAGGAAAAGAGATGGGAATCATTAAATGAAATGACCCTATCAAAATAACTGTGAAACGGAATGTTGTTGATCTAGGAACTCCTCAATATAACATGACACCTGAAACAATACCAAGAATTACCCCAATGATCAATGAATTGATAGAACAGGGAATTCTGAGAGAGATAATGAGCAGATAATGAGCAGTCCATGTAACTCTCCCACTATGGGATTGCAGAGGCCCAGTGGAAAATGCTGCATACTCCAGGACCTCAGAAAAATAAATGAGATAGTCATTCCATGTTGTCTTGTGGTACTGAATCCAGCAGTGATTTTATTCCAAATTCCATGTGAAGCAGACTGCTTCATCGTACTTTTTCCATACTGTTGCTTGAGGAGAGCCAGTTTCTCTTTGTGTTTCCATTTGGCAGCCATGTTTTGGCATGGTGCAGAGACCCACAACAGTACACTGTGAGCCCTTCCATTTTTAACCAGATCTTCAAATATAATATGGAGTCCGTTAAAATGCCTTGTCTTTCATTCTTAGTTCAGTATATTGGTGACCTAATAGTGGCATCAAATACTCAAGAAGCATGCAGAAGAGATACAATTGCCCAGTCGAACCACTTAGCTGAGAACAGGCATAAAGTTTCCCTTACTACACTGCAGTACTGTAAGAAAGAAGTCTTGTACTTAGGTCACCATCTTGAGAAAGGTGCAAGTAAGATGTCACAAATAAGAATCTCAGCAACTTTGACAATAAATCTTCCAAAGACACAGAAAGAGGTCAGTATGTTTTTGAGAATGGTTGGCTACTGTTGTCAGTGGATTCCAAACTTTTCCCTTTTGGCGAAGGCTTTACAGAAGCTGACACAAACGGATGTGTTTGATCCGGTACCATTGGGTGACAACTGCAAACATCCCTCCACAGAGCTGAGAAAAAATCTCTGTTGTATCCCTGTTCTGAGAATGCCTGAATACAATAGGTATTGACTCAAATGGATGGAAATGGCAACAAACCTGTGGCGTATTTTTCTGCCACTCTTGATCCTGTGGCTTCAGCTTTACCTGGTTGCCTTAAAGCCATTGTTGCAGTCAGTCAGCACTGAACAATGCAAACACATTGTTATTGGTCAGCCACTGAATGCTTTTGTACCCCATTCTGTGGAAAGTTTGTTAAGCCACATCAAGACACAGCATATGACAAATACTCATTTAACATGTTATGAGCAGATCATACAGGCTATACAGAATAGTTTGTTTAAGTGCAGTAATACTTTGAATCCAGTATATCTACTGCTACCTGTGAATATGTAAATGATGATTGTACTGATGGAATTGAGCACAACTGTCTAGATGTCTCTGAACTATGCACCAAACCAAGACCCGATATTCTGAACATTCCACTTACTGAATCTGATTATGTGATTTTTGTTGATGGCTCCTGTTTAAGAGACAATGATGGTACCCTGAGAACTGATTATGCAGTCTATACTGTCCCAGAGACAGTCAAAGCTTCCTGTTTCAAGGAGTCTTTTCTGCCCAATTAATGGAATTACTTGCTCTTACAAGAGCATGCTGTGATTCTGAACAACTGAAGGTGACTATTTTCACCGATAGTCAAAATGGCATTGGTGTCATTCATGATTTTGGAAAGTTTTGGTCCCAGAGAGGATTTATGATCTCTTCTGGTTCACCCATTCGCAATGGAGACAAAGGCGGTCATTACCACATTGGCGGTAAAAGGCGCTTACTGCCGTGCAGAAGACCGCCAACACACCGCCGTGGAATTCCGCCACAGCTATTATGACCCACAGCACGGAATCCGCCAATATTCAGACACCCACACAAGTCCGCCACACCAAAGGTCAGTGATAAACTGGCGAAAAAAAAACCTCCACCGTCATGCCAATAGAAATACGCCCACACTATCACAACACACGAATCCACGCAGCGGTCTTACAACTGCGGTATTCCATTGGCGGTACACACCGCCGCGCTCAAAATACACACACATTTACAAAACACTACCACATTGGGCAATTCAAAATACACATACCTGATACACATACACACACCACTCCCACACACCCAATACAATATAAAACACACACACACATCACCCACAAACCCCTATGACCACAATTACTGAGAGAAGGCCAGAGAGAGACACCACCATCAACAATACTAGCATCCACAGGCACACAACACCATCACCCACATAACTTCCACGCCCCTCACACAACACACCACTACATATCAGCACACTTATCACCACACACAGCACCCCACACATCACCCACACCACCCCATGGCACGGCAAAGACACCCCAGGTTCTCGGAGGAGGAGCTCAGGGTCCTGGTGGAGGAAATCATCCGGGTAGAGCCACAGCTATTCGGATCACAGGTGCAGCACACCTCCATTGCAAGGAAGATGGAGCTATGGCGAAGAATAGTGGACAGGGTCAACGCAGTGGGACAGCACCCAAGAAATTGGGATAACATCAGGAAGAGGTGGAACGACCTACGGGGGAAGGTGCGTTCCATGGTCCCAAGACACCACCTTGCGGTTCAGCGGACTGGTGGTGGACCCCCACCTCCTCCCCCACAACTAACAACATGGGAGGAGCAGGTATTGGCAATTCTGCATCCTGAGGGCCTCGCAGGAGTAGCTGGAGGAATGGACTCTGGTAAGTCAAATCTTAACTATTACATCCCCCACCCCACCTGCATGCCATCACATACCCCCACCCTCACCCTCACCCCCATCACTCTAACTCCTCACAAATGTCCCAACATCACAAACCACACATCCTAACACCATGCCCTGCATGCAACAACAAAGCATGGACACCCATCACTAAAGCATATCCACTGCACATACCCATGCACCCCCCTCAACCATCATCACACAAGGTCCCACACAGGAATGCAAGCACTGGAGTACACAGTCAGCCACCCATTGCACACCATGGCACACACAGACGTAATAAACATCCTTTTATACCCCTGCAGGACCCCTACCCAACGTCACTGGACAGGAGGGTCCACACATGTCCACACCACCAACAGAAGAGGCCCACAGTGATGACAGCACCTCTGTCCAACTGGATCTAGATGACCAGCCCGGCCCATCGGGGACCTCGGGACAGTCAGTTCCCATCACACAGTCACAGGCCACTACAGAGCTTCCCCTCTCTGGAAACACCAGCACAGCACCCACCCAGCGGGCCCTTACCTCTATCCCCAGGACACGTCAATCAGCAGTGTGTCCACAACTACAGGGAACCCAGGCTAACCCACCACCCCAACAACAACAGGGACCTGGGGGCAGTGGCATTGGGCACACGGTCCAGGGGACGGAGGCCCAGGAACACAGGGGAACTGGGAGGGCTGCTGTGCAACAGGGGAGGACAGGCCAAGGGAACCCACTCTCCACGAGGCCCTCTCCAATATCATGGGAGCCTACCACCACTCCCAGGAGATGATGGCAACGGTACTGGCCAAGTTTCAGGAGACCCAGCGCCTGCAGGAGGAACAGTATTTGGGCTTTAGGGAGGAACTCAGAGCCATCAATTCCACCCTGGGCACCCTCGTAGGGGTGCTGAAGGAAGTACTCAACACCAGGAGGGACACTGTAGCACTACAAGGGGCCCCTGACACTAGCCTGGACAATGAACTGCCCACCATCTCCACCAGTGCTAGTGGACAGGAGGCACCGCCACAGGACCACCACACCAGCACCCCACCCCCTGCAGAGGGAGAACCACCTCGCAAACTGTCCCTGAGATCCAGGACAAAGAGAACGATGCCAAGACCCCCACCAAGAAATGAGACCACCCTGAATGTCCCACTTTGTCACCCTGTCCATCCTTAAACTGCCCCAGCTCCACTTCCTATGCCCATTTGGGCAATGCACCTGTGAGACTATTAGACTGGACTCTGCCATGGACATTCCTCCACCATCACCCCTGACCATTTTGCTACCCCCTCCAAAATTGAGCACTAAAATAAACACTCTTAAAGCACAAAACAATCTGGAGTCAGTCTGTGATTTCGGAATAGTGTAGTAGCAATTACAGTGTCAAAAAGCTCTTTCATTTGTAATGTCAACAAACCTATGTCACACAGCTGTAGTCCATGATGAATCAAAGCAGAAGTCACACTGTGGGACACACATCTGTGAAATCGTAAGGGAAAGTGACAACTCAGTGACCATACACTGGGTGAAAACAACAGACAGTAGAGAGGTAGTAGTGTTAAAGTACATGTAGTAGGCAGGTTTTTATGCTTACCTGTGTCTCACTGGAAATATTGCAGGATCACTGAGTCCCTGTTGTCCACATCTTCTTCTTCTGCTTCCTCGTCTTCACTGTTCACAGGCTCCACAGCTGCAACCACACCGCCATCTGGACCATCCTCCTGCAGAAAAGGCACCTGTTGTCGCAATGGTAAGTTGTGAAGCATGCAGCAGGCCACAATGATCTGGCACACCTTCTTTGGTGAGTAGAATAGGGATCCACCTGTCATATGGAGGCACCTGAACCTGGCCTTCAGGAGGCCTATGGTCCGCTTGATTATCCGCTGTGTACGCCCATGTGCCTCATTGTAGCGTTCCTCTGCCCTTGTCCTGGGATTCCTCACTGGGGTCAGTAGCCATGACAGGTTGGGGTAACCAGAGTCACCTGCAAATGGCGAGGGACAACTGTTAGACACACACTAACCTGTAGGGATATCCCCAGATCCAGACAAACATTCCCACTGTCTTGCTTCCAGGTGCTCACCTAATAGCCACACATGGTGCCTCTGGAGTTGACCAATCACATAAGGGATGCTGCTATTCCGCAGGATGTAGGCGTCATGCACTGAGCCAGGGAACTTGGCATTCACATGGGAGATGTACTGGTCGGCCAAAAATACCATCTGTACATTCATGGAATGGTAACTCTTCCGGTTTCTGTACACCTGTTCACTCCCGCGGGGGGGTACCAAAGCCACATGGGTCCCATCAATGGCACCTATGACGTTGGGGATATGTCCCAGGGCATAGAAATCACCTTTCACTGTAGGTAAATCCTCCACCTGAGGGAAAACGATGTGGCTCCGCATGTGTTTCAGCAGGGCAGACAACACTCTGGACAACACGTTGGAAAACATAGGCTGGGACATCCCTGATGCTATGGCCACTGTTGTTTGAAATGACCCACTTGCAAGGAAATGGAGCACTGACAGCACCTGCACTTGAGGGGGGATTCCTGTGGGATGGCGGATAGCTGACATCAGGTCTGGCTCCAGCTGGGTACATAGATACTGGATTTTGGCACGGTCACGTCTGCAGGTGATGATCACATGTCTTTCCTCCATTGTCGACAGGTCCACCAATGGTCGGTACACCGGAGGATGCCGCCATCTCCTCACATGTCCCAGCAGACGGTGCCTATGAAGGACAACAGCGAGCACAGAGTCAACCAACTCAGAGGTACGTACCCACAGCTTACACAGAACACGAATCATAATCCAAAAAGTGGCCTGTATGTGTTTTGAGTCTAGGCCTAGGTATGTGTGACGCAGTTAAAAATGAATCCATGTGGGCCCCTGAAATGGAGGCTGCCTGACCTGTAAATTTGGACAATGGGATCTGAAGTAACTGCGCTGGTGTTGTACACCGTCGGGGTAGGTAGTCGAAGACCGCAGCGCAATGCTGCATTGGTTAACATTGGACCCTATGGGTCCCAGGAGCCAATGACGATGTACGCCAGCGGTGACGGTACCGCCATTTTCGATCTGTTCAATCACTCGATACCTGATCTTCTACAGGATAGGACCTACACTGCAAGTGCTGTTGTGACCTCGGTCTGGAAGAGACAATGGCTCGAGTGTCTGGGGAAAGGGCCCCTACCTTCACATCGGAGGAGTTGGAGAAACCCGTGGACGGGGTTCTCCCCCAGTACACGCTACTCTACGGTCCTCCAGACAAACAGGTAAGTACACTGGGAGCATCCTGTCTGGGCTATGCCTGTGTGGAGTGGGGTGGATGTAAGAAGGTGAGGGAGATTGCGGCGTGCATGAAATGACGGTGAATGCATGTGCCACATGGCAAGGTTAGGGATGGGGGCCAAGGACTGTGACGGTGCAGTTGGTAATAAGTTTCTCTTACCCCTGTACAATTCATGTAGGTCAGCGCCCACCAGAAAAAAGATATTTGGTGTGCCATCACCAAGGACGTCCGGACCCTGGGGGTCTACCACAGACGGAGCACCCACTGCCGGAAAAGATGGGAGGACATTCACCGCTGGAGCAAGAAGACGGCGGAGGCTCAGCTGGGGATGGCCTCCCAACGTGGGAGAGGTGCCCATCGCACCATGACCCCCCTGATGTTCAGGATCCTGGCGGTGGCGTACCCGGAGTTGGATGGGCGCTTGAGGACATCACAGCAGCCACAAGGGGGTGAGTACACTCTCATCCTGCTGATTTTGCAGGCAGTGGAGGTGTCTGGGTGGGGGAGGTGGGCTGTGGGTTTCCCTAGGCCAGGGCGAGTTCCGTAGGCAAGGTCCCTCCGTAGGCAAGGTCCCTCGTAAAGCAGGCCATGTGGCACCCCACCCCATCTCTGCAGAGTGCCAAGTACACCTAGTGATGTCCCTGTGTCATCCATGTGTGCAGATGTCGTCCATAGCCTAGTAGGCCATCTCCCAGGAATTTAACAGTGGAGCCCAAGAGCGCGGCGTAGTGCAGGGGGCTTCTGTGTCTGTCGTGTCCGCCAACTGTAGCGGTAATGCATGCACTCAACATGTCTTTCTTCTGTCGTCCCCCCCCGTTTTTGTGGTCTCCCTGTTGTTGTGTGCATTAGCATCATCAGTCGGAGGAGCAGTGGCACCGGAGCACGAGGGGGCTTCATCCCACATGGCCATGGAGGGCCACACTACGGACTCGGACTTCACCAGTGGGACAGACGGCTAGGGGAGCTCCACGGCGGGGACAGGAGCTGAGACCAGCGATACGGACTCGTCCTCTGATGGGAGCTCCCTTGTGGTGGCGGCAACATCTGTGCCCCCCCATCTACAGATACAGCCGTCACCCCCCCTTTCAGCACCACCCTACCAGCAGCCCCTCAGCCTTTGCCCGTGCCAACTCACCCGGGAGGATGGGCATCACCTTCACCCCAGGCACCTCAGGCCCTGCCCCAGTCACCCCTGCTGCCCTCAGTGAGGAGGCCATTGACCTCCTCAGGTCCCTCACTGTTAGGCAGTCTACCATTTTGAATGCCATCCAGGTTGTCGAAAGGCAGTTGCAACAAACCAATGCATTCCTGGAGGGCATTCATTCTGGTCAGGCAGCCCTTCAGCGAGCTTTTCAGACTCTGGCCTCGGCGCTGATGGCAGCCACTGTCCCTGTGTATAGCCTCTCCCCTCCAACTTCCTCCACCCAGACCCAATCCCCTGTACCCTAGCCTATCACAAGCACACCTCTAGACCAGCATGCACACACGTCAACACACAAGGGAAGCTCAGGCAAACAGAAGCACCACACATCCCACAGGCACTCACGCAAGCATCACACACATGCAGGCACACCAACATCCACTGCCTCCACTGTGTCCCCCTCCTCTTCATCTCCCTCCCAGTCTCGTCTCCACTCACACCTGCATGCACTACATCTACAGCCACTACTGCCATCACCAGCACACCCACCACCACACCCCGCTCACGTGCTGTCACCACCCCCAATACCTTTCACACGTCCCCTGTGTCCTCTCCCAGTGTGTCTGTGACGCTACCTCCCAAAATACACAAACGCAGGCACACACCCACCCAACAGCCATCCACCTCATGACAGCCTCCAGCGCATGCACCTTCTCCCAAAGTCAGCAAACGAATACCTCCTACAACCACAACCTCTTTCTCCACTCCCAAACCCCCTCCAGCTACCCGTCCCAGTGTCTCCCAAAAACTTATCCTGTCCAACCTTGACCTCTTTCCCACACCTCCCCCACCCCGATCGTGTCCTTGGTCCCGAACTAGCACCTCAGCCACAACATCTCCGGGACCAGTGGTGCCTGTAGTCACCGGAATCTGGAGTGCACCAGCCACGAGGGCAGCCAGTGTCGCACGGAGCCACAGCACGGACAGTCCCCCACCTGTTAAGCATCAAAAGTTGGCCAGAGCCCGCCGGGAGAGGGGGAAGACTCCAGCCACCAAAGCCGCTCCCAGGGGTCCCGGTGGGAGTGTGGAGTCAGCTGCAACACCTTCCAAGGTGGGGAAGGGCCACAAGAAACCAGGAAAGTCTGGGAAGAGCAGCACGGCAGAGGAGACCGCCATCATCCCCGCTGCCCAGGAGGCCACAGCCGTCATCCCCGCTGGCCAGGAGGCCACAGCCATCATCCCCGCTGCCCAGGAGGTCACCACCATCATCTCTGCTGCCCAGGAGGCCACCGCCATCATCCCTGCTGGGCCAGAAAGGAGCCCCAGCACAAGCCCCGCTGGGCTAGAGAGGACTGCCAGCACAAGCCCTGCTGGGACAGAGACGACTGCCAGCACAAGCCCCGCTGGGACAGAGAGGACCACCAGCACAAGCCCCGTTGGGACAGAGAGGACCGCCAGCACAAGCCCCCCTGGGACAGAGAGGACCGCCAGCACAAGCCCCTCTGGGATGCTGGGACAGAGAGGACCGTCAGCACAAGCTCCGCTGGGCTACAGAGGACCGCCAGCACAAGCCCGCTGGGACAGAGAGGACCGCCAGCACATGCCCCGCTGGGACAGAGAGGACCGCCAGCGCAAGCCCCGCTGGGACAGAGAGGACCGCCAGCAGCTGAGTCTGCAAAGGAGCCCGCCGCTCCAAGCACCGCTGAACAGGGCACCGCCGCTCTAAGCACAGCTGAACAGGGCACCGCCGCTCTAAGCACCGCTGAACAGGGCACTGCCGCTCCAAGTACCGCTGAACAGGGCACTGCCACCTCAAGCACCGCTGAACAGGGCACCGCCACCTAAAGCCCCACTGAACAGGGCACCGCCGCTCCAAGCACCGCTGAACAGGGCACCGCCGCCTCAAGCACCGCTGAACAGGGCACCGCCGCCTCAAGCACTGCTGAACAGGGCACCGCCGCCTCAAGCACCTCTGGCCCATGAGCGCCAAGGGCACTGAGGCTAATGAGTCCGTCACGAGCAGGATGAAGCACTCTGGGCACCAAGCCCCCTCCAGAACCAGTGGAGACTGTTATCCACTTTAGAGACTGTGGCTTTTCACTCCCCAGAATTGAACAGTGGGCAACCCACCCACTGTATAGACTTGTGAGACTGTGGCTTTGCACTCCCCAGGATTGAACAGTGGGCAACCCACCCACTGTAGAGACTTGAGAGACTGTGGCTTTGCACTCCTCAGGATTGAACAGTGGGCAACCCACCCACTGTATAGACTTGAGAGACTGTGGCTTTGTAGTGAATCCTAGTTTGTTTTAACGGGATAACAGGAGTTAGCTTAGCCATAGGCTTGTAAACTCGTGCCCCCGTCACCCAGTGACTTTTAACCTACTTAGCTTGCTCTGTCTTAGTCCATTTAATTATTTATTTCCTTTAAGATGGCGGCCTTGTTTATAGTTAGGCCACTTGTTATGGGTTCTATTATCAGTCTCACTGCGCCAAGGCATCAAGATCAAGCACGAAAGACAAACATACAGTAGGTATTCACACTTAGGGATTTTCCCTCTCTATACTTTCGAGGGATTGTTATCTATTGTTATGAATAACACTTATGTCAGGGGACCTTGTAGATCTGTATAAATACAACACACTTTAGACAGATAATCAGAGGGATTCCGACTAGAGGGCATCGCCACCATCGCTGATACCGATGCTGCAGTCATCTTGACGCTGACCCAGTCTTCGTGTCCCTGCGGAGTCTGAGATAGAGACCTCATTCCAAGGTAACGAGGGTTGGGGGCTCCTCTCATGGACACGGCTTTGGCAGATTAGGTTTAACGAACACAGCTCTCCTTTTAGGTAGGAGGTTAGACCTATTCTCCTTAGGGTATTAGGGCTTATTCCATCTTATACATATACATATATTTCTTTCATATATTGCACAATGGTGGGGGTCTTTATAACAATGACTCTCTTCTTCACAATACTGTTGCTTGGTATATTCATTATCCTAATCATTGCAGTTCATGCAACCTATCACAAATTGCAGTTATGTTGAATAAAAACTATTATAACTTCACTGCATCTGTGTTATTGCCTTTGCTTGTATGAGACATAATAAATCTGTGAGAAAAGGATAATTTCCGTTTAACCACGACAACCCTGAGAGATCTTACTTTGAGTCCATGCGTAAGCGACTGCTACAAATCACCTTTTACTATTGTGTTTCTGGTGAGGTACTGCTAGTAAGCTGGTAAGGTTTGGACAACAGTTACAACTAGTTGTAGGAAGAGACCAAGGGGGTCATTCCGACCTCGGCGGCCTTTTCAATAGACCGCCGAGGGACCGCCGCACGGAAGACCGCCAGTGCTGGCGGTCTTCCACACGGGCCATTCTGACTGTTGGCAGCACTCCGCCCGTTTCCGGACGAAGAGCCGCCAACAGCCATACTGGCGGCAGGCGGGGAAGTGGAGGTAGCTCCACCTCCACAGCCACGCCAACAGAACAACGCCCAGCGAATCACGACCTGTGATTCGCTGTGGCGGTGTTCTGTTGGTGTGGCGGTGTCGGCGGAGCTGCCCGTTCCCTCCCGGAGGATCACCAGGAACAGGTAAGGTGATCGTCCGCTAGGGAAGGGGGGTGGAGGGGTGTTGTGAGTTGTGTGCTTGCATGGGGGTGTGCGTGTGTGTATGTTGAGGGGGCGTGTGGATGCGTGTATGAATGCGTGCATGAATGCGGGGGGTGTGTGTATGTGCATTAACGCGTGCATGAATGCGGGGGTGTGTGTATGTGCATGAATGCGTGCGTGTATGTGTGTATGTGTGTGTATATGTTGGGGATTGGGGTGGGGACGGGGGTCCTGCAACCTTTTGGGGGTGGCAGGGGTGGTGGGGGGGTAGGGGAGGGAGTCGGGGTGGGGGTTGGGGGAGACCCCTATCAGTGCCAGGGAAGGGATTCCCCGGCACTGATAGTGCTTACCGCCATGGATTTCATGGCGGTCCCAAACCGCATGAAATCCATGGCGGTAAGCCGGGGTCAGGCAGGTTGGAATACCGCCGGGGGTATTTGACGACCGCCGGGCTGGAGACCCAGGTCTCCAGCCTGGCGGTCGTTACCGCTGTGGCGGTCGGAATGGTGAAGCGGCGGCTGGCCATGGTGGTAACCGCCATGGTCAGAATACATGAAAAAAGAGCGCCAGCCTGTTGGCGGTCTTACCGCCGCTTCACCGCCGACTGCCACGGTCGGAATGACCACCTTAGTCACCTACAAACGAAAGCACTGTCATCCTGAGACCAGCAGTCTTGCTCAGAGCAAGAGTCCAAACTACGACAGCTTTGCACTCCCCAGGATTGAACAGTGGGCAACCCACCCAATGGATAGACTTGAGAGACTGTGGCTTTGCACTTCCTGAACAGTGGGCAACCCACCCACTGTAGAGACTTGAGAGACTGTGGCTTTGCACTCCCCAGGATTGAACAGAGGGCATGTGGCCCCTTGTGGATTTGGTGTCGTGCACTCAACTGGCTGAGATGCACCCCCTTTCCCTCCCCCTGAGGTGCCTGTTTTCTTGCTCTCTGATGCCCCTGCATTGTTCTCTCCGTCATGGTCGGGGATCTTGTGTGGGCCTCGCCCATACCGTGTGGGCCCAGTGTTCCATGGACTTCATTGGAGCACTACCTGGACTACTAAGCTTGGTGTATATTTTGTTTATGGTGTATATATATATTTTTGCCTACTTGATTTTAATATATTACAATGGTTACACTCATTTTCTTTTGTCTTTGCATTCTTCCGGGGGGGTTGTGGGTGTAACTATCATGTATAAATATGTATTAGTGTGTGTGTTGTAGTGTGTGAGGGTGGGGGTGTTGCGTGTGTGTGTGTCACCCTCTTTTCCCTCCCCCTCCACTGTGTCGTAGGTGCAGTACTCACCGTGGTCTTCGCCACCGGCGTTCCTGCTCCTGGCAGAGGAGCAGGGAGACTATTGCAGGGAGAATTTGGAGTTCCGGCTCTATGGTGTCCTGGTTCCTCGTGGGGTGTGTAGAGGTGAGCGTTTTCCCTTCGAAATCCTGTTTACGCCGTGTTTTTTTTCCGGGGTGAATCCACCCCGGAAAAGGTGGCGGATTGGTAGGTTGTGATACTGTGGGTGTTACTTTGTCCTCCGCCTGTCTGTTGGCGGTGACCGCCAAGCTGTTTGTTTGTACCGCTGTGGCATCGGAGTGTTAAAGTGGCTGTCTTTGTTGGCGGTTTCTGCCACGGTCATAATTGCAAATATTTTACCGCCGGCCTGTTGGCGGTCTTACCGCCACTTTAACACCGACCGCCAGGGTTGTAATGACCACCAAAGTGTATAACCTGTCGAATACATTGCAGTTGAGTGCCCAATTTGCGCTTGTGAAGTGCTCTGCACACCATAAAGCAACTGGTTATGTAACTCTCAGCAACAACTATGCTGATGAGGTGGCAAGATACTGTACGCTCAATTGTACTGCCTTTAATGGTGAGTACTCCAATTAGTCAAATTATGAGACAAGTCACAATCTTCTGTTAACTGCTACACATACCAGGGAAGATGTTAAGAGGTTGCAGGAAGAAGTGCCAGAGCAAGGACAGCAAGTTACCACCCATGGCTAGGCATTACCATGGACTGGCTCATGTTGGTCATGATGCTTTGATTAGGACATTCAAACAGACATTGTTCAAACCTAGATTCATATTGATGGCAGAGGCTCTTTGTCATAGAGGTGTCACCTGCCATCAGATGAATGCAGGTAAATGTACAGCAGTTACATTAAGTCACAGAGGCAGATCAGAAGGAACTTTCAACAGGATGCAGCTTGATTTTATTGAGCTACCTATGTGCAATGGACTGAGATACAGCTCGGTCATTGTTTACATTTTTTCTCTTTGGGTTGAGGCTTACCCGACTTGGAGAAATAACAGTTTTACAGTTGCCAAACTGTTACTTAGAGAGCTGATTCTAATGTTTGGATTCCCAACTTCTCTAGAGTCAGACCTAGGGACACACTTTAACAGTGAATGAAGTTGTGAAATTATTATGTATGGGATTACACGTTGAACAAAGACTACATTGCATTTACAGGCCTGAAGCTTCCGGATTGGTGGAGCAGGTTAATGGAACTCTGAAGTCCAGATTGGCAAAAGTGTGTGTCTCCACCTCTCTGAAATGGCCTGATACATTGACTTTTGTTTTGATAAGTTTGTGCAGGACTCCAGACAGAAAAACTGGTCTGTCCCTACATGAGATTATCTTAGGGTGCGCAATGAGATTGTCAGCTGCACTTGTGAATGCGCTTGTGGACATCACAGATGACTTGTTACTGGATTATTGCAAAGGGCTGGCTGATGTGGCTCATTCTGTGTCTCATCAGGTTGGAGAAGCTACTGTCCAGCCGCAGCAGGAGCTCTTCCATGACCAGTGTTAAAGTGACAATGTCATGGTGAAAAGAAATAACCCGGTGGAAGGAACCACACCAGGTTGTTCTGGGGTGACTACAACAGCTGTGAAGTGTGTTGTTCTCCCTAATTGTGTTCACACGGCTAATTCTCACAAAGATCAAGGACCCCCTGATGATACATCACAAGGGTCGGTTACAGTGAGAAGAGGTTAATCAAGCTTTTGGGGATGCACAAGTAACCAGTACAGCACAATTGTGGTCTGAGCGAGTCAACAGCAGTGCTTGGTACAGAAGGGTCAAGACAGAAACAGTTGGCTCTGAAAAGCTCATAGGCTGATGAAGGACATTGTGCTGTAGCAAAAAGAGTTTTACCCAGAGACAAATGACCAAATAAGAAAACTGTGCCAGTAGTGCTAGTGCCCCCAATGATTCCAGAAGAAACTGAAGAATCTGGTCAGAGTGACAGTGATACTGACAAACCAGTACCACTGAGAATAAAGAGTAAGAGAGTTCCTTGTCAAAGGTACACAATACCTGAATTGACGTATTTTGAAGCAAATAACTTGGAGAAGGAATTTGCAACTGTTTGCTTTGACACTACGTATCCAGTTAAACATTCTTGATTTTTTTCTTCTGGCAGAACTGAACTTTGACATTTCAGTTACAATTGATGAACTGAGAAGTTATATCCTGGATGTGTTATTGGTGAGTTTTGATTTTTGCAAGTATTGCAGGCTTTTTGCACATTTGGAAAAAAACTTGAACTTTCTGGAAGATCAAGAAGATTTTTGCCACTGAAATTGAATTTTGCTGAAGAGACAATTTTGCTATTTGCTTTGCTCACAAATAAAAAGTACAGAAAGAGAATTTTTGCATTTTTCACTTTTCATTATTCTTTTTTTCCTTGTTGGTCTGAAATTAGAGGACTCATGGAGTCCAATAAAATTAAGATTAAGTAGTTAAGTGCAGGAGTGTTAGTTGCAACAGTTATAATGATTATTGTGTTGCATGTTGGATTGGGTTTGCCCACACCTATTAAATCAGAAAAGTTTAAATCCCCAAGTGACCTGTGTTCTACAAGCCCTAGAGCAAAAAAAGTCCTTGTTCAATGAGAAAGATTTACATGCAGATGGTTCCAGAGATTATCTGTCTGCAAATGTATATTATAAGCTATTGTATGAATATGTTAATACCATGGAAGTTAAAAATAGCTATGTCTGTACCTAGTTGCCCTCATCAGTTATTAAGGGAATCACTTATCATAGTATTGCCTTGACTTATGAAATTTCCTATAATTTGTTGCTGACTCTTTTGTTTCAGATAGAGTATTTCCTTCTTTATTACTCTAATTATGATCTAGTTTTCTCATTTGTCCCATTATGAAACATTAGAGCAGCACTTCCAAAGCAAAAATCGTTGACATAGTGGAAGATTTCTGTGAACCTACATTGACATTGTGGTACAGTCTATGCCCATAAAAACAATCTGACTTATATTCTCACCCCAATAGAAAAGAAGCTTATAAGACAATTTGAAGACAGAAGAAAAGCAATGAAAGATAAGATTGAGAAAGTAGTAGGGTTACATAGTTGGGGTAGAGCAGAAGAAGCTCATGTATTAGCAAGAAATGAAGGATGCCTTGCCTTAGATTGGCAAAATGTAGGAAAGTTGTATGTATATAGACCTACATCAAAATTTGTAGGGACTAGTGCATGACGATATATGTTTTTGTTTAACAGTGTTTGAATGTTTTTGTTAGCTGGACAAGACCCTGCCATACCAGGAGTTAATTTCATCTTTGCAAAAAATGTGTAAAAGCTACCTAAAGGATGGTAGTAAACATGTTATCTAGGAGTAGTTGTTCCAAAGATTTATCAAGTTGAGCATTTCAATGATCCTGCTTGGTTTGAGATGTCAAACATCCGAGTCAAGAGAGGTGCCAGTGCTTCAGAGATAGGAGGAGATATTTTTAGCACCATAATTCCACCTGTGTGGAAAAAAGTTAAGAAAGTTATCAACTATTGTAGATAAGTTGTATACAGATACAGCAGGTTCCTTCTTGTGAGTAGACACAAAAACGGTTACTGTAAAATAAATGGTTTTGCAAAATAGACGCGTTAGACATCATTCTTGCAAAAGAGGGTGAAGTCTATCAGACGTTGCAGGTTAAACAATGTTGTGCCCACATACCGGACAATAGTGAGGAACTGAGACAGTACATTGCAAATGTGAAAACCTGAAAAAGGATTTGAAGGCGTTAAACACAACAAATGCCTGGGAATCAATAGGGAATATTTGTTTCAGTAGTTACAAAGTGGTTTGGAAGTTTAGGGAGAGGAATTGTTGATAGTATCCTGAGACCTGTATTGATAATAGTTCATGTGTCTTAGTTCCATTTGGTCTCTACAAGTTACACAAGAAGCTGAAACATATGAAAGCAAAGAGATGAAAAAGAAAGGAAGAAATTGAGATGAGAATAGACAGACTAGCTATTATAGTGACATCAAGCAGTTAGAGGAGTTTGGAAGACCTTTCCTGGATCGACTTCAAAGATTTTGATCCGTCTCATTGATATAAGTGACTGTAATTTGATGTGATTGTTTGATTCGCCATCAGAGGAGGAATTGATGTAGCAAAAATACCATTGCTACTTTCACTTCACAGTAATCATCTATACGTGACAATTTTTGTATTTGTTATTTGAAGTTTTAACATTATTTGTGAAGTAGTGCACTGAAAGCCTATATTAATGTGCACTCACTGTAGAATAGCGATTTTGAGTGATGTGGTATAGCTCTAAATCTTCATGTATGACTAATTAATTTGATTTAATGTGTTTCCTTATCATGTTAATTATTTTTTTCATTAATGCGATATTGAATTTCTAAAAAGAAGTTTTTTATTTGTCAAATGCAAATATTGAAAATCCAGTTCTGCAGTATACCTAATAAAAAGTATTAACAATATTTTGGTTAAATCTATTTTAGCATGAACACTGACAAAGCTCACTAATGATGAATTCATAATTCTGAATGTTATATGTGTTTTGCTTGATGTAAATAAATGTGCCATTTTAATTCATCTTAGTTAGCCTATGAAAGGCTTGATAGGCCCTATTTCATAAAACAAGTAGAAGATTGTTTAGTCATTCTAGCTATCGTGGAATTCTTTTAGGTTCTGTTCCTATTAGATGCTAGCTTGGAAATGAATGCCCCATTGTTTTATGCATAGTGATGATGAGAAAGTAATCTTGAACTCAGTACATTGACGAACTATGGAAATGGACTGTACACAAATGTTTCAACCTGTACAGATGAGCTAAGATGGTTGCCTTTCCCATGTTGGTAATGGGAATCATCCCTGATGTTTCACAAGTGAATGTCATGCAATGGACCTTGATTGGGTAGTGAAGTATTTGATTGATGTCATGCAGCTGATGGACAAATCATCAGTCACTTTGGACTTTAATATCACGTTCCCCAGTTGGAATCTGTTCACTCCTTTTTCCTGATCCCCTTGGACTCTGAGAGGTACAGACCTCTACACCCTTACCCCTTTTTTTAAATTCTTTGCTGAAACTTAGAAATGTTTCCCTGACACCAAGAGAAGACTCTTGACCAAGCTTCTGAAATGCTGCCTCTTTCCCTTTTTACTTACTTTTTGCCAAACCCAGTTCGCCACATTTTGCCCCAGATGTTGTTTTTCCAAATTCTTTTTTGTCCTTTTTCCTTTTTAAATGATTTCCTCTTGTGTTTTAGCCCAGTACATGCTAACTTGTGATTTGTTAATCTGTAGTGATTTCCCTTTATCCTAGCCAGCTAACTTAGATGACTCTTAAATTGCCTTCATGCTTAAAAGAAGTGAACAACGCTTGTTTTCTACTCATGAGGTTATTCTTTTTATGTCTTGTTTTGCTATTATGGAGTGTTTAGTCCTTTTGATGTTACTCCACGTGAATATTTTCGATTGCCTTGGTCAACCCATGGTGATTCTATATGTTTATTGTCTTGTTTTGAGAATCATTTACATACATTTGAGCATTAATGTGTAATAAAATCCTTAACTTAATTGCAGACTAGACTTTTGCTTGTATGGCCACATGGGTCATACTGTCATTTTAAATTGTATTGTTTGAGTTTTATGCCTAGTTTCTCTACCCCTAATGTTGGGTACAAAGACTCACTGACCTTGTTAAAAGCATACCTGAGAAATGCTTTATCAGTACTTGCGTTCTCAGTTAATGTCTCAGTTACACATTGCAGGAGTATCTTTATTTAATCTGCTAGGCTATCCTGGAGGGAACTAAGAGAATGATTCCAGGTAAATCTAGGAAGGGACAGAAAAACACATTCAAGCAATCATTTTTTTCAATACTCTGCCAATTTTTATGAGAAATAGATGTTTACTGGAACAGTTTCTGTGATGCATTCCTGCTAACAAGCAAGCACAATGCTTGAGCAAATTGAGTTGTTAAAGTAGAGAGCTTTTAAAAATCCTTAAATATATCAAAACCATACAGTATGTTATTGTTAAAAAGGCTATGTTATCTTTGCCATGTTTATGTTGTTAAATTAAGTAATATATTGACTTTTGATTGCTGTAAAATCACAGTCCCATTACCTTACACTAGTGAACGAAGAGCAAATGTAAACATGTCAATTGGCAGTAAGCCTCTGGCAACAGACGATAACTGTGGATCACCAATTAAAAGAAAAGTTTAATTTGCTCTATTAAAATCTTTGAAGCCAAAATCTCCAATAAATTACATTATTGTAACAAGGAGAAACATGGACACAAAGAAACAGGGATACAAACGGACAAAAGAAATGAACTGACATCCACAGTTAAAGACATAGACATAGGTAGACAGAATTATCGACTATCATCAATAAGGTGAACGGGATGTACATGTATTTAGGGTGACACAGTAAGAAAAGGTACAGGGGCAAGAGAAGAGGCCTGCAAACATGGACATGGGCAGCGACAGGAGAGACACAAACATGGATAAGGCACAAAAAAAAAGGAAATATAGATGTGAAAGACTTGCAAATGATAGATATCTACAAATGGGAAACATGGAGATGGGGAGGACACATTTAGAGCCATACCATGGGGTATGGGCACATTTTAAAATGGGAAAACACACGTGGGAGATTCCAAAATATGGGAGACACGGACATGAAGCAGACTGGGACAATGTGAAACATTTTTGCAAGCCTATAGACCAGTGAATATATTCAAGATGACAGTTTACCTACAGAAAGTAGTATGGCAGGATAGTTAAAACATTTAGGTTGTTAGTTAGAGGTGGGTGGAACCAAAAACTGGCAAATGCCCAATCTGCCAAATTGTGGGTCCTGCCTAATTAAAATGTAGGGAATTGCTTGATTTTTTTTATTTACTACAGGCTCCTCAATAGGGAACACTTTCACTTCCACAGCTTCTATTCCAGCAACTTGTCATTCATGAGTATCTAACATTTGTCAGCAATATAGAATGTTTGCACTTTAGATGCTAATTAGATGCTAATAATTGTGTTATGATTTACTTCCTTGTTTCAAAACATGGCCTACAACATCAGTTTAACCGGTTCTGTGCCGAGGACGTAATGGTTACGTCCTGCGGCACAGTGCTGCTGTGCCCAGGACGTAACCATTACGTCCTGGGCACCCAGCCCAGAGGGAGCGCTAGCGCTCCCTCTGTGGGTTCCCCCCCCCACCCCCCCAAGTCAGGGATGGAAGGGAAAGCCCTTCCCCTTCCACCCCGCCCCCTCCACCCCCCCTGTGACGTCAGCGCGCGAGCGCGCGCTGACAATCACAATGCCTCCTCCTTCGCGCTGGAATCTCAGCTTCAGCTCAGCTCAGCTTCCAGCGCGATGATCGGAAGAGAAATGCAAAGCATTTCTCTTCCGATCACGTGGAGGAGGCAGAGAGGCTTCAAAGGGAAGGAAAGTTATTTCCTTCCCTTTGAAGTCTCTCTCTGCGTTTTGGCAGCCGGATTGTAAAGCAATCCGGCTGTCAAAACGCCCACTAGACACCAGGGATGTCTTTTTCAAAAAGGAAAGTGGCATAAGGGAGTGACCCCTTGGGCAAGGGTCGCTCCCAGGGGGGGGCATTTTTTTTAAGGCCTTTTCTGCCACCAGGGGGGGCTGACACGCCCAGACAGTTCTTGACCGGGGCGGAATACAACCCTATGGTTCACCTCAGACCCTCTAACTTCACCAGAGTAGATCACTACCCAGAAGGGCCCTCCTCATTTCATAATATTGCTTATTTTTTAAATAAATGGATTACTATTCACCCAAGGGTACAGAAATTAATTTACCCATGGACTATGACTTTTCTTCCATTTTTTTACTTATTGCTTCTATTTACACATGTTCAAAATCTCCTTGACATCGTACTGATTTGAGCAATTGAATGTTATGACATTGGTATATAGGCGGCAGGGATTTGTTTTTGTTTTGAGGTATATTTACTATTTCTCAGCCATTAATGACGGAGATCTCTGCTTTGTATGAATGTGAGAGAGAGGGTACATGCAAGATATAAGAGAGTGCAATTTGTATATCTGTCCAGAATTAGTTGTAGGAGAATTTTGTGTTATGATTTACTTCCTTGTTTTAAAACATGGCCTACAACATCAGTTTAACCGGTTCTGTGCCGAGGACGTAATGGTTACGTCCTGCGGCACAGTGCTGCTGTGCCCAGGACGTAACCATTACGTCCTGGGCACCCAGCCCAGAGGGAGCGCTAGCACTCCCTCTGTGGGGTTCCTCCCCACCCCCCCAAGTCAGGGATGGAAGGGGAAGCCCTTCCCCTTCCACCCCGCCCCCTCCACCCCCCCTGTGATGTAAGCACGCAGGCGTGCACTGACAATCACAATGCCTCCTCCTTCGTGCTGGAAGCTCAGCTTCAGCTCAGCTCAGCTCAGCTTCCAGCGCGATGATTGGAAGAGAAATGCAAAGCATTTCTCTTCCGATCACGTGGAGGAGGCAGAGAGGCTTCAAAGGGAAGGAAAGTTATTTCCTTCCCTTTGAAGTCTCTCTCTGTGTTTTGGCAGCCGGATTGTAAAGCAATCCGGCTGTCAAAACGCCCACTAGACACCAGGGATGCCTTTTTCAAAAAGGAAAGTGGCATAAGGGAGCGACCCCTTGGGCAAGGGTCGCTCCCCGGGGGGGCATTTTTTTTTAAGGCCTTTTCTGCCACCAAGGGGGGGCAGAAAACTCTAGGCACCAGGGATAATTGTTTTTTTTTTTTTTAAATGTGTTTACTTTTTTGGTTTTTGAGGCGGGGAGCGACCCCTTAGGCAAGGGTCGCTCCCCTAGGGGGCAAATTATATTTAGGCCATTTCTGCCCCCCTTCGGGGCAGATTGGCCTATTTTTATGAGGCCAATCTGCCCCCAACGGGGGCAGAAACCACTAGACACCAGGGAGTTTTTTTGGGGGGGGTTTTTCACGTAAGGGGAGCGACCCCTTAGGCAAGTGTCGGTCCCCCAGGGGGCAAATTTATTTTAAGCCATTTCTGAAACCTCTAGACGCCAGGGCAATTATTTTTTTTTAAAAACTTTTTTTGTTTGTTTTTTTAGAGATGTGGAGCGACCTCTTAGGCAAGGGTCGCTCCCCTGGAGGGGCAAATTGTATTTAGGCCATGTCTGCTCGCTTTGGGGGCAGATCGGCCGATTTTAGGTCAATCTGCCCCCAAGGGGGGCAGAAACCACTAGGCACCAGGGATCTTTCTTTTTGCACCGTCACGCAAGGGGGGCGACCTTGTAGGCAAGGGTCGCTCCCCAGGGGGTCAGGGCGGGACATATTTATATTAGGCCATTTCTGCCCCCCCTGGGGGCAGATCGGCCTATTTGTATTAGGCCGATCTGCCCCCAGGGGGGGCAGAAACCTCTAGGCGCCAGGGCAATTTTTTTTTTTTTTTTGTGTTTTTTTAGAGATGGGGAGCGACCCATTAGGCAAGGTGCGCTCCCCTGGGGGGCAAATTGTATTTAGACCATTTCTGCCCCCCTTGGGGGCAGATTGGCCGATTTTAGGTCAATCTGCCCCCGAAGGGGCAGAAACCACTAGGCACCGGGGATTTTTTTTTTGGCGCCAATGTCATGCAGGGGGAGCGACTCCGTAGACAAGGGTCGCTCCCAGGGGGGTAATGGGCAAATTTATTTTAGGCCATTTCTGCCGCCCCTGGGCCTATTGCTATTAGGGCGATCTGCCCCCAGGGGGGGGCAGAAACCTCTAGGCGCCAGGGCAATTTTTTTTTTGTGTTTTTTTTTGTTGGTTTGTTTATTTAGAGATGGGGAGCCACCCATTAGGCAAGAGTCGCTCCCCTGGGGAGCAAATTGTATTTAGACCATTTCTGCCCCCTTGGGGGCAGATTGGCCGATTTTAGGTCAATCTGCCCCCAAGGGGGCAGAAACCACTAGGCACTGGGGATTTTTTTTTTGGTGCCAATGTCACGCATGGAGAGCGACCCCGTAGGCAAGGGTCGCTCCCGGGGAGGGGGTTTGGGGGACAAATTTATTTTAGGCCATTTGTGCCCCCCTGGGGCCGGCTGAGCTATAGGCCAAAATCCACAGGTAGGCACTGTTTTCTATGAAAAAATTTGATGTGTCCATGTTGTGTTTTGGGCCATATCCTGTTGCGGGCGCTAGGCCTACCCACACAAGTGAGGTATAATTTTTATCGGGAGACTTGGGGGAACGCTAGGTGGAAGGAAATTTGTGGCTCCTCTCAGATTCCAGAACTTTCTGTCACCGAAATGTGAGGAAAACGTGTTTTTTTAGCCACATTTTGAGGTTTGCAAAGGATTCTGGGTAACAGAACCAGGTCAGAGCCCCACAAGTCACCCCATCTTTGATTCCCCTGTGTTTCTAGTTTTCAAAAATGCGCTGGTTTGTTAAGTTTCCCCAGGTGCCAGCTGAGCTAGAGGCCAAAATCTACAAGTAGGCACTGTTTTTTATGAAAAAATTTGATGTGTCCACGTTGTGTTTTGGGCCATTTCCTCTCGTGGGCGCTAGGCCTACCCACACAAGTGAGGTATCATTTTTATCGGGAGACTTGGGGGAATGCTGGGTGGAAGAAAATTTGTGGCTCCTCTCAGATTCCAGAACTTTCTGTCACCGAAATCTGAGGAAAACGTGTTTTTTTAGCCAAATTTTGAGGTTTGCAAAGGATTCTGGGTACCAGAACCTGGACAGAGCCCCACAAGTCACCCCATCTTGGATTCCCCTAGGTCTCTAGTTTTCAAAAATGCACAGGTTTGGTAGGTTTCCCTAGGTGCCGGCTGAGCTAGAGGCCAAAATCTACAGGTAGGCACTTTGCAAAAAACACCTCTGTTTTCTTTCAAAAAATGTGATGTGTCCACGGTGCGTTTTGGGTTGTTTCCTGTCGCGGGAGCTAGGCCTACCCACACAAGTGAGGTATCATTTTTATCGGGAGACTTGGGGGAACATAGATTAGCAAAACAAGTGTTATTGCCCCTTGTCTTTCTCTACATTTTTTCCTTCCAAATATAAGAAAGTGTATAAAAAAGACATCTATTTGAGAAATGCTCTGTAATTCACATGCTAGTATGGTCACCCCGGAATTCAGAGATGTGCAAATAACCACTGCTCCTCACATCTTATCTTGTGCCCTTTTTGGAAATACAAAGGTTTTCTTGATAGCTATTTTTCACTCTTTATATTTCAGCAAATGAGTTGCTGTATACCCGGTATAGAATGAAAACGCACTGCAGGGTACAGCTCATTTATTGGCTCTGGGTACCTAGGGTTCTTGATGAACCTACAAGCCCTATATATCCCCACAACCAGAGAAGTCCAGCGGATGTAACGGTATATTGCTTTCGCAAATCTGACATTGCAGGAAAAAGTTACAGAGTAAAACATTGAGAAAAATAGATGTTTTTTTCACCTCAATTTCATTATTTTTCTTTTTCAGTTGTTAATTTCTGTAGGAAACCCTTGTAGGACCTACACAAATTACCCCTTGCTGAATTCAAAATTTTGACTACTTCTCAGAAATGTTGCGGTTTCTGGGATCCAGCATTCGTTTCATGCCCATTTCTGTCACTGACTGGAAGGAGGCTGAAAGCACAAAAAATCGTAAAAATGGGGTATGTCCCAGTAAAATGCCAAAATTGTGTTGAAAAATTGGGTTTTCTGATTCAAGTCTGCCTGTTCCTGAAAGCTGGTAAGCTGGTGATTTTAGCACTGCAAACCCTTTGTTTATGCCATTTTCAGGGGAAAAAAACACAAGCCTTCTTCTGCAGCCCCTTTCTCCCATTTTTTTGAAAAAAACGAAATTTTCACTGTATTTTGGCTAATTTCTTGGCCTTCTTCTGGGGAACCCACAAAGTCTGGGTATCTCTAGAATCCCTAGGATGTTGGAAAAAAAGGACGCAAATTTGGCGTGGGTAGCTTATGTGAACAAAAAGTTATGAGGGCCTAAGCGCGAACTGCCCCAAATAGCCAAAAAAAGGTTCGGCACAGGAGGGGGAAAAGACCTGGCAGCGAAGGGGTTAATCCCTCTAAGACTTTTCCATTACAAGGCTGGGAGTCATTTGAAAAACAGCATAGTAATACTGACACGTGAATGAGATGTCTATGGCCTGTTAGTGCAAGTTAAATATATAGCGGAGATATCCATAGCGAATATCATACTGCCCTAGGCAACATAACATGTTAACACCACATTTCAGGTGATTATTTCAAGTGTAATCTGGTACCTTAGTGCTGGAAGCATCCGTAGTGCCTGCCTAGATTTGGCTTGCTGGAGCACAAGCTCTGTAATTTCTACTCATCAACCATATTGCCGTCCTTTATATTGATCCTTCTTCCTTGTTTTCCTCTCAGTGACCCCAGCTACTCAGACATGCAAGCAAGGTGGAATGTTAGCTTTCCATTTGAAAACATTTAGGCCCAAATTTAAGAGGGACTAGCGCCAAATATCGGCATATTAGCGTCATTATTTTTAACACTAATGTGGCGATAGTGTGCCAAAAACACCACGCCATATTTACTAAGTGGCGCAAGGCCACTTTGTAAATCCTTGTTCCACATTATGCCTGCTCCAGGCATAATGTATGCACGGGTGCCATTCCCTCTTTAGTAGGTGCACAAAAATGGCACAGTGGAATCTATGAAATTCCACTGTGCAATTTTTAGTGGCATTTTAAATGTCTGCACATAGCAGGCATTAAAAGGAGGCACACCATTATTTGTAATGGGCATCCATGTACTTTGCAGGATTGGTGCCAACATTTTTGGCACTAATCCTGCAAAGTATAACAATAGCGTAAAAAATGATGACTCTATTGTCCCTAACCTGTGCCGTGGTGCATTTTATGTTAAATATGGCACGCACATGGTGGCGTTAGGAGGTCGCAATGGGTCGCAAGAAAATCAGCTCTTCTTGACATGAAGAGCAACGTCTCTTAAATTTGGGCCTAAGGCTTTTAACAAACATGAGACCTTTTCCTTTGAAATATTTATTAACTTTTCCTTTTTATTAGTGAAGATATGTATTAAGAAACTGACTTGAGGAGTGTGGCTCAACATGAATTCTGGGTCATTACAAATGTATTCATTCTCGTTATCCAGAACTTCCACAATTTGAGTACATTTCCCAGGATGTACACCAAAAAAGAAACAAGTAACTCAGATCAGGGCAGCCTGTACATCTATAAGGATTCAATTTAATGTACTAAAGGTAGACATATTTATCATTCAATCTAATTTTCCTAGAGATATCTTTAAAATGGTCATGTATGTAAATATCTCACTGTCCTTGATTGTGGCAGGTGAGAGGGCACATACAATACCCCATTTCTGGCTGGTCTCCTTCACCTACCTAGTATTTTGACAATTTCTTAGTAACTATGGGCCAGATGTACACAGCTTTTCTCTTGTCGCAAACAGAATTTCCGACAAGAAAAAAGTATTTCCCAAAGTATAAACCCAGTGGCGTTCCAAGGGCATCCCTTCCTAACTGCGAGTCGCAGTGGTGAGTATGATTCTTTTGTGACCATGAATGCTGTCACAAAACAATTGCAATTATCACCAACTTCAAGTTGGTGGTAACCCATTCACAAATGGGAAGGGATCCCCACAGGACCCTTTTCTCTTTGTGGATGGAAGCGAAAAAAACTTTTTCAGAGCAGGTAGTGGTCCCACAGACCACTGCCTACTCTGGAAAAATGGGGGAAAAAATATTTTCATTTTTTTGTTTGAAATGAATCCCGTTTTCCTTTATGGAAAACGTGCTGCATTTAAAAAAAAACAGTTTTATTTAAAAAGCAGTCACAGACATGGTGGTCTGCTGTCCCCAGCAGGCACACCATCCCTGTGAGTGTGACCATTCCCAATAGGGTCGCAAATTGCGACCTGCCTCATTAATATTGATGTGGTAGGTTATTTGCAACCCTAATGGGAATCGCAAACAGTGTTAAACACATGTAATACATCCCAGTTTGCGATTTCCCAATAGCAAATCACTAAGATTCACTATTAGGAAATTGCAAAGACAAATCTACATACATCTGTCCCTTTATCCCTCATGGATGTGCATAGCTAATGTTAAAGTCCCAAGTATTGTAAAATGTTCTCACAGAATAGTACATATTTATTCTTCACTTTCTCCTTCTTCTCCTAAGCAATCTGCCTTTCAATTCGTGTCCAACAAGATAGCAATAATTTTGGCCATTTTCCCTTGACAACATTTCATATTTTGTCTAGAGTTTCATCATACCCCAGTCAAATCCGGAAATATACTTCAATGTCAGTAAATACTATAGATTTTATCATTTGGAAGATGTTATGCAAAGGTCCAAAACCAGGTAGTTACACAGTCTGACAAATCTGTGCTGGCCAGTAATTTCTCTTAAAATCAGGGACAATACAACTCTGATTTTCATATTTTAAAAATAGAGTGAGCAACCCTTTTGAGGTGTATTGTCCCCAATACAATGCCTTGAGCAAATTGAGCAAATTGATTAATATAGCCTTAGAACCCGCCGTAGCGGGCTCTACCGGCTATTAAAGGACCGCCCCCGCATTAAATGCCCGAGCCGAAGGTGAGGGCATTTAACAAGGGAGAGGGACTTTAATAGCCGGTAGAGCCCGCTACGGCGGGTTCTATGGCTATTAGAACATTCTGCCACTCAGGGCAGAATGTTCTATTAAAAAAAAAAATGTTCACGGAGCCCGAGGGGATTAAAATCCCCTCGGGCTTCTTGAGGCTTTGTTCACAGCTGTTGCTGTGAACAAAGCGAACATTGGAATGTTGGCGCTGTGGGCTTTTACCGGCCAGTAAAAGCCCGCAGCACTCCATTGTTTTCAATGGAGCCCCAAGCATTCCAATGTTCTAATAGTAGCTATGGAGAGCCTAACCAGAGCAACCCAACTTTGTTTTGGCTTTGTCATTAAGTGTGTTGAAGATATATACATTTTGTGTTTCTGGCTATACGTAAAGGGGTAGCACCAATGAGTCACACCTCACACCTGCTTAAGATAAGGGTCTGATTTATGGCACTAGTCTGTGGAAAATATGTTACTGAAAATTGAAATTCATTACAAAGGTTCATGCAATGTCATATTTGTTTATTTTTTTATTTATATGTTCCTGTGTCTCTTACTCAAGCTCCTTTTGTCTCTATGCTCTTAGCTCTGTGTAGCACCTTAAGCATTCACTCAAAAAGCAATGTTCCCCTTTTCTTTTTTAAAGAGATGATTCTTTACGTTTTAGACACAAGACAGAAATCCACACGTTCTTCTTTTCACAAGGCTAAATTGGCCTGGGCCCTTGTAAGTAGTCTGACTTTCCTTTCTTTAAGACCTGGAAGTATACTCTGACATGCTTACTAATGACTGTCCAGCCAAGAGCAACACTTATTACTGTTTAGGACCCTGACGCCATTGTCAATTCCTAAAGATAACTGGCATTTTAGTATCACAGTCTCTGAAAACAAAACAAAAGGCACTCTCTGAAAAACGAGAACCTTTCTTTTGTGTGACCTAGACCCTTTCTTAACTTTCTCATTATCTGCATTATAGCATTAAACAGAGATTACAGTTGCCTTATACCAGTCCTAAAACTTTGTATTAAGGGTATCATTCATATACCAAGACAAAGAGGTTTATTCTCTACATTCATTCAGTTCTGGCACGTTAGTCAATGTCAGAAGGTGTGTTACCTGAATAACCTTTACCTACAGGTACGACTCTCCCCCATTCATCAATACACTCCACTGTAAACCAAAACACCGTTTCAGTCACATGCAATGTAAAATATTGAGAGTCATAAATTAGAAATGCTTGCAACTCGTCACTGAACACACCACGTATACATGAATAAACATGGCATAGGTGCGTATTCGTTTTATTTCTTCATTAATTATTTCCTCGGCACCAAACATCACTTCCAAAACTTTTCAGAGTGTAATTTACTTCAAAATGAGTGCAACAATCAAAAGAGTAATTACTGGGTATCTGGAGGGTAACATTATGCCTAGGGAAAAAATATCACAATTTAAGGAAACATGATTCTGATCATATCAGTTATGACAGCGAATTAGTTTGGCCATCTGCATTCAAAAACGTGTATCAATCAGTCGAAATGTGCGCAAATTTACGCACAAATATATCTTGGGCATTATTTCAAAGCCAGTGTTATTTCATTCCATGTGAATATTGACAATGATTTATGATAGCAACTGTGCCCATTTTGCGCAGCTTTCTGAGAGTGATGGCTAGATTGCGTTCAGTAGAGTGTTAGTTTAGTGAGTCACCATTGCCAAAACAGGGGTTCTCCCCTGTCAAAATGTAAAAATAATATGCCAGCAAAAGCTTTACTCCTTTGTAAATATTATGTAACTATGCACATTCTACAGACTTAAGTATTTCAATTGCGACGTTCGGCCAAATCATATTTCACAATGGCAAGAAAAATAAAGCATATTTCAGGATTCTCAAATACTTTCTTAAGCCAAGATATAGAGCAAAGGTAATGGAGCGTAGGATACCTTATGCTTCCTAAACCAGCTGACTGCAGGTCAGAGACGGCCACAGTGCGTACTTTGATAGACCCCTGAACAGTCTGGGACAGATGAGATAGTCTTCTTAAAAAATAAGAGGTTCCTTTTTTTTTTTAAACTGAGCTTTCCAGCCCTCTCCAAATACAGACAATCTAACAGTTTTAATAGGGGAATCCACATTCAGCCGAAACTTTCTAAAAGCTGCTAGGAAACGAAATATAACATACTCACGTGGCATGATGCAGTAAACACTGTCATGCATATTGACGGTCAGGCGCCTTACAGATCACAGTGGGGACTGCTATATGTATGCACTCTGTCACAGCAAATATTTCAGGACTTTAGTGGCAATTACTGAAAATCTTAACTTTAAAATCACCAGTGAAATTACAGTGATATTACAACACACATCAGAGCTAAATCTAGAGCAAATCTTCGATAACACTGTGGTAACACACTGTCCCACAATACGCTGAAAACAAGGCTATAATGATGGGATCAGAAAGCATTTTAGACGTCTGCAATTTTATCTCTTGGGAGCAAAATAAGGCAGTATTTGCTCCAAACATCTTTCCCCTTGGGAGTAAGTTGCGGCAGTGCTTGCTCTAAACATCTTTCCCTACCTTATTAAGAAAACAGGATTCTGCACATGGTAATGTGTGCAAGAAAGTGTGTGCATATTTGCAGTGTGGCATGATATTGTGGTGATGATGTGTTCTGCATTATTGCAATGTGATTTTGTTGTTTTGTACTGCAGGTGTTGTGATCTGTTATGTGGTGTTGTTATGTTACTCTATGTATGCTATAATGTAATCTTCTGTTTACTTTAGGAATGTCAACATATGGCTCCACATTCCCAAGCAAAATAGGTGAATGCCTGGAACGTTCCTGTGGCAAACAACAATTTATCACTGTTTAAAGTGGTAGAGAGCACTTCTCCAGATCTTCAACCTCTTAATATGCCATTCACACCAAAACAGTGACAGAGACTGTGTGTCATATTACTAAACATATTTTATTAGCTCTATTTCGCAAGGGCTCTATTCTCAGGACCTGCAGAATGTATGAAAGCCAGGCTGTGGGTGCATGTGCTGCTCTCTCATACTCAGGCATACTAAAGCAGCAAGTGCACACCTTTAGTTTGCATTGGCTTCCATGAGAGAAACAGGAAGAGGTAGCAGACCAGAAGGCCCATCTACTCAGTCCTTTAACCCAAAGATGGGCAGTTAATATATACTGGGCCCAACTCTCATATCATCAAGTATCAATGCATTAAAATACGCTTCTAAGATTACGTGGATAGTGCTTGCAGAGCAATGGATTTATGAAGATTGTAATGAAGATAGGGGATCATTTATACCTGTCACCTCTATGCATTTTCCCACAGCAAATAAAAGAAATTGGTGTCCTAGTGTAATTAAGGGCCTGATTTGGAGTTCGGTAAATGGTTTACATCCATCAAAAACATGTTGGACATCTCAACCGCCTAATTACAAGTACATTATATACTGTGGCGCATGTAATAAAGAGGATATGTGATGTAGTGCCCATCTGCCAAACTCTAAATCATACCCTACATTTGATTGCACCTTGCATATCATGTATAGTAGCGGCACACTGGTGCTACTGAATATCCACCCCCAGACTATTGACCTACAAAACATCATAGACAGACTACTGAGGGATAATTTATCAAAAGGTAAGCATAGGGACACACCGATTTACTATTCCTAATCATTCATCTACATACCTTGAAGATATCTATCTATCTATCTATCTATCTATCTATCTATCTATCTATCTATCTATCTATCTATCTATCTATCTATCTATCTATCTATCTATCTACATATCACCCACTTATTTTAGCCAGTTATATTTTATCAGATGACCTATTTGCACGACCTACTTACCCCTTAGGGCAAGTTGACAAAGAACAGGTGTTCTGTTCAGTCAGAAAGTGGAGGAGTAATACAGATTCCTTTAAATCTTGTTTTTGTCACATTTACTCTGTGTTTAGAGACACAGGTCAAAGGTCAGTTGTCTTACAATTAATTTCCCTTCTCACTGCAGAGTTCCAGGATTTTGTCAGGTTTTTCCTAACACACAACATTTAAATAGCTAAGTCAACTGTACAAACATTTCACAAATATATTTCAGTAGTTGTGAAAGGCCATTGTTTGTACTTCTGTATGATGAAAAAAAATATTTTATTAGGATGAAACCAAATCAGAACACTTTACTCAGCTATGTGCAAAGAATAAATATGTTTTCACAGATTGTTTATACATTGTGTAGTTTTATCAGTAAAGCTGTATGTTAGTGGGAAGGGGTTTGGACATTTCTTGGAAATGTTCAGTTTGTAAATGACAGTGTGCAACCACATCATACTTTAGTAATATATGAATTAAAAATAAGTGTTTAAAAATAAACTGAGATTCACTCATGCACTTTTGACAATGCTATTAGCAAACAAAGAGGAAAGTAATAGATCCTGTGTTCCCTAAATGTAGGCTGGATTCTTATTATACATGGAGCAAAGGTTTAGTCTATTTAATCAAACTAAGATGTTTTTGTACGGCAGAAATGCTAAACTCACATATTTGAAGGTACCTTCCTATGTGACAATGAAGAAAAAGGCGACTCTGTAAAATAAAATATTTGCCTAGGATCAAACAATTTGAGACCCGTTTAGGAGCCAAGTACATTACAGTTATGGTTGAGTAGATTATTCAAGTTACTCGACCTGCAGGTCTTCAGTAACTCCTTGGTGACTTGTAATATCCTTATAATGTATGGCAAAGGGTAGTTTATCCTTTATGTATCACCAAGGTACATAAATGTACAGTTAGGTTTAAAAAATGTATTTTACCTGTCTAAGTTTCAGTTCAACATTTAGGCGGTCAATCTGACCGCGGCGGGCGGCCACCGCCGAATGGCCGCTCCGCGGTCAGGAGACCGCGGATGCCATTCTGGCTTTCCCGCTGGGCCGGCGGGCGACCGCCAAAAGGCCGCCCGCCGGCCCAGCGGGAAAGCCCCTGCAACGAGGAAGCCGGCTCCGAATGGAGCCGGCGGAGTTGCAGGGGTGCGACGGGTGCAGTGGCACCCGTCACGATTTTCACTGTCTGAAAAGCAGACAGGGAAAATCTGTATGGGGCCCTGTTAGGGGGCCCCTGCACTGAACCATGCCAGAGGCATGGTCAGTGCAGGGGCCCCCAGGGGCCCCACGACACCCGTTCCCGCCATCCTGGTTCTAGCGGTGAAAACCGCCAGAAACAGGCTGGCGGGAAGGGGGTAGGAATCCCCATGGCGGCGCTGCAAGCAGCGCCGCCATGGAGGATTCCCTGGGCCAGGGGAAAACCGGCGGGAAACCGCCGGTTCCCCTTTTCTGACCGCGGCGGTCAGAATAGCCCTGGAAGCACCGCCAGCCTGTTGGCGGTGCTTCCGCTGCCCTCCGCCCTGGCGGTCAGAGACCGCCAGGGTTTTGGAATGAGGGCCTTAGTCCTCAAAAATCTGTGCCATCAATATTCTGCTTTTGATATCAAGGGTGCAGACCTAGTGACATCAAAATGAAGGAGCACTGTGTAAGAGAACATACCTATATTTGTATAAAACAATGGACATTCCAACACAGGGCAGAAAGCAGAGGCTATCATATTTTCCTGAATTAGCAGTTGCACTTATAGTTGAAAGCTGGCATTCACTGGGACATACATTTTGAAAAGGAATCATATTATCTGGAATGTAGCTTTCTGTCTATGAATCCACACCATAACAATCTGTGCCCATCTGTGATAGCATATAAAGAGTTTGATCGGCTTTTATCTTGGAATGCTCAGCTTCCTTGGATCGTCACTACTGCTTTTCACTGTACCAATGGAGTCTGTGTCTCTCAGTTGCCCAGATGAGAATGGATAATGTCCAATGTTACATGAGAATTATATTTCACCCTTCTTAGTTTGTCATTTGGAAGTGCTCCTACAAAACTAATAAAGTCCCACAAACATTTCTGCTAAAGGATAGACTTGTATTGTCAAAAAGGATATTACTCTCAAATTAAAAATATCGAGTATATTTATGATTTCCTGGGTACAATTCCATTGGTCGCATATGTTAAAATGAAATCTAGATCACAGAAGAAACAATTATTTAGCCCAATGATATAAATATGGCTTACCTTAAAATCATAATGAGTAGGTAGACTAAAGGCAGAGGTAATTATTGATCTTCATCTTCAAAGCTGCTTCATTTTAACAACAGGTAATTGCTTACTCCATTTCCAATGGTTGGATTTCAATGTTTTTCATCTCCATTTTAGTCTTATTACTTTCTTCCAGTAATTTCAGTGTCCCAGGCAAAATATTTGCCCATTAAGAACGTCTTCTTCCCTCAGCAACAATATCTTATTTAAGGACCTGAATTGCATTCATTTTGCCACCCTCTTGGGGCTGAGACAAAATGCAGCTGTCTAAGTTTACCTTAATATAGCACCTGTCCTGCTTTTTTATTGCATACACATAACGGGGGTACTGACTTAGAGTTTGCAGATCTATCTCAAAGATTACATTGTGGATCTATTTGCCAATTCATGTTTGCCTGTATTTGTATGTGGTTCCCCTGTTATGTTTATGTTTGTTGCTGCTTTGATTTCTGCTATGTTATTGTATTGTGTTTTGTAATTACTGTAGAGATTTCAACAATTGCTGCTACCTTTTTAGTACAATATAGACAAAGGATCGCACACATTTTTGACAGTAATATGGAACATTATATAAACTGAACTGTGAATTATTTACTTTGAATTAAGTAAATTCAAGTAAAGTCAAGTAAACCATCAATATGTTGAGCACTTTGTGAGGAACATAACATAATGAGTCGTACAATAGATGAGACATAAAAGGCCTAAAGGTGAACAGATAGTCCTTCATAATTACACAATACAAGTTAATGGTGAGTATTATACATACACTAAATGAACACAAAAGAGCAAAATTTTGAGTGATGAATCAAGAATGGTGTCAAGGAGGGTGCTTAGTGCTCAGTAGTGACCCACAAGCAAAATACCAGAACAGAAAATGTGAAAAAATGCAAATCACAAATATTAAAGTCTTGTTTGCATCATGAGCATTGAAAATAACAAAGCAGACAATGACGTAATTCTGTATGGCACATATGGGGCAGTAGTGATGGATTTCAACTCAAAAAGGGTGGAAGGCTCATCACCAGTACTAAAATTTAGAAATGTGGCCTGAGAAAAAGGCTGGAAGGGAGATAGAAAATATAAGTAAACTAATCAATAAACAGGGAGAATGCAATTTACTAGAAGGTGGGCATCAAATACATAAACTCAAGACCTTAAGTCCCAGTTCCTCAGTAAAGAAGATGTTAACAAAACTGTGAAGATTACTTGCTGTATTTTCAAGAGCCAATTGGGAAAACAAAGCAAGACATTGTGGTTAAGTATTAAACAGGAGGTAAAATTAAGACATCAGTAGCAGGAGAAAGGGATGAGGAATTATCTGATTTGAGGCCGTATGCTCAGTTGTAAGTCCACGGTAGCGAAGGAATGGTTGTTGTAATGGAATAACCTCAGTGACTGAATCAGGATTGCTAAATTGTGAGTTACAGGGCAGTGATTTTGGTGTGGGTTACCATGCAACAAAATGAGGCCATGCTGGAAAATAGAATAGGTGGGATGGTAGAGCTGCAGTATCATTTTGTCAGAAGGCCATCTCTGAGTGCTTGTAGGATATGCGACAACTGAAAATGGCATACCAAGGTCTAGAGCAATAGAAAAAAATAATTACAAGAACAACCAAACTGTGGACTGTTATCAGAAAACCGAAAATACAATTATAAACCTCCAGGATTTGAGTAAAAGATTTGCCTAATAGAAAATTATAATTGCGACTTAGAACTCAGAAAGACCTCATGAGTTACAATCCAATAAAGACAAGTATGATACACACACAATAACGTGAATAGAAGTGGTGCAGGGAGTTGTTCCTTTTCATAGGTGTCATTTCAAAGAAAGATGGTAATTCTTAACTGCAGAGTAGGCACACATCAAATAATTAGCAGTTGGCACACAGTCAGTAGTAGTAGGGACAGTTGATGTAGGTTACAGAAGAGTGTGCCTGTCGTGTAGCATTGTCAGGAATGTATTGACTGTGTTGCACCGGGGTATCAATTTCAGTTAGGATTTACTTTGGTGATAACACTGCTTTTGTACAGCACATCCATTACATTCCACCTCATGTCAAGTGGTTGTGTTAGTGAATTTGATCCCCAGGGCACATTGGGAACCTTCCTACAAATTCTACTTCAATGGTGGTTAAGTCTTGTTTTCACTTTTTGGCTAGTTTGGCAAATGTAAGTGAAGCCACACAGACATTTGATTTTGTACATAGATTATGGGAATTGCAGATAGAAAAGTGATGTGCACACTAGAATATATAAGACAGAGCTAGGGGAACACTACAATTCTCTCATGTAAATTGGCCCAACATCAGAGATAAGCCAAAGATTTTTAGAACAGTGGTTTTGATTGACTTAACTGGCATGAGCAAGGATCAAATTATATTTTAGGTTGTGTCTTTTAAGGAAGGTGAACATTAGTAAATTCCAATTGTGTCTCCCAACAAATAGAATGTGTCAATACTTCATGACATATTTGGGCACAAATTTGGAGAGAGGGTTAAAGATTTTGTAAAAAGTTAGGTTTTGAATGAGGGAAGTGAAAACCCTTCTTGAGACAGAACCATAATCCCTCTCAGGGTAGACCACAAAAGTCACTAAATTAGCCTGTGCTTAACACTATGGTAGCTTGGCACAGAAGTAGTCAAGTTTAACGTAGAGACACTGTTGAAGTATTTATACAACACACAAACAGTAATAAAGAGAAAACGTAACACAATAAAAATACCACACCAACTTAGAAAAATAGAGTATGTCTTAATAAATTAAATGGACTAGTACAACAAAAATCCAATCAGTAGAACCAGATATATGCAATTTCACATTTTTAGGTTGATATTGCATCTAAAAGTAAAAAGTGTCACTCACGGTTGTCTGGTTGTATTAGACCGGGGGAAAGTCACATGCTTAGGTCAACCAAGATAGAGCATGGGTCAGATACCCAGAAGAGGTTAGCCTGCTGAAAAAGTTACCTTTTTAAAGTCTGGCATGAAGAGTCTAGTTTGCCGTGAATAAGGCCACGAGGAGCAAGGAAAACATTGTAGATGATTGTCACTGTGGCGTGAAGGGCAGGCTTGGTGCCACGGACGGTTGTCGTTGTAGTGGTAAGGTCAAGTCCAGCATGGTCATTGCTGAAGATTCGTGTTGACTGTCACCACGGGCTATTGTTTCTGTAGCATGACTTGCACATCTTGCATTGCCAGTCATAGCTGGTGGCCACTGCAGCATGTGCAGGCCCTGTTGGCTCACAACTAGCATAAATCTTCGCAATTTCAGGGGAGTGCACTTTCATGCCAGCATAGGGTTCAGGATCTGGAGTGGAACCTCTTGGGGAACAGGAATACACTGTGGCAGAGAATAGCAGGGCTCCAGAATGTCCAGTTGCAGGTCAAGACAGGTCCAGTTGTAGCAGGTCAGCTGGACAGTTCCAGGGATGCTTCTGGACCTTGTTGTGTCTCTGTAGCTCAGAACAGGAAGACAGCCAAATGACCATTTGGAATCTCTCAGGTTATCCTGTGGTGAAAGGAGCAGTCACTCTTTCTTCACATAGGACAGGGCAGGCCTCAAGTAGTAGGACAGTCCCTTGAGGAACATGGCAGGATCAAGCAGCATGGCAGTCATCTACGGCACAAGACAGTCCTTCTGTAGCTTGCTGGTCCAGGAGTGTCCTGTAGAATTGGTCTGAGGGTCCAGTATTTATACTTGATGCCATGCTTTGAAGTGAGGGAAACTTCTAGGCTACCCCCGATGTCTGGTTGTATAACATTTCTTCCTTTCCCTGTGCAGACTTCAAGTAGTAGAGGTGACAAAAGGCTGGTATCAAGCTCCATTGTCAGAGTGCTTGAGGGAGCCCTTTAAAATATAAGTGGGACAGGGCACAGCTCAACCCCTACTATCCTGGCAGGATGGCCCATCCTCCCAACATCTAGTCTCTTTATGTCTCACTGTCTGGGAGACATACACAAATGCCTATTGCCAGCTATTCATAGTCATTTGACCCAGGACACAGATTGCAGACACCAAACGGAGAGGAAAGAAACTGCAGACTTTCTAAAAGTGTCATTTTGAGAATTGTGACTTAAAATCTGACTTTGCTATCAAAAGGAATATTAAATTATGATTCTTTTGCAACAGAACATGACATTTATACGCATTCCCAAGCTACAGTTACCACTTATTAAATGTAATAAGGTAACCTAAAGAGGTAGGCCTCACAATAGTAAAAAACACATTTTGGAGTTTTTCACTACCATTACATGCAAACCTAAAACACTTTAGTCGTACCTTTTAAATACAATGCATCCTGCCCTATGTGTTGTTCAGGGCTTACCCATGGGGTGACATACATGTATTAGACAGGGAGGCTTAGGCCTGCTAAAATATTTTTTTTGCCAGATTGAATTGACAGTTTTAAACTGCACACAAGCTGCAATGGTAGGCCCCAGACTTGTTTTATAGGGTTACTTTCATGAGTGAACCTAAAGGTGTTGCAGACCTATTAGTGCCATATAAGTTACAGGCCCTAGGTACATTTAATAAAACTTTAATATTCAGAAAACACAAAGGAAAAAAATATATGTCATACATACATATTTGTAGGCTCAAATTTGACAAGAGAATATCAAGCATAGCTTAAACCTTCATAGCTGGATACTCCACCAGTAACTGATCGAGGGTTCTTGAGAAAGATTAACCAAATGTCATCCAGCTAATTACAGACAATATAGCATATGAACACCAATGCATTATATCTATAGAAACATATGATCTAAATTTGAAATGAAAGGAAAAAGGAGAACAAATGAGCCGGATATTAACAAAAAAGTACACAACATGAGGGGAGTGACATAATAAGGGAGGACTGATACAAAGAGACAAATGGCCATCAGAATAATAAGAGCAAAGTAAAAGATAAATGAATGTCAGAAAGTCAGAAAAGAAGGGAATAGCTATGGAAAGGGGAAGAGGAAGAGGGAAAGAAAACGAGGACCAAAATTAGGTTTAAAATGAGTGCACCCATTGTGGGCATTAGAAACATATTTTAAGAAAATGGCCATTATATCTTAGACATAATGCTGTCAAGGGTGTGCCATAGTGACTGTGAAGGAATAGTACCAATCAGATGTAAATGTTTAAATGAGGCTGTGTTCCTAAATATTGGACAAGATTTATCTGAAATCAAAGTTGCCTTATATTGAAACCATAACTAAATTATCAATCCTTGAAGTTGTTGTTGTACTGTAATTCTACTTTTGAGAGATAAGCCATTGACTTTGGTATCTATGCACATTTTCAGCTCTGACCCTGCAACCCTCTGGACTGAACTCGGCGCCTGAGACCATTTAGTTCTCAGTTGCATTGCTATGAATGTTGGCTGACTGTAGGTTGCTGGTAGCACCATTTGCTTGACCCAAACCTTTTTGAACTGGCACAGGGGCACCCTAATCTTTCAGTTTTTCATATTAAAAGGGGAGCCTGCTAATTATGAGTGGTGTTTTTGGTGTTACTTCAATATTATGAACATTTAAAATGTAGTCTAGTCTTGCATCCAGTAGCATTGACAAATAAGGGTAGAGTTCAGAATTACAACAGCCAATTGATACGTTGCAGCAGCTTATCAGGCCTATCAATTGAGACTAGGAATCAGAGCAGAGTGTATATTCAAGTGCTCAAAAATATTTTCAGAGGACACCCTGACCCATGGCTGAAATAGACCATACAGTTAAGTTATAGTACCTCTGTACATGAACATTGTATTTGTGCTTGGGTTTGTATGCCAACTCCAAAATAGCTAGTGCCTTCTAAATGCTTGAAGAGTCACTAATTTTAAGTGCCATACATGCCTAAATGAAAAAAACATTGCATTTCTTCAGTGTAATTAATTGTTTCATAAAGTAACTGACAGGCCTCACACAAATGCAATGGAGTACTGGTGCACATTGTTCCAAAAGCAGAGTCTTGGCATCAGCTTTAAGATTAGGTACTGGCATGCCCAATGGTCTTTTTGACTATATGTCTATGAAGACAGGCATTGAACTCACCATTAATGATGGCCTTATGCCTCTGTACTAACAATCATGTGTGGCATAATGTCCAACATAGTTTCATTAGATACTGAGACCTCTACATCTGAAGCCCACATATGAGTATTGAACACTCATTTACTAGGGGAAACCCACAGGGACTAGTGGATCATTTACTCCGCCTTTAATCATCAAAATATATATTCCAACAATTAGTTGTCAGTGTTAATATATAATAATATTATGCCAAATACATCTATCACAAATGAAAGACACTCACTTGCATGAAAGTCCAACCAATGAAAATGAGCATTATCCCCCCGAAAATGCATCCCAGGCTAAAGTCCCTACTAGTACAGAAAAGGTTTTAGGGTTTCTGTTGGAGCCGGGCATCATAAAAATGTATCTGGAGCATAACCAAATGTAAAGCCAGAACTCAGCCAAAATAATGTTGGATGTGCGCTAATTGTAACTTGTACAATGTGATCACTATGGCCCTCGTTTCAACCCTAGTGGTCGGGGATCACCAGGGGAAATGTGACGGTAGTACAGCCAACAGGCTGGCGGTACTACTCACCATATTTTGACCGTGGTGAAAATACCAGTAATACCACCGGGACCAGCGGTATACCTCCATGGCGGTCCTGGCGGTCATAATCTGCCAGGGCAGTGCTGCAAGCAGCGCTGCCCTGGGGATTTCGACTCCCTTTACAGGCTGGCGGTAAGGGTATTTGGGGTGCCCCAGGGGGCCCCTGCACTGCCCATGCGCTTGGCATGGGCAGTGCAGGGGCCCCCAGGCTCAACCCTATTGCGCAAACCACTGCCTGAATTCAGTGCAGTGGATTGCGCGTCAGGTGCTGCTGCACCCGCCGCACCGCCACATTGTCGCTGGCTCCATTTGGAGCTGGCTGCAATGTTATGGCCCAGCGAGGATATTCAAACGGGGCCGGCGGGTTCCAGGCCGCAGAGGTGGCCGACCAGCGGTTCAATATTGGCGGGTGAAAAGAGGCCCTCTATGTGTATTCTGATCTTCAATTTATAGTTTCTTGACACAATGGTTCTCAATTATGTATTGGTGTCTAAGTAAGTGTTCATTGTTGAGCAACATTTTGCTTAGAAAGTTGTAAAATGTGGAAGTAACCTTCAAGAATTAAAGAAAGATTTCTCATACCATGTGTTCTGCAAACGTTTGTTTCAACAACGTCTCACGCTCCTGCACATAAATACGTTATTTAATGAGTTGAGAAAGGACATGCAAAACTGGTAGTCTACAGAAACATGTACTTAAAAGAAGTAACTTTATTACATGAAATGTACATCCTCAACCTTGAGGTCCAGTGGTTACTGGTTACATGAATGAATTAATGAATCTTTATAGCCTGATTAATTGAAATCATTACAACATATTAAAATAATAAAAGTGAAAAATATAAAATAAACAGCAAAAAATACCCTTCCGATGCCAAAACTGATGCCTAATCATAGCACCTTCTATGTTTGTACAGTGAAATACTATAAAGCCCAGAAAGTTGTCCCAACCTAGGGTCCCCAAATGTTAAACACAAGCTGTTACACAGATACAATAATACATAATACAACCTTCTGCGAGCACCAACTAATTTTTCGCCTGTTGAGCCAGACCCGTTTCCAACATTCCCCAGGACCAGCGCAACAGAGTACGCACTAGCCAGGGAACTGCTGTGTATAAGGAGCCTCTCTCATCTAATCATCCAAGGCCATTAAGTGACAGGGAGGGATGACTTGGGAGGCAGGAGTCATCTTGTCAAAGCTGTTTCTTTGAGGGCACCCCTCCCTCCACAGGTACCATTGCTAGTTTGGCTCTTTGCCTGATGTAAGGCTAAACCCAGCTTATGAAAGAATTTTCCAAAACGGGCTTGTTCCATGTGGACCACTGCGGTAAAAATAAGGCATAGGGCATAATTACATGTTCTCACCCCATGTTTCAAGAACAGAGGTTTTAACAGGAGGCGCCGTTCAGACGCCAGGCAAGGGCAGCAGCATACATGATCTACCGATTCAGTGCGGTATTTACACAAAATGCTTTCATGCATGTGCCCTTGTGCAGTTTTCCACTTCCATCGATATTCCAAGGCAGGTAAGGTTGAGAGGCGCATCTGAAAAATTTTCTGGAACACTCGTTCTCCCAGAGGGGCTTTTAGATAGAGCTGGCCTTTGGTGGTTGCATACGATTCATGTAAGCCATCAGCTCCACGGATATCCCTAACTATTAAAATATCTTTGGCTCTTGAAGCTTGCACGCCAAGCTCTTTCAGTTTTTTCTTCGGTGCCGCTTTCGTGATGTCACGGTCTGAAGAGTAGGAAGGGGCCAGATTGAACTGTTCCTCAGCCTTTGTTAGATCAATGGCCAAATTACTTGTTTTATTTTTGAAAATTGCTTTCAAAGCCTCCCTGAGGCTACAATCCTCCTCCTTTCTGACACTTCAATAAAACATTATCATATCCATTTTGCACAACAAGTCCATGCATATTATATCTAGTTCCATGCATATCCCTCCATGCCTTGTTGATCTGGGGATTTTAAGGATCCTTTTGTAGGCTCTCATCTGGGAATTCTCTAGAGTGACTGTCAATTTGCCTGGAAATGCCAAATGGCCGTAAGTAATTGAGGGTAGCAGTTTTGCTCTTATCACCCTCCCTAAGGGCTCGAATTTGGGTGCCTTAAGCCGTTGCTGGAGTTTTGCTAATACGTGGGAGATTTTTACTGCTTTAGAGGTCAATGTCGCTGCCTGGTGTATTGTTCTCCCCGTGTTTGATAGCCAAACACCCAAGTAAGGATATTTATCTTCCAGCTCTATGCTTAGAGGATCGAGTTTCCATCTTCTGTACAAGTTTTTTGACTGCCTGCTGAAAACCAAGACTTTGTTTCTTTCTGCATTTGCTTTTAAAGCATTTCTTTCATTGTAGTCATGCAGTATATTAAGGTCCCTTATTAGCCCCATCTGGGTTTGGGCAAGAAAAACCATGTTGTCCGCATATTGTGTTATGGGGAGCACAAATTGCCCCAGCCTCGGAGGTAACGTATTTCCTCTGAGCATCTCAGCACCCAGGTCAGCTGTGTTTAGATTGAAGAGAGTGGGCACTATGACGCAGCCCTGTTTTAGGCAAAAATCTTTCAAGTCACCCATGATTTTGTGATTTTTATTCTCACCCAGGTGTCCAAGTATAGGGCCATTACTGAGGTTAGCAATTTCCTTGGAATCCCCCAGGATGCTAATTTCTTCCACAGGATGTGCCGCACCATCCCATCGAATACCGCACTATAGTCAATAAAGCATGCAAAAAGCGATGGAGACGTTGGTTTTAGTGCTTGTTGTCCAAGATATGAAAGTGCCAGGACATTCTCCAACGTTGAGGAACTGGGACTAAAACCAGTTTGATAAGGTGGAATTGTACCATTTGCTGAGATCCATTCTTCCAACTCTTGTAATAAAACCCTTGGGTGCGGTTTACCATCTACGTCCAGTAAGGCTATCAGCCTATAATTTTCAGGGCAAGTAATGTCCCCTTTTTTATAGATAGGTTGAAGTATTGAACCCTTCTAAGCCGCCGGAACCACCGAAAAATATAAACAGTCATTAAATAGAGCGGTTAGGGGTAGGTCCCAGTAAGCTTGATCGTCTCTAAAGATGCTTCCTAGCAGGCCATTGGGTCCAGGAGCCCCATCCCGCCTTATTTTGCCAAGGATAGTTTGCACATTTTTAATGGTGATGGGACCCATTGTGTCATCTAATACATCCAGTTCATAGAGACCAGCGCTGTGTGCTTGATCCCCTACATATTTTCTGTCTACCTACAGATTTCCCACATGTCTTTCCCAGTCACTGGCTGAGATCCCGTTAGTGCTTGTTTCGGAGTCATAGAGCAATGTGCTGATGAAATCCCAAAATACTCTACTTTTGGTAGATGGAAGTAATGTTATTAGATGTTTCCAACTTTAATCTTCAACATCCAAATGCTTTTTTATAACCTTTCCGTGCCATCTTCCTTACTGAATCTGAGGCTGGAGTTTTAAGCCTCTTGTGGCACCTTTTTGCCTGCCGATATCTCTTTTTATGCTGGGACCATTCATTGGGTACTAGCTACTTAACCACCCTGTTCTGTTTACACCCAGTTGCACCGGGCTGCACTCTGTTGCAACAGTGAGCTTGAAGTTTTTTTAAGCACCAGCCCCCATTGATCTATTAATTGTCCAACCCCCTGATGAAAAGTTTATTGGACCGTTTGCCTTCTTCCATGCCTCATATTTTATTTTGCAGGCAGCAGACCATTTAATGCGTTTTAAAGTGGGGTCTTCTGCGAGTTGACAACCACTTGCTCTATACAGGTCATGTCTCGTAGCCCCTAGATTGACTTTTATCGGCACTGGGTTATGGTCACTTTCAGGTCTGTAAATTACCTTCTGGATTAGGCGTCGGCTCATGAGTGTTGGACTTAGAAAGATGTAGTCTATTGTGGATATGTCTCTAAAAGTAGGAATACAGGTGCCCACTGCTATAGTACTAAGATCAGTTGTTTTTATGTGATATTCATTAAAAAAAGATTCTAAGGCCAGTCTTACAGGGTCTCGAGAAAGACCCCCTTCCTTACCAAGTTGACGAGTATTAAAGTCCCCTGCCAAAACATACTCATGCCCTGGATGATCATAAACAAACTCTTTCAATAGGGCCAGTGTAGTTTTGGCCATCATCAATTTCTTACCTTGGTGGGATTAATGTATATGTTTATCACTGTAACCGGAGTGTTTTTTTGACATAAGGCTAAGCCGTGTATGTTACTAGTAGATTTCTCCCACATTACTAGTTCATTGGCCAGAAATAGCTTAACATATGTAACAAGGCCTCCGATACGTCCACCAAACAATTATTTTTTTGTATAGGCAGGGGACTGAAATGTTATGAAGCCCTCTATAGCCAGAGGTTCTGCCGACCATGTTTCTTGAAACCACATAATATCTGCCTCATTTGCAAAGGTCTTAAAGTCAACACTGGATAGTAATGAGGCCAGGCCAGCCACGTTCCAGCTAATTGTTTTAATTGGATTAAATTCAAGTTTACTGGAAGTGCATTCAGAACTAAATGCACTTCTTCATATTGGTAGACAGTGCTGCATCCTTGCCCCCTCACAATATCATGACACTCATTTAGCCCATCAGATTGGGCCCTACCTATATTCTTAGGCCCATCCTGCTTGGGTTCACCAGTTTCCTTTTTCAGATGTATCGTTTTGTTCCCCTAAGAATAGTGAATTCATAACCAAGGTTCCTCTCAATACATTGAGATTTTCTCTCGCCAGAGGCAAAGCTTGATTTCCAGCGGATAAGGCTTGTGTGTGCCAATCTCAGACTTTCTTTCTAATTCTTAAACCCCAATTTACTAAAAGGCCTTCATATTCAAAAATTCGGTCAATATTACTTTGTGCAGACCATGTGGTCAATGTTGATTCAATCTCATTAATCCACGCGTGAGTGCTAAAATATACCTCTAATAAATCTTCTGACATTAGGTTTGCAAATGCCAATATATGATGTAATAATCGTAGGATATTTGATCTATTGAGAATATCCCATGACCCCTGAGTAGCATATAATGGGGTAAAAATTATTGTCGCCAGAACCGTGTTTTCTTGATGGATTACAGGCTTTATATTTAATACCCTAGTATATTCATAATCTGATTCTTGACATGTTTGACATCTGTTCTCACTGCTCCAGACCCCCACCTGGCCTGGCCTTAAGCTTCCTGTTGATTGAGACCCCCTTTCAACTGCCCCCATAGAGAAATGGCATATTATTTAACTCTCTATCTAGATTTCCTTCAGTGATGCTGCTCCCACCCTTCGTGCCCAATGAGTAAGGCTCAGGGGTTTAGCTAGGCACCTGTGCTATTTCCGTACTCCTTGTAGATTCTTTTCCCATCACAGGCAGCACCCCTCCAGCTACAGAAGGCCCCTTTGTTAGCCCTGGGACTGAACTTTTAACAGACCTAGCACCTACTGTAGATGGCACTTGACTAAAACCTATGTTTGAGACACCCAACCCAGAGTTGATAGGTGAGGGATTATAAATTTCTTTGTTAGTCAAAACAGCCTTATTGTCATTAGTTTGGAGTTTCGGCTCGATATTAGGTGAAAACTCTTCCCCTGCAGAGCGGGCGCTCAGTGTGGAGGTAACTACTGATCTCTGCATAAGAATGGGGTAAGGTGTCAATGTATTTGCGGGGTTGCTAGTTTCGTTGAGTGTTCTCTTAGTGTGATTCCAGGTAAAGTTTTTTTTGTGGATTTACATGTTTTTTTCAATCTCTTCTTCTGTCTTCTTGACAACAATGGCTGTTGACCATACCCCATGCTCGACTTGTGCAGCTTGTTCAACTCTGTCTTCACAATTTTCGCTTCTAGTCTACTTTTCCCCACAGTAATTGTGGGGGAAAGTTGCAGCACCGTCAGGGGAGGCTCATTTTGAGACTCTTTCGGGACTATCTCCGAAATTAGCTCTTCTAAGCTATTGTTTTCCACAGTGGTAGAGGGGTAAGGTGGAAGCACCATGAGAGGCAAAGCTTTTTGCAGTTGGTCTGCAACTTTCTCCAGATTTGGCAGCTCAAGACTTTTTTTTCCTCACAATAATTACGGGAGATAGCGGGGGGCCGTCAAGGGGAGGTCAATTCTTACATCATGCTCCATACTAGCCAACCCCTCAGGCTTGTATGTGGGGGATTCCCTTTACATGTGTCCTGCTTCTTGCCTCCAAGTAACATACAGTTAGTTGTTTTTTCCTTTTCTGTAGCCCTGTGAATCTACAAAATTAGATTAAACTGGTTAACAGCTCTGGCAGTATTGAGAGTGTATCCAGAATTGCTTCCGTGTGACTCCCATCCTCTCCCTTCCCCGTTGGACAGCACTGGTCCCACCCTTCTAACTTCCCCATCAATGCATTCAGTTTATTATCTATCAGGAGCACATTCTGAGCAATCACATGGATTAGATCTAGTTGAATCTCCATTTTATGGGATTGCCATGTCAACGCCTTGACTGCTGCCAGCAAAGAGTTATTGATGGTGGTTATAATGCAGTCAGTGCTGCCCCCTGCCTCTCGATCCACATTGGGTGCATGATTTCCTTTTATTTTTTCCCCAGGATTTCTTCCGTAATCCTCATCACGTGCTTGTTCGTTGGAGCAAGGGACTTGCAAGCACCACCCTTCCTGAGTCAATGAACTGTGTGAGACCTGCGGGACCCACTCATTGCCCCGTTCACGGGGAGATGCTGTACAAGCAAGTGTCTGTGGTTCTTGAGCCAACCGGGCCGCCGATTGGGGTGGTGCTATATGATGAGTCTCAACAGGTGATTACCATCAGCTATCCCTTGCATGGACATCCAACCCACTGCAAAGCATTCCTGTCATCAGTGATAGGCTCTTTACTTTAGCTTGATGTGTTTGTGGGGTGTTGATATTATTGCCAATGATAGTACCAGGGATATCATACTGCTGATTCTTGTTATGAGTGGCCGTACTGCCTCCTATTGCAGTATCCGCCAACTCTATCAGTTTCCCAATGAGTGAGGCATCCAGGCTGCTGTCTGTGCCTACAATGCCACAGGGCTCATTTTGTACTTGTTCTGGTTGCATTGTCTTACTTCCTGGAACAATCCATAAACCTGGTGTCCCCTTGTGGGAGGTGGATACCTCTGTTTTCCCCGCAATACCTGGGTCATTCCTAGTTCTTCTAAAATAGTTATGTATGTATGATTGATTGACAATTCGAGCCTTTTGCTTCAGGCTTTGGTTTTGAGCATTTCTGGTGCTCCAGGTCAGATCATTGTTGTGCTCCTTGCGGCTGGCCAGATCTGTGGGAGCTACAAGCTCTATGGGATTCGCCGGTACTGGAGACTCCTTCTCCCGCGACATCAGGCCTCTTGGGCATGGACCAGTCGGGCTAGGGGGGTTGTTATGGCACCAGAGATTTTTTGTTGTTGCTTTTTTTCCATATTAAGATTATTACTCGGGCCTAGAACCTTAAGGGGACGTCTTTCCCTGAGTGATTTTCTCTGCTGCTTTGGTTTACTATGATCCTTGTATCTAAGGAAAATTCTATCTGCCAGTTTCCAATTATCACCAAAAGGCCTATGGACCCTCTGTTCTTTCGGGCCCTTGGATTTGACCTCCTTTGACAGTTTTGCCAGCTTCATCTGCAGCATTTGATCTCTTTATACTGATTATGCTGTTTTATGGCTCCGTTTTGTCCTCTGATGTCCTAGCAGGATAGACGCAAGCCAGAATCAGACTAATGCTGCTGAAGGGACGCTTGTTGCTGATGCCTAAGAAAGAGGTAGATGTAATAGAGGTGTAATTGCTTAGCACCACACCACCTCCAGACCTTACGACTGAGCCTGGACCTGATCTAATGTTGACTTAAAGCTCCTGAGGCTAGTCACTAATAGGATGCTGGTGCTGATTATTTTGAACCGTGTAGGAATTCTGGGTGTGATATACAATGCAGTGTGGAGTACTGTTTCTGGCAGTTGCCAACTGAAGTTCAGATGCCACAGGCAAAGAAGTGCTAGGTGCCACCACACCTCCTTGCGCTTTCTGTTGTTCCACCTTGTTTATCGCTGTTTCCTCAGGCCAAGTAGGGGCACAAGCACGCTTACTTCTTTCTTTCCTTTTCCCTTCTCAAGTCTTCAGATACTCTAACTCTCTTGGCTTGAGGAGTTAGGACTATATCTGTGTCCAGTGAGAGTGCAGGCAAGTGATCAGAACCACCAATGGGCAGAGAGTGAGCGCCGCCATACCCCCTACTTCTTGCTGTCGCTATTGCGGTATTTGTTGCCTTCCACCACCTTACTTTATTAGTGCTTCCTCAGTCCAAGGGGGGGCACGAGCATGCTTATTTCACCCTTCCCATGCTCCTGAATACTCTTAGTGCCTTGTTTATCAGGAAGCTGTGGCTGTAGCTGTATACTGGCAAGCACACCTGGGGTACATGAGCGTGCCTGCACCTACTCCCGCCCCAGGACCAGACTCCAGTCTGCCCCTGTCGCTACCACAGCTACTACCTGGACTTGCTTGTTGCCTTCACGGTTTCCATGCAGGTTTGTGGAGATGAAGGTGTGTGGGTTACTATCGCCCCCTCCAAAATTATTGTTGAGGTCGTCGTTGGCTTTCTCCATTGCCGGACCAGGACCAAGTCACCTGTTGACGGAATGTGCTAGCACCCCTGAGTATCCTGGACCAAGGATGGTGAAGGGGGGGGGCACAAGGGGCACTGGAGATCGAAGAGGCCCAAGGCCCAATGCCCAGGTGGCTGTCCGGGCTGAGGGCTGCTGATCACAGACCACTATCCACAAGTCCAGAGAAGGGACCGAGTGCACCCCCCCTGAGGGCCTATGGGCTTTGGTCGAGGTTGTGCCTTGACAGCAGCAGCAGTAATGAGTAAGCAGCAGTGCGCAGCAGCAAGGAAGTTCCGGGCTGCACCAGTCTTCTTCACCAGGCACCTGAGACCTGGCTCCCGACGCCTGACCACCAGCACAAGTGGGAATCCACGGACCAGCACCCGGATTAAAGCAGCAGACACAAATGCGAATTCTGGAACCAGCCCACTCAGTCCCGGCTCTCGAGCAGTAACGCTCCCCCAGTGCCCGGGTGTCAGCCGGGTAGGAGCCGGGTTTATGGTACGGGCCGGGGACTGGGGACCGGGGGCTGGGGGGCGGGTGTATCCGTGTGTAGCCACGGGACATAGCACTTGGCGGCCGCCGGCTACGCGCGTAGTGAGCAAAGTCCCACTTCCAGGTCAGCAGAATGAATGGGCTCCCCGCAGCTGCTCCCAGACCGTTAGAGACCCACCGTCCTTCCTATGGCTGAGTGTTCGCAGCGGCCGTCACTCCCCGGAGATCCCGGAATCCGCACGGTCCTTCCTGGGAGAAGTTGCATGGGTCCTCGGAGCGCCGTGGGTTTCCTTCAGGCGAGCAGTGGCAGATGTGGAGGCCCAGAACTCTCGGCCGCTCCTCTGTGCTGGTCTGGCTGAGGAGGTCTGCGAGCTTCGGGAGGAGGAGGATACTGCACGCACGCACGATTCAATGATGAGATATGTCAGGCCTGGTTAAATGTCTTTATGTCCATTGAACAGCAAAACAGGAATCCATTGTACATTACTCTAAGCCATTATACACCTTCAAAGACACTACTGCTAGTTCTGCAGTCTTATCGAAAGGTTACAGAGGTCCATCACAGGATAGAAGGATTTTTCAGTAGGAATGCTTCAATTATTTCAGCCTTGGTTAAAGAAGTCGAACATTGACATGTGGTTGTTCTCAAAACCAATTGGAAAGAATAGAACGTCATAGTCAGGGCTAGACACCTCATTAGGGGGAAACACTTTTTTTCCCTACCAGAGTTCCACACTTGTCCTATTCTGTATGCTTCTGTGAAAAACCACTGCTTCACAAAGGTAAACTTAAGGTTGTGTAAGTTTATGATTTTGTGCAATTCACAAAACAATTTTAGGAGTAGCATCTTCACGACTGTCTATCTTTTTATGTGCAGTCTTTGCCACGCATGCGGAGATTCCGCAGTCGTAAAGCTCTTTGTGAATTAAAAAAATCAACAACTTACACAAAAGTGTAAGTTTGACTTTGTGAATCAGGCCATACTAGTTTAAAATCGACAGCAAACTGACTTTTCCCTTGCATCAAAACATAGCAGCATCCTGATGTTCCTTTCTGTTCACAGTTTCCATAAGATCTTTTTAGTCCATGACCTGTTTAGAAAATCAGACCAAGATCGCTGCAGTTGTTGTATCCTAGGTAGACTTCTCTACCTGCTGAATATCTGCAACTCATCCAGAAAGTAGCACCAACCGAGCTACTGGAGTATCGTTGCCTGGATATGAGGTTCACACACCAGCACACCGTTAGGCCCTTATAACAGGTCACCTGGAGAATCATTTGCAGGTTCGGGGTCTTGGCTGTAGACAGTTTATTGTGAGAACACTTTCCCCGGTTTTACTGAGTGTATTTATGTACCCTTCAAACACCCTGTGTGTCCTGGCAGTGTGTTGGGGTGATGACTAGCTTTGTCCCAGCCCACCAAGTCACAGATTCCCTGTGCCAGGAAAGAGCCTGCCCTGCCTCCTGACAACCTGCTCACCTCACGATCCACCCCCTGTGACCAACATTTTGCCCTTCCACTACAATTAACCATCTGTTCAGAGAAAGTGGTAAATACAAGCAGAAGATTTCTCATCATCGGGCCTGTTTAGGGATTCTAATGTGCAAATTGACTTGTTTATACTGAATCATGGTGTTTTACTTTCCATGCCCAACAACTCATGATGTAAGAGTTTTTGGTGCAAATATCCTAACTGGAACGGGTAATAACGTGCATGTTATTTCACCCTCCAAACTTCAGCCATTTTGTATTGGGAGCCACTTTTCGCTCCCAATCGAATTCTGAATTCAACAAGTGTTTCGGTCAGTAGCTTTGTGACTGTTTTATTCCATAGAACTCTTTTTATTACTAAAACATCTTACATTGTGATTCCCACCGGAGATCACTTTTTCAGCCAGTATAATCCATAGAAATATCTTTATGATCTGCCAAGCCATGGCTGTCAGATACACCGTTGTGCGTCCTTCATTGGGACTGTACACCTTTACATCAGGCATATCTAAGGTAAAATAAGAATTACCTGACCCATACCAGGACTTCAGCTTAAGCACTTACCTAGTTAATGTTTCAAATGTGTGTTCATTGCATGCAAATCTATCTTATGTGAAAATCCTGAAAATATGAAAGGGGTCCGAACCTTATGGACCTTCATTGGACATCTCTTGTCTGAATGTTTTTCTCATTTTTACTGTTCTCTCTTCATCCTGAGAACCCAGCCAACAGGAAGAGACGTGCAACAGTATAGATGGGTACTCTAGCAAACAATTACAATACAGATACAGTATAAACATGTGGGACAGGGAAACCAAAAGCAACCCCGGCAAAAATGCTCAGACGATTCTCGCTCACTTCATCTCCTTGTGCTATATCTCAATGATGGCTTACTCTCTACCTTCTCCCCTCCTCTGTCTCCTGAAGCATCCCCGTGCCACCTGCAATTACCTTGCGGAGGTGGAGAAAGTGACAGAGCCTCCAGGAGCTTTCCCAGACTTTCAAAGACGGCCTCCAGGGGCCCCAGCCCACCAAGGAAACCCTCACCATTTTCAATCTCATTACAAATGCTGTTAGGTTTTCCGCTACTCCTGTCCACAGCCTATGAACTATATGCAGAACAATAGTACCCTAAACTAATTCCGGAAACAATGGCTGATTCTATTTTGTGAATAGGAGCAACACAACAAAAACCCAGTCTCGTTGGATCACTGTTTTAGGAGGAGGATATCAATTTTGCAGTTATTTTTTCTTTGTGTATTATGCTTTCAGTTTAAAATGTTTTGCATTCTGTGCAAAGAAAATGAGACATCGAAAGGTTGCTGCATGACCGAATTACTTGGAAAGGTTGAAAGGCGTGAACAATAGAGAGGCATTTTATTCATTGCCAAAGCTAAGCCAAGATGTAATGTAAACAACATAACTGGCAGGCTCTTTGGTGCCTATGATTAGACATGTCCCTTGGTGTTTCATTATCCTGCTTCCCATGAGCGTGTCTGGTTCCAGTCAGATCCATTGGCATGGTATAGTAAAAAAGAAGTTCACGTTAGAAAATCACTTTGCATTGCGAGAACGAGACTAGCTGCCAGACTGTACACTTAAGTAGATTCCCCTTCAGCCAATTCCTAAAAGATTCTTTATTAGGTTGCTCAACTACACTAGCTTTCTTAAACAGCATAGTTGTTTATTTTATTTTACGCTGTTGAAAACTTTCTTAAACTCACCAAATAACAATAAGAAACATTAATGTCTTCTCTGAGTATTCCTCAAGAGTGAGAAGACATCGTTTTAGAAGACAATCTTGTAAACTGTGGTTCAAGAGGAACAGGTAATGTTTGTATATTCCTTCTGCATTTTCTAAAACATACTATACTGAATTTATTCAGTTTCATTCCCTACCCCAAGCCCTCTCAGACTCTAAACTACTCTCTGTAGCATCTCTCATCCAGGCCCAAAGAAATATCATCACATCACCTTCATCCTGCTGGAAGTCTGTTGACTCCCACACCATCTTCAAAACCAGCTGCTTCATTTCCAAAGCCATCATGACCAGCACCCATATTTATCTTGCAGACAAGCTCACCATCTCTGGAGATTCAGGAAAATATTCAAGACAAGTGGCAAGCCACAGAAAGGATGTACATGAATATGCATATATGTATGTGTATATAAATTGTATTTCTATTGCACAAATTTAGCCAAAAGATGTACATGGTCAAAGATAAGCATAATGTCAGTGAGTAATAAGATAGAAAGCTGGGTTGTGTATGAATAATGTGTTGTGATGTAGGGTTCTTTGAAGAGGTTAGTCCTCAAATCTTTCCTAAGTTGGAATAGCACTGGGAAGGTTGTGATGGATATAGGGATGGTGTTTCCAGATCCTGCATGCATAAATGGAAAAGGGTGCTGACCTGTTTTTTTTTATTTTATACACTTGTTAGTCTTCAGTGTGATCATGTCGTTGCTGTGGGTGTGCTGTATAGAACAACTTACCTAGTAGAATTAGGGTATTGCATATTACAAGTATTCTACTAAAGCGTGTAAATCAATGTTCATCACATACATCTCTCATCTAGCATCATTCTCTTTGACCTTTGAGTAGTGTTTGATAATGGGGACAAAACTACCTTACCACCCATTCTCATTAACCTTGGTATTACCAGTAGAGAGTCTGTTTTATTCTCTTTTAAGCTTTCTGATCCTTCTTGTTGAATGTCCCGGTGCTTTTATTTAGCCATCATATCTTGATCAGTAAAGATTTCACAAGGTTTAGCCCTGGGTACCCTTTTACTTTCCCATTACACCACTGTCCATGATAAGATCATGTGTATCTATGTTTCTTCTTGTACATATAGGATGTCCTTCCAAGCTACACCTATACTTCCTTGTGGGGCATAAAAATTAAAGACATTTATACTGGGTCTTGTTGACAAGAACTCGGATCATGCTGACCAGCTATCTGTCACAGTGCTTTCCTCATTTAAAGTAGCTCTCAAAGATAAACTCATATTTGAAGAACCACGTTAAAGGCTAATCACATTCCCCCTTTAAAATATAGGCAGCTGTAAACATGCAAATAATATAAATGGCAAATGTTTTTTTTTACATTTTTTCATTCTTATTTCATACCATCCTTCACACCTATCACTTTCCCAAAATGTTACCCACACAACATAGAAACCATTTATTTCAAGATAATAATACCTCTAAAACATAAATACGTTACACAATGTAAGGAATACTCACATGAAAAACAGCCCTTTCAGGTGTAAGTGACCACTCCTCCCCTCCCTCCTAGAACAGATGGCTCGTCAGCAAATGCAGACTACACCCCAGCTCCCTTTGTGTCACTGTCTAGTGTGAGGTGCAACCAGCCCAACTGTCAAACTGACCCAGACAGGGAATCCACAGACAGGCAGAGTCTCAGAAATGGTATAAGCAAGAAAATGCTCACTTTCTAGAAGTGGCATTTTTAAACACACAATCTTAAAATCAACTTTACTAAAAGATGTATTTTTTAAATTGTGAGCTCAGAGACCCCAAACTCCACATGTCCATCCGCTCCCAAAGGGAATCTACACTTTAATCAGGTTAAACAGTAGCCCCCATGTTAACCTGTGAGAGGGCCAGGCCTTGCAACAGTGAAAAACAAAATTAGCAATATTTCAATGTCAGGATATATAAAACACATTACTATATGTCCTACCTTAACCATACACTGCACCCTGACCCTGGGGCTACCTAGGGCCTACCTTAGGGGTGCCTTACAAGAAAGAAAAGGGAACGGTTAGGCCTGGCAAGTGGGTACACTTGCCAAGTCGAATCTACAGTTAAAAATGCACACACAGACACTGCAGTGGCAGGTCTGAGACATGATTACAGATCTACTTATGTGGGTGGCACAAGCAGTGTAGCAGGCCCACTAGGAGCATTTGATTTACAGGCCCAGGGCACCTCTAGTGCACTGTACTAGGGACTAAATAATAAATCAAATATGCCAATCATGGATAAACCAATTACATACATTTTTGTAAAGGAGCACTTGCACTTTAGCACTGGTTAGCAGTGGTAAAGTGCCCAGAGTAACAAAAACAGCAACATCAGAGTCCAGAACGCATCAGCAACGTGGGAAACAGAGACAAAAGGTTAAGGGAGACCACGTCATGGATGAAAAGTCTAACAACGGCCATGGTGAATGCATGGAAACCCATGTCAAATATTTCTTGGAGCTCACTGAGCATGGGAGAATATGCTAGCCATGGGTAGCCATCTTCCATGGGGTACTCACCCATTTTATGATGGACACTGGTTGATAGCACAGTTGGCTATATTTGTTTCAACAAAACTGAAGTGGCAACACAATGTGAGCAATGAAAGGGAGAAGGGGAGGGGAAGGATATTTAAAATCTAAAATGTACCATAATGTAAGATTCAGATTCAGATTCAGATTTGTTTATTGCGCTATTACTTAATATCCTTACAAAAGAATAAAAACCTTATTATATTATAATTAAAAAACACTGTGGCGGAAGTGGCCTGGTCAACATAATTGTTCATTCAATTAAAACAGGGGTAGTGATCCTTTCCAATTAAAACCAAATATTATACAAATAAAATCATTAGTTAGGGGGCACTCAATGTGAGAGTTCTGTTCCTGAGCTCTCCCCTGGTGAAATTTGGGGGCTCATCAATGCAATTGCCACTTTCATAAACCCGGAGAAGCGGGCTGCTACTTGCAACAATTCTCCTCTCAGGCAGCACCCTAAGGCTTCTTGGCAAGTCCAGATGGATTACACTTTGCATTTCAGGGCATGCTTGGGATGTATTCAGGATGTATTTTCACTTGTTGTGATGTGCCGCCACATTTCCCCCATACAATGTGATCTTGCTTGTATACTTGCTTGCTCCAGTGGGGGAAGGGGCACAAGCATGCACCACTATTTTGAATGAGCCTTCTACCCTTGTCCTATGGGTAGTCTAGGTTCCTTAAGGATTTTTTTTAGCATCAGGAATTTCTCTTTCAAAACCACTCCGGGGTGGTGTGATGGAGCAGGGTGCAGGGGAGGAGGGAGCAGGGAGGGTGCAGGGTGGGGCACTCAGGACACAAGCCACACCCTAACCTAGTAGGGCTGCTTCCGTGAACCTAGTGCTCAGCTATATGCAGGCCCTGCGTCTCTGACCCGCTATAATCTCCAAGTCTGCTTTGCTCCCTGCAATATAAATGTGCAATACTGTAGTATGCGGTGAGCCTTCTCTGCTTCTGCTCTTCCCTCTGCCAACCAGAGCCCAGAGCCCCACTCACCAGCTTCCGGTGTGGAGCAGATCAGGTGCCTCTGCCCCAGAGGCCCACTGGCACGGTGGCCTCCCCCACTACTGCTGCTACATGTGCTGCTTTCCTGGATCCTGTCTTCTGCGTCTTTTTGCAGCCAAGTCCTTGCTCCTTGTGGCACCAATGCCCCGCTGCTCCACTGCTCCTCTTAACGCTCTGCCCTGCCCAGCACAACATCTCTATGTTTCAAAGTTACTGGTGTAATAACCGTCATAATGTAAGAAATATCTGCAGTGGAAGGATACAAGTCAACCAGCAGATCACTGTGAGATTAAAATTATTTTTGGCGAGACAAATAGGGTAGTAAGCTATTGTGCTAAGAGGAGACAACTGATATTGACTACTATGTAATCCAACCATGAGAATGATTCAAAGCCCACTCTCAGTGTACTGGAAACAACAGGTATCACTAAGCGATAGCTACAGCTGTCTGTTGCCAAGACCTAAAAATTTATCAACCTGTCATCATCTGCAGTATGGTATTGTGATGTTATATAAATAACCATCAAATTCATCCCCATATTTATGATAAGTCTGTAATTCCGGAAGACAAATTGCCATCACTATGTTATAAGGACTCAGGTATGCTGCAAGGTGATAAGGAGGACAGACTGCCTTCATATTACTGTGGAAATGATACTCACATCAACACCAACATGAAAACCCTTGAGATAGGGTTTTTCAAGACTCCCAAGTTCTTGTGGTATTGAGCAGCCATTATGGGTGTGGTCAGATGCAGCCTGCTATTTAAACCACACCAAGGCACTGGAAGCTCCTTGTAGTTCAGGTACTCCCCTGTTGTGAGAATCTCCACTTGACTCCGGTCTTCAGCTCCTGGAAGAGTTCATGTGTCTTCTGCTCTAGCCCACCTCAACGCCTGTGTTTCCCCTCCCTAAAAAAAAGAACAAAAAGCCTAAAACAACTGCAATGTCTGTAGCCAAAGGTGGTAACACACAAGTTTGTGCTTGCATTGTACTTTAAAAAAACAATTATCAAAACTCACCTTGAAAGCAATGCACTTGGACTGAACCAGTAATTCTGCAAAGCAAGAAAGAAAACAACAGTTACAATGAGTTGGGCATTACACCTACTACTAATGTAGCTATTGAACATTGCAGAGAACATTGTCAAATAGTAGAGAACAAAGACACTAATACAAAATTAATAACGTGCATGCATAGTAACCTGCTGATTCATCATATATTGAAATGCATGTCACAATAACATTGTATTGCAGTATGAACTAATGTGATAACAAGGTGTTTCTAATCTCAATGTTATAATGTGCTCATGCTATATTGTAACCAGATATGCGAGTAACAAATTGGTTGATGTGCAGCCCGTTGTGCAATTCATTGTTTTTTTTTATTTAACAATTTGTGCCAATCACAATAGGTGTCTCTTAAAACATTGGAATGGGAAATTGCTGTGCAGCCACTTATCATCCAGGGAACATGTACAAGGTACTAATATTCTGAGCTCTCATATCAATGATATGAGTTGCACTAGGATTTTAGTTATACTACCATGGTTTAGTACATACAGGATGTCCATTCTGATGAAACATCACAGGTACCAATGTTTAGTCCCCACTTACCAATGTGGACACCTCCTAACAGGTCTTAGTAAGTGTAGCAAGTGTGCCATATGAAATGTCAGACTGAGATCACAGCCTCACAATAAGTTGACACTCATTGGAAACCTCAGGAATAGTAGGCATGTCCTCAACTTGCCAGACTCTATGTTGCAGAGAGAGATGGATCAAGGGGCATTTGAATGGACAGAGGGCAAAGACCAGGCAACTTACCAACAGGATATTGGGAGTATGGATCTGTAGGGGGCAAGAGACAATCAGCAGGGTATTAAGAGCAGTATAGTGGTACACATATGACACAGTCAATGTGCATCATCACATGGTCCTGTACAAAAGGGATGACATAAGTGGGTAATATGTTCCTATACACAATACAATGTGCACACCTATGTACCAATGTTAAGGACTCTACATCTAGGTGTTCCTAGGAGACATTTAACTTTTTGCACTTACCACATTGTCACAGCATTTTTCACATCATACACTTACCTTGCAGAGGAATGTAAATGAGTGCATTCAGTACCCACCCCCTTGTGGCTGTTGTGCTGCCCTCAAATGCCTATTTAACTCATGGTAGGCCACTGCCAATATGTGGGCCACTAGGGAGGTCAAGATCCAACCAGCACCCCTTCCTCCTTGGGAGGACATCCCCAGCTGGGCTGTAGAGGTCCTATGGGCCCAGAGTCTCAGGTCCTCCCACCGCTTTCTACAGTGGGTGCTCCGCCGGCTGTGGACCCCCAGGGTCCACACTTTCTTGGTGATGGCATGCAGGTCCTCTTTTTCTGATGGGCGGGGACCTGCATGGATGACACAGACAAGAGGAGAAAGTCATGGACACATACACCTTCCCAAAACAAGTATGGTGAACAATCAAGTTAGTAAAAGTGGCCAAGTATACCCTCTTCACACTTCAAACTCTTTTTTAAGTCACCTTCTGCAGTCAACTCATGTGTGAAGTAGATTCAGGCATACAGCCTGCAAACCCCGTACCAGGTTTTGCCTAGAAACATATGACACAACCACAAGTATGTCCTTAAAATGGTACATCTTTACAACTATTTATCACACCAATATTGATGTAAATGCTGTAATGTACATATGTGGATCAAGGTACATACATCACACACTACCTACTATGTATCAGGTTTAACAGTCTTTTTATGCACATGTGCACATAACTGTCTACTCATACATGATAGCTCAATCCTGCACATTTCATCTACATCATCATACTCTCTACCTTCCACGCATTGGTATTGCATTGGACTCACCTGCTCCTGTGGTGCACCATAGAGCTCTTCATAATGGGGTTGGACCTCCTCTACAAGCTTGTCCAACTCTTCTGGAGAGAAGGCTGTGGCCCTATCACCTGCAGGGCATGGCCTGATTGCTCCCAGAGGCAGTACACAGCAGCTCAGGTCATGGAGGTCGACCACACCCACAGATACCACAAAGACTGACACTCCTACATGCAGCACATCCGCCATACCTGCAGTCACCACCCCAACAGACAGTCACCCACCCACCATGGCATCCCCAGCACCTCCACCCCCTCATCCCAAGACACATAAACACCCTCACTCACCCACCCAACAGACACCCAGCATCCACAAGCATACCTCACACAAACATGCACCCAAGACATCCACACCAACTCCTCTTACAACCACTCCCTATTCCTCCACACCCAAACCCTTTTGCTCTGACCATCCTCATGCGTCAAAAAAGCCTTCCTTAAGGAATTTTCCCCTTTCCCTACTCCTCTCCCCCATGAGGCCCGTAAATGTTCTTCTTTCCTCCCCAAGTCCGTCCCTTCCACCTCCAAGGCCTCTCCTGATCCCCTGCAAGTATTCATGCCCCTTCCCCTGCCAAGAAGGCTACCCCTCCCAAAAAAAGCCAAGCCTCCTCTATGCCTAAACCTAAACCCCCCAAGCCACATCCCAAAGTCTCCCCTCCAAAACCTAAGCTCATACCCTCCCCTCCGACACCCTCCTGATAACGCCTGAGGTGCTTGCCTGCCCCCTTGATGCCCCTATCTGTGGAGGTTCCATGGCATGTGTCTGTTTGAAACATTTTGTTGTCATGCTATTGAGTGGTGTTGGTGTTGACATGTGTTGGTTGCTATGCTGTATGGCTTGGTGTGCTTTGACAGTGTGTGTGTACGTGTTTACTGCATGGTATGATAGATATGAGGTACTGTGTGTAATGTGTATTTCTATTGGTAAGTTTTATGGTTGTGTGATTGTGTGCGTTCGTTGCCTGTTGGTTGTAGGTTGTGTTGTATGTGCGATGTGTCCCTGGATAGTGTCTATTGTGAAAGCTTGCCAAAGTATTGACAATGGTGTTGTTGTGGTGGTGTTGTGATGTGTTGTGGTGTTGTGTGTTATTGTGTGTGACTGGGCTTGTGCTGTGATGCAGTGTGCAAGTGTGTGTTTTTGATGTGTGTGTGTCTATGTGTGTTGGCCATAGTTTGTGTATTGTGTATGTGCGTGTGTGTGTGACTGTATGTGATTGTGCGTATCAGTGTGTAGTAGCGTTTGGTTGTCGCCCTCGCACCCCTTTCCCAGTAGTATATTGTGTGAGTATACATACATTGACAATATATAACAGGTAAGTGTTTGTACCTATGGTTGCTGTTGTCATCATCGGCGAAGTTTCCGTAATCTTTGTACGAGCAGGAGCAGCAGGATGACATCTAGTTCAGGTTCCAGGGCGGCTCTGGACAAGTAAGGCTTCCTGAAGGTGAGAGTCGCCTTCTATGCAGTTTGTTCCTGGCTGGGTATCTGTGATGGTGTGACCGCAGCAGAGCCTTGGCGGTGTGCTGCCTCGTAATCTGTCCGTTGAGAACAGGGTATCTACCGGCCTGCCGGTGCCTTCCGTCATCCTTTGCAGTCTGACCGGAGTGGAGGTAAGCGGTACGACTGCCCACATGGAGGTCCTGTAGGGGCCAAATTCGTAATGAGGCCCATAATCTTTGATTGTATTAATTTCCAAGCAAATATATGTTTAAATTCCTAAAATAAAATTATTATACCTCTTTCATATCACAAACAAACACTGGGGGTCATCCCAACCTTGGCGGTAAAAGGCGCTTACCGCCGTGCAGAAGACCGCAAGAACACCGCCGCGGCAAACCGCCACGGTTATTCTGACCCACAACAGGCAAACCGCCAAAATACAGACATCCACAAAAGTCCGCCACACCAAAGGGCAGCGAGAAACTGGCGATGACCAAGCCTCCACCGTCACGCCAACAGAAATACACCCATGCCATCACGACTCACGAATCCATGCGGCGGTCTTTCAACGCGGTATTCTATTGGCGGTACACACCGCTGCGCTCAAAATACACACACTTCTAAAAAACACCGCCACATTGGACAATTACAAATACACACACCTGATACACATACACACACCACTCCCACACACCCATTAAAATATAAAACACACACCCACATCACCCACAAACCTCCACTCCAACAGAATCGTGAACACGCACCGAGAAAAGAGATCCGAGCACCCAGACGCCCATTTTACGGTCACCCAGCAATATTACCACGCACTTCACACAACACAACAATACACATCACCACACAATCCACCCCACACATCACCCACACCACCCCATGGCACCGCAAAGACAACCCAGGTTTTCTGAGGATGAACTCAGGGTCATGGTGGAGGAAATTGTACGGGTAGAGCCACAGCTCTTCGGGACACAGGTGCAGCACACCACCATTGCCAGGAAGATGGAGCTATGGAGCAGAATAGTCGATAGGTTCAACGCTGTGGGACAGCACCCAAGAAATAGGGACGACATCAGGAAGAGGTGGAACGACCTACGGGGGAAGGTGCGTTCAATGGTATCCAGGCACAACATCGCGGTGCAGCGGACTCGCGGCGGACCCCCACCTCCTCCACCAGAATTTACAACATGGGAGGAGCAGGTCTTGGCGATCCTGCATCCTGAGGGCCTCGCAGGAGTATCTGGAGGAATGGACTCTGGTATGTCTCATCTTCACTACTTCATCCCCCCCACCCCACCAGCATGCCAACTCATACCCCCACCCTCACCCCCATCACACCTACTCCTTGCAAATGTCTCACCATCACAACCCACCCATCCCAACCCCAAACCCAGCATGCGACCACAAAGCATGGACACCCATCACCAAAGCATGCCCACTGCACATACCCATCCCCCCCCCAAACCACCGTCACTAAAGCCCCCGCACGGGAATGTCAGCACTGGGGTACACGGGCACCCACCCATTGCACGCTATGGCACACACAGATGCAATAACCATACTTTTATACCCCTGCAGGACCCGAACGCCACGTCACCGCGCAGGAGGGTCCACAAATGTCCACTCCACCCCCAGAAGAGGCCCACAGTGATGACAGCACCTCTGTCGACCTGGATCTAGATGACCAGCCGGGCCCATCGGGGACCTTGGGACAGTCGGTTCCCGTCACCCAGTCACAGGCCTCCACAGACCTTCCCCCCTCTGGAAACACCAGCACAGCACCCACCCAGCGGGCCCATACCTCTGTCCCCAGGACTCGTCAATCAGCGGTGTGTCCACCACTACAGGGCACCAAGGCTAACCCAGCACCCCAACAACAACAGGGACCTGGGGGCAGTGGTAGTGGGCACACGGTCCAGGGGACAGAGGCCCAGGTAAACAGGGGAACTGGGAGGGCTGCTGTGCGACAGGGGGGGACAGGCCCAGGGAACCCACTCTCCACGAAGCCCTCTCCTCCATCATGGGAGCCTACCATCATTCCCAGGAGACGATGGCGACGGTACTGGCCAGGTTTCAGGAGATCCAGCTCCTGCAGTAGGAACAGTATTTGGGCTTCAGGGAGGAACTACGAACCATCAGTTCCACCCTGGGCACCATCGTAGGGGCTCTGAATCAGGTAGTCACCACATTGCGGGACACTGTGGCACCACAAAGGGCCCCTCACACTAGCATGGACCAAGAACTGCCTACCACCTCTGCCGGCGCTAGTGGACAGGAGGCCCCGCCACAGGACCAACAGGCCACCAGCACCCCACCCCCTGCAGAAGGAGAACCACCCCGCAAGCGGGCCCTGAAATCCAGGAAGAAGACAGAGTAAGATGCCAAGACCCCCGCCAGGAAAGGATACCTCCCTGATTGTCATCCCACTATCCCACATTGTCACCCTGTCCATCCTTAAACTGCCCCTGCTCCACTTTCCACAGGCATCTGGACAATGCACCTGTGATATAAGTAGTCTGGACTCTGCCATGGACATTCCTCCACCATCACCCCTCACCGATTTGCAAAAACCCACCAATATAGAGCACTGTAATAAACACAGTTATTGCACAAAACAATCAGGAGTCTGGCTGTGATTTTGAACAAATGTATTAGACATGACCGTGCCAAAATGCTCATTTACATTGTGATGACAAAATACCACTGTCACACAGCTGTAGTCCATGGGGAAACAAAGCAGATGTCACACAGTGGGGCCCACAGCTCTGAAATCGGAAGGGAAAGTCACAACTCAGTTACCATACACTGGGGGAAAAGGTCAGACAGTAGAGAGGTAGTAGTCTTTAAGTAAATGTAATATGCCGGTGTGGATTCTTACCTGTTTGTCATTGAAAATACTGCTGTATCACTGTGTTCCTGTTCTCTATGTCGTCCTCTTCGGCTTCCTCGTCTTCACTCTCCACAGGCTCCACAGCTGCCACAACACCACCATCTGGACCATCCTCCTGCAGAAAAGGCACCTGGCGTCGCAAAGCCAGGTTGTGAAGCATACAGCAGGCCACGATGATCTGGCACACCTTCTTTGGTGAGTAGAATAGGGATCCACCTGTCATATGGAGGCACCTGAACCTGGCCTTCAGGAGGCCAAAGGTTCGCTCGATCACCCTCCTAGTCCGCCCATGTGCCTCATTGTACCGTTCCTCTGCCCTTGTCCTGGGATTCCTCACTGGGGTCAGTAGCCATGACAGGTTGGTGTAACCAGAGTCCCCAATTAGCCACACACGGTGCCTCTGGAGTTGACCCATCACGTAAGGGATGCTGCTATTCCGCATGATGTACGCGTCATGCACTGACCCAGGGAACTTGGCATTAACATGGGAGATGTACTGGTCAGCCAAACACACCATCTGTACATTCATCGAATGATAACTCTTCCTGTTCCTGTACACCTGTTCACTCCTGCTGGGGGGGACCAAAGCAACATGTGTCCCATCAATGGCACCTATGATGTTGGGGATATGTCCAAGGGCATAGAAATCACCCTTCACTGTAGGCAAATCCCCCACCTCAGGGAAAACGATGTAGCTCTGCATGTGTTTCAGCAGGGCAGACAATACTCTGGACAACACCTTGGAAAACATAGGCTGGGACATCCCTGATGCTATGGCCACAGTTGTTTGAAATGACCCACTTGCCAAGAAATGGAGTACTGACAGAACCTGCACTTGAGGGGGGATTCCTGTGGGTTGGCGAATTGGTGACATCAGGTCTGCCTCCAGCTGGGCACACAGTTCCTGAATAGTGGCTCGGTCAAGCCTGTATGTCATTATGACATGTCTTTCCTCCATTGTCGACAGGTCCACCAGTGGTCTGTACACCGGAGGATGCCTCCATTTCCTCGCATGTCCTAGCGGACGGTGCCTATGAAGGACAACAGCGAGCACAGAGTCAATCAACACACAGGTACGTAACCACAGCTTGCACAGAACACAATTCCAAATGCATTGAATGGCTTGTATGAGTGTTGATGCAAGGCCTATGTATGTGTGACGCAGTAGAAAGTAAGCCATGTGGGCCCTTGAAATGGCGGCTGCCTGACCTGTGAAGTGCGACAATGGGATGTGAGGTAAATGCGCTTTTGTGGCACACCGTGGCGGTAGGCGGTCGAAGACCGCGGCGCAAAGCAGCATTGGTTAACATTGAACCCTATGGGTCTCAGGAGCCAATGACGATGTGCGCCGGCGGTCGCGGTACGCACTGCCGCGGTACGCACCGCCGCGGGCGTTACCGCCATTTTCTATCTGCTTAATCACTCAATACCTGATCTTCGACAGGAGAGGACCCACACTGCAAGTGCTGCTGTGACCTCTGTCTGGAAGAGACAATGGCTCATGCGACTGGGGAAAGGGCCCCTGCCTTCACTGCTCAGGAATTGGAGAAACTTGTGGATGGGGTCCTCCCCCAGTATGCGCTACTCTCTGGTCCTCCAGACCAACAGGTAAGTACACTGGGACCATGCTTTGTGGGCAATGCCTGTGTTGAGTGGGGTGGATGAAAGATGGTGGGGAGGGGAGCGATTGAGGCATGCATCAAACGACGGATGAGAGCATGTGCCACATGGCAAGGGTGGGGATGGTGGGCCACTCACATCGAGCATGCAGAAGGTGATGAATTTTTTTCTCCCCCTGTACATGTCACATAGGTCAGCGCCCACCATAAGATCGATATTTGGCGTGCCATCGCCAAGGACGTACAGACCCTGGGGGTCCACCACAGACGGGGCACCCACTGCCGGAAGAGATGGGAGGACATCCGCCGCTGGAGAAGGAAGACGGCGGAGGCTCAGCTGGGAATGGCCTCCCAACGTGGGAGGGGTGCCAGTCGGACTTTGACCCCCCTGATGTCCCGGATCCTGTTGGTGGCCTACCCCGATTTGGATGGGCGCGTGAGGACATCACAGCAGACACAAGGGGGTGAATACACTCTAATCCTGGTGACTTTGCGCGCAGTGGAGGTGTCTGGGTGGCGGACGAGGTCTGTGGGTATCCCTAGGCCAGGGCGATTTCTGTAGGCTAGGCCCCTCCGTAAGGCATGGCCCTGTGCCCCCGCCCCCCACCTCTGTAGGGTGCCAAGTACAGCTATTCATGGCCCTGTGTCATCAATGTGTGCAGCTGTCGCCCATAGGCTTGTAGGCCATGTCCCACGGATTGAGTAGTCGACCCCAAGTGCGCGGAGTAGGGCAGGGGGCTTCTGTGTCTGTCCTGTCTGCCAACGGTGTCGCCAATGCATGCACTCAACATGTCTTTATTTCCCCCCCCCTTTTTTGTGGTCTTCCTGTTCATGTGTGCATTAGCATCATCAGGCGGAGGAGAAGTGGCATCGGAGCACGAGGGAGCTGCATCCCACATGGCCATGGAGGGCCATGCAACGGACTCGGAATTCACCAGTGGGACGGAGGGCGAGGGGAGCTCCACAGCGGGGACTCGTGCAGATATCAGTGACAGCGACTCGTCCTCTGAAGGGAGCTCCCTTGTGGTGGCGGTAACATCTGTGCCCCCCGCAACAACAGGTACAGCCGCCACCCTGCGCACCAGCACCGCCCTCCCAGCAGCCCCTCAGCGTTTGCCCCGTGCCCGCTCACCCAGGAAGGTGGGCATCTCCTTCGCCCCAAGCACCTCAGGCCCTGCCCCAGTCACCCCTGCTGCCCTCAGTGAGTAGGTCATTGACCTCCTGAGGACGCTCACTGTTGGGCAGTCTACCATTTTGAATGCCATCCAGGGTGTCGAAAGAGAGGTGCACCAGAGTAATGCGTACCTGGAGGGCATTCATTCTGGTCAGGCTGCCCTTCAGCGATCGTTCAACACTCTGGCCTCAGCACTGATGGCAGCCATTGTCCCTGTCTCTAGCCTCCCCCCTCCAACTTCCTCCACCCATACCCTATCACCTGTACCTCTGCCTATCCCAGACACACCATCAGACCAGCCTGCACACACCTCAACACCCAAGGGAAGCTCAGCCAGACATAAGCACCACACATCACACAGGCATTCACACAAGCAACATCCACATACAGACATAACAACACCCACTGCCTCCACTGTGTCCCCCTCCTCCTCGTCTCCCTCCTCCCTCCCTGTCACGTCTCCACTCACACCTGCATGCACAACATCTTCAGCCACTACCTCCATCACCAGCACACACACCAGAACCCCCGCACACGTGCAGTCACCACCCCCACTACCATTTACACGTCCCCTGTGTCAACTCCCAGTGTGTCTGTCACCCCCTCTTCCAAGATACACAAACGCAGGCAGCCACCCACCCAACAGCCATCCACCTCACGACAGCCTCCAGCCCAAGCACCTGCACCCAAAGACACCAGACTAAAAACTCCTACAACCACAACCTCTTCCTCCACTCCCATACCCACTACACCTACCCATCCCACTGTTCCTAAAATGCTTTTCCTGTCCAAACTTAACCTATTTCCAACAACTCCCCCACCCCGTCCATGTCATAGGACTCCAGTCAGCACCTCAGCCACCACAAAACCGGGACCTGTCATGACAGTCTGCCATGGGCTGTGGAGTCCCCCACCCTCAAGGGCAGCCAGTTCAGTACGGAGCCAAAGCACGGCCAGCCCACCCCTGGAGAAACATCCGAAGATAGGCAGTGGCCGGCGCGAGAGGGTTAAAACACCAGGGACTAAAACCCCTACCATGGCTCCGGCAGGAAGTGTTGAGCCAGCTGGCACACCACCCAAAGTGGTGAAGGGCCACAGGCGATCAGGGAAGGCTGGGAAGGGCAGCACGCCCGACAAGACGGCCAGCAGCCCAGCTCGCCAGCCCCATCGCAGGTGGGCAGGAGGACACCAACAGGCCCAGTACTGCAGCCCAGGAGGGCCCGTCAGCCTCATCCCAGGTGGGCAGGAGGACACCTACAGGCCCGGTACTGCAGCCCAGAAGGGCCCCGCCAGCCACACGACAGATGGGACAGGAAGGCCCCGCCAGCCACAGCTCAGGTGGCAAATGACCTCCACGCCATGGCCGGAGCCGCTGAACTAGGCCCTTCATCTCAAGCACCACTGAACTGGGCACCGCTGTCTCAAGCACCGCTGAACTGGGCACCGCCGTCTCAAGTACCGCTGAACTGAGCACCGCCGTCTGAAGCACCGCTGAACTGAGCACCGCCGTCTGAAGCACCGCTGAACTGGGCACCGGCGTCTCAAGCACCGCTGAACTGGGCACCGCCGTCTCAAGCACTGCTGAACTGGGCCCTTCATCTCAAGTACCGCTGAACTGGGCACCGCCGTCTCAAGCACCGCTGAACTGGTCACTGCTGTCTCAAGCACCGCTGAACTGGGCACCGGCGTCTCAAGCACCGCTGAACTGGGCACCGGCGTCTCAAGCACCGCTGAACTGGGCCCTTCATCTCAAGCACCGCTGAACTGGGCACCGCCGTCTCAAGCACCGCTGAATTGGGCACCGCCGTCTCAAGCACCGCTGAACTGGGCACCGCCGTCTCAAGCACCGCTGAACTGGGCACCGCCGTCTCAAGCACCGCTGAACTGGGCCCTTCATCTCAAGCACCGCTGAACTGGGCCCTTCATCTCAAGTACCACTGAACTGGGCACCGCCGTCTCAAGCACCGCTGAACTCGGCCCTTCATCTCAAGTACCGCTGAACTGGGCACCGCCGTCTCAAGCACCGCTGAACTGGGCACCGCCGTCTCAAGCACCACTGAACTGGGCAACGCCGCCTCAAGCACCGCTGAACTGGGCCCTTCATCTCAAGTACCACTGAACTGGGCACCGCCGTCTCAAGCACCGCTGAACTGGGCCCTTCATCTCAAGTACCGCTGAACTGGGTACCGCTGTCTCAAGCACCGCTGAACTGGGCACCGGCGTCTCAAGCACCGCTGAACTGGGCACCGGCGTCTCAAGCACCGCTGAACTGGGCCCTTCATCTCAAGCACCGCTGAACTGGGCACCGCCGTCTCAAGCACCGCTGAATTGGGCACCGCCGTCTCAAGCACCGCTGAACTGGGCACCGCCGTCTCAAGCACCGCTGAACTGGGCACCGCCGTCTCAAGCACCGCTGAACTGGGCCCTTCATCTCAAGCACCGCTGAACTGGGCCCTTCATCTCAAGTACCGCTGAACTGGGCACCGCCGTCTCAAGCACCACTGAACTGGGCACCGCCGTCTCAAGCACCGCTGAACTGGGCCCTTCATCTCAAGCACCGCTGAACTGGGCACCGCCGTCTCAAGCACCGCTGAACTGGGCACCGCCGTCTCAAGCACCGCTGAACTGGGCACCGCCATCTCAATCACCGCTGAACTGGGCCCTTCATCTCAAGCACCGCTGAACTGGGCCCTTCATCTCAAGTACCGCTGAACTGGGCACTGCCGTCTCAAGCATCGCGGAACTGGGCCCTTCATCTCAAGTACCGCTGAACTGGGCACCGCCGTCTCAAGCACCGCTGAACTGGGCCCTTCATCTCAAGTACCGCTGGCCCATTAGCGGCAGGGGCAGGCCCGCATCTGTGTCGGGCAGGGCTGCACGAAGCACTCTGGGCACCAGTCCCCCTCCAGAACCAGTGGAGACTGTTATCCACTTGAGAGACTGTGGCTTTGCACTCCCCAGGATGTAACAGTGGGCAACCCACCCACTGTTGAGACTTGTGAGACTGTGGCTTTGCACTCCCCAGGATGATACAGTGGGCAACCCACCCACTGTAGAGACTTGTGAGATTGTGGCTTTGCACTCCCCAGGATGTAACAGTGGGCAACCCACCCACTGTTGAGACTTGTGAGACTGTGGCTTTGCACTCCCCAGGATGATACAGTGGGCAACCCACCCACTGTAGAGACTTGTGAGACTGTGGCTTTGCACTCCCCAGGATGTAACAGTGGGCAACCCACCCACTGTAGAGACTTGTGAGACTGTGGCTTTGCACTCCCCAGGATGTAACAGTGGGCAAGCCACCCACTGTAGAGACTTGTGAGACTGTGGCTTTGCACTCCCCAGGATGGAACAGTGGGCAACCCACCCACTGTAGAGACTTGTGAGACTGTGGCTTTGCACTCCCCAGGATGGAACATCTGGCTGAGGTGCACCCCCTTCCCTTCCCCCTGAGGTGCCTGTGTTTTGCCCATGTGATTTGGGCCCAGTGGTCCACGGACAATGCCTGCTGCAATGATCGGACTTGTACATTTATGTATATAAAAGTATTTGATGTGTTATATATTTTTAAGCCAGTAATACAATATTTTCAAATGTTTAGAATCATTTCCTTTTGTCTTTGCATTCTTCCAGGGGGTTTGAGGGGGGGGGGGGTAACTGTGATGTATTGCTATGCATTGATGTGTGTGTTGTAGTGGGTGAGGGTGGGGGTGGGTGTGTGGCGTATGTGTGTCCCCGTATTTTTTTCCGTCCCCCCTCCCCTGTGTCGTAGGTGCAGTACTCACCGTTGTCTTCTGCGCCGGCGTTCGTGCTCCTAGTAGAGGAGCAGGAAGACTATCGCTGGGAGGATGTGGAGTTCGGGTTCCATGCTGTCCCTCGTGGGGTGTATGGAGGTGAGCGTTTTCCGTTCGAAATGACTGTTCCCGCCGTGTTTTTATCGGCAGGTCTACCGCCCCGGAAAAGGTGGCGGATTGGTAGGTTGTGATAGGGTGGGCGGTACATTGACTCCCGCCTGTCTGTTGGCAGTGACCGCCGCGCTGTTTGTTTGTCCCGCAGTGGCGGGCGATGTGTTGATGTGGCGGTGTTTGTTGGCGGTTCCCGCCAGGGTCGGAATTCCATTTTTTTTACCGCCAGCCATTTTGCGGTTTGGCCGCAGCTTTAACACCGACCGCCAGGGTTGGAATGACCACCACTGTATGCTTTGCAGACAGTGCGCATTTCGCAGGTGCTGTATGCTACAGTATTGGCCTTGGTTCCTAGCACTGTTCCTTCTGGGCATCCCAGTGGGAACAAGTATTACAATGTTCCTGTTGGTCAGCCCAGCGGGAACATTGTAATACTCTCGGGGGCAACGTCACCACCATAAAGTTTAATCTGCCATGGTTTTTAAACCTGGAGGGACTGCTCTCTGCTCCAGCACTATTTACACCAATGCACTGCAGTGCATACCTCTTGGTGCACTTACATATGCAAGTAAGGGCACTGAGGGGTATGACCCACAGTGGATGCCCATTGATGACTTTACATAGGTATTGTTAGACATGACAGCCTTAGGGTGGTCACCCCTAAGTTTTTGCCAGCCTCCATCTACTTTTTGGACACTGTTTTTGCTGGTTTTAGGACTCTGCACACTTTACCACTGCTAACCAGTGCTAAAGTGCATTTGCTCTCTCTCTTTAAACATGATAACATTGGATCATACCCAATTAGATTATTTAATTTACTTGTAAGTCCCTGGTAAAGTGCACTATAGGTGCCCAGGGCCTGTAGATTCAATGCTACTAGTGGGCCTGCAGCACTGATTGAGCCACCCTCCTAAGTAGCCCCTTAACCATGTCTCAGTCCTGCCATTGCAAGGACTGTGTGTGCAGTTTCATTGCCAATGGAACTTGGCATTTAAAAGTACTTGCCAAGCCTGAAATTCCCCTTTATCTACATATAAGTCACCCTTAAGGTAGGCCCTAGGTAACACAGAGGGCAGGGTGCTGTGTAGACAAACGACAGGACATGTACCTGTGTAGTTTACATGTCTTGGTAGTGTAAAGCTCCTAAATTTGTTTTTGCACTACTGTGAGGCCTGCTCCTTTCATAGGCTAACATTAAAGCTACGCTCATATACTGTTTGAGTGGTAGCTGCTGATCTGAAAGGAGTAGGAAGGTCATATTTAGTATGGCCAGAATGGTAATACAAACTCCTGATGACTGGTGAAGTTGGATTTAATATTACTATTTTAGAAATGCCACTTTTAGAAAGTGAGCATTTCTCTGCACTTAAATCCTTCTGTGCCTTACAATCCACGTCTGGGTAGGTTCAGTTAACAGCTCCCTTGTGCATTCACTCAAACTAACTCCAAACACAGGATGCTCAGCCTCACTTGCATACATCTGCATTTTGAATGGGTCTTCCTGAGCTGGGAGGGTGGAGGGCCTGACATTAACATGTCAAAGGACAGTAGCCTGCCCTCACACAAAGGACTGCCACACCCCCTACTGGGACCCTGGCACACAGGATTGAACTGAAAGGGGACCTTGTGCACTTCTAAGCCACTCTTTGAAGTCTCCCCCACTTCAAAAGCACATTTGGGTATTTAAGCAGGGCCTCTGCCCCTACGAATGGAACACTTCCTGGAGAAGAGAACCTGAACCAGAACCTTGAACCTGCCAAGAAGAACTGTCTGGCTGACCAAAAGGACTGACCTGACTGCTTTCTGTGAAAGACTTCTGCCTTGCTGTTGCCCTGCTGCCTTGCTGCTCTATGCCTGTGCTGAGAAGTGCTCTCCAAGGGCTTGAATAGAACTTGCCTCCTGTTCCCTGAAGTCTCAGGAGGAAAAATACTTCATTCCTGCAAGAAGAACTCCCTGTGCAGCGAGAATCAATGCACAGCTTGCAAGAAACGATGCACAGCCTGCATCGCAGTGAGAAAATCACCGCATGCCAAGCCGGAATGAAGCAGCCTGATTTCCTGAAGAGGAGAACGACGCAGCGCCAGGGCTGCGACCGGAAATTTGCCGCACGGCCCACTGGATTGACGCAAAGCCGATCCTGAACGACGCAGCCCAACTTCCTGAGAGGAATTGACGCAACGCCTGCCGTGCGGCAGAAATTTCCACGCATCGCCCACCGGATCGTCGCAGCCCCTGTGACTTCGTCCTGCACGGCCAGAATGTCAACGCATCATCCCTGGGGTGTCCGAAAACCCTGCAACCCAAAGAAGATCCGAGTCTACGCGCCGAAATTCAATGCAAAGCCTGCCCTGCTTGAAAACTCAATGACGCATCGTCTGTGTGCACCGGAAAAATCGACGCACACCTCCCTGTTTCCATGCATCTCCTCCTCTGTGGTCTCTTGCGGAGAATGTGAATGCAAACCAGGTACTTTGTGCTTGCAAGAGACACTTGTTGCTTTTTAAAAGACTAAAGACACTTTATATCATTTTTACAGTGATATCTCAATGTATACTTATTGCATCTTGATTGTTTTGACCTGCTCCTTACCAGATAAATATTATATATTTATCGAAACACTGTGTGGTGTATTTCTGTGGTGTTCTACTGTGTTATTGCATGATTTAGTGCACAAATACTTTACACATTGCCTTTTAAGTTACGCCTGACTGCTCAGTGCAAACCTATCAGAGGGTGGGCACAGGATAATTTGGATTGTGTGTGACTTACCCTGACTAGAGTGAGGGTCCCTGTGAGACAGGGGGTAACCTAACTGCCAACCAAAGACCCCATTTCTAACAGGTTTGTAGAACCGCCAAGCGTTATGCACTGCAGTGGAGTAGATACCCCTCAGTGCCATAATATACTTATGAAAGGACATTGAGTTTTATGCAAGTCACTGCAAAGTATAACCCTCAGCGCTATTACATAAGCATGTAAGGGTGCTGAGTGGTATGGACTGGAGTGGATAGCCCTTGGTGCCCATACAAACTTATGTAAGGGCACCAAGGGGTTACGCACTGCAGATTGCGTTGCCCACTCTCCCCCTTCACAGAATTCCATGGAATCTCTTTGAATTATAATGTAATTCCATAAAGTTTCATGGAATAAAACTCCTCTAATTCCACCCAACCCTAAATCTGACACCTTCAGTGTCCAAAAGATTCTCCAGTTTGGTATATATTGGATTGGGAATTGTCAATCAACACATTTATGTTTAAGTGGGAATAGTAAGTTGGACCTCTTTAGTCCGCAAATCTTTCCTGAAGGTAGTTTATGTTACAGTTGTAATAGTAAATCTGACCTCTTAGTGGCCAAAGAAATTCCCAAAAATGGATTGTATTGGAGTGATGTTTGGTAATGTGTGTTTGTTTGTAATATGAAAGAGGTGTAATAATTTTATTTTAGGGATTTAAACTTATATTTTTGCTTGGAAATCAATACAAAGAAAGATTAAATAATTAAATACCTTTAAGGCCTCATTACGAGTGTGGTGGTCTTCAGACCGCCATACTGGTGGTGCCGGTCAGGACAGCTACACTCGTGGTTGCGGCGGTCCAATTGCCACATTAAAACCTTGGTGGTCAGGCCACTGGGGAACCCCCGGCATCGCCGGGATCCATGATCTCGGCAGCCTGCCAGTGGTGGAGAACATAATCCGCCATGGGAGCACTTCATACAGCGCTGCCCTGCGGATTACCACCTTGTTCTCCACCAGTCTTTTCATGGCGGTAACACTGCCATGAAAAGGCTGGTGGACAATAGGTGCAGGGGGCCCCAGGGGAGCCCTGCACTGCCTATGCACTTGGCATAGGCAGTGCAGGTGCACCCCTGCCCAGCACCGTCGCAATGTCCACTGTCTGATTTACAGACAGTGAATATTGCGAGTGTGCCGGGACACCATCTGGGCTACAGCCAGATTATGAGCCAGAGACAATTCTGTAGCCTGTTTCCCACTTGGCCAGCAGGTGGAGAGTGAGGTTTCCTTCCACCGACCTAGTGTGAAAATGTTAATAACTCCGGCAGGGTGGAACCAAGGTGGTGGCCACCATGTCGGGAGTTTGGTGGACGGGCTTTCCCAAAATGAGGCCCTTCATATGAATATTTTCACATTTTATTTAATGGAATTAGGCTTTATTTGTTAAAACATGTTTTTTGTGGTTGCAAAAATATATAGGGTATATTTATAACTTTTTTGATCTATAGTTTACATATACATTATTAACACAATTAACATAAACATTTTGAAATATAAATTTATTTTTTCTTCTTACATTTGCTTCAGAGAAAAACATGAAGATTACTAACATATCTTTTACATTTTTCTGTTAACTGATTTAGTTTTTGTTCAATATGTTTAAGATTTGTATATATTGTTTAAACAGTTACATTTATATATAATACATAAATACTAGTTTCATCATAATATAAATATTAATAATAGTACATTTTATTTTACATATGTGTTTGTTTTATCTTTCACAATCTTCTAATATTTTCACATATTTTCATATTCATTTATATTGTATTGTTTGTACACTTTTATAATTTTTTATATTCATTTTCTCTGTAATTAGTTTTTTTCTATTTTCACTTGGCATGCATTTTTTCCTAATAACTCTATTTTGTATTAATTTCATATTATTGTTCAGCATTTCTGGATCGAGTCAGTCATGGTTGCCTTTTGCTTGTCAACTTTTGCTTGCTATTTTAACGTAGGGTCCAATTACGAGTTTACCGATTGGACCGCCAGACCACCAAGGCGGCGGTCCCAAAAAGACCACTGCAACAGCAGTCCCCAGACCACCGTATTATAATGTACACAGCCAGAACTGCCACCCTCTGAGCCAAAGTGCTGACCGTCAGTGGCACAGCAGTCTGCTATCTTAGCGGTCCATACTTTGGCACCGTCAATGCCGATTCCGATCCCTGTGCGGCGCTTAGCCAACGGCAGTCAGCCACCATGGTACAAGTTCAGCAAAGCAACAGACAAGTGCCATTGGATGAATTCAAAAAGTACACAGCTAACAATCATGGGCCAAGTGGTCACACCTGAAAATCATACTATAAAACACAACCCTTTATGGACCATGATCGTTTGCATCTCCACTGCAACCAAGATTTGATTTTAGCCAGAGAGATAAGGCACCACTTTTTTTGCTGTTCCTCAAAACCCTTTCAAACACTGTTCTCCATTTACTTTCCATATCACTTTTCTTTTGTCAGTAACTCCCTGCCACCCACTTTAATTTCCCACCATGCAACATTCCAAAAATCCCCATTTCTCAGAGGATGAGTTGAGAGTCATGGTGGGAGAAATCATAGGATTAGAGGCACAATTGTTTGGAGCCCAAGTCCAGTACACTCCTCTCAGTAGGGAAATGGAACTGTGGCAAAGGATCATGGACAGAGTGAATGCTGTAGGCACCACCCTGCTCTCAAAGGAAGACATTAGGAAGAAGTGGAACGACCTAAGGGGCAAGGTGCATTCCCTGACCTCCAGGCAACAGATTGAGGCCAACAAGACTGGTGGTTGCCCTCCCAGGGCCCCATTACAAATCTTTCCCTGGGAGGAGAAGGTCTTAGCCATCCCGCATCCTGAGAGCTTGACAGGAATGCCTGGGGGAGTGGAGTCTGGTAAATAACAGCACAAAAACTGTCACTAAACTGCAATGTCCTGAATGCTCACAGTTCAGCTTTTACCACTGTGTCATTTGTTGACTTTACCAACATTCAATACCAATGACTATCTGAGATGTAAAACTGTCAATGTGTATTGTTGGACCTAACATCACAGCTACCAATGCAATAAGTTGGAAAGGTGCATGTAAGTGTTCAATGTCAAAAAATCTTCCTAGTACTGGTGGTATAGCTCTACAAGTAAATGTATGCTCCAACCTAAATGCAGTCTGGCTACCGTTATGCAATACCCAACATTTGTCGAGTGTTGGAAAGTAGAGGAAATGACCTGACTGCAACTTCCAGGAGGCCCTGTTTCTGTGACTCAAACCACCAGCCCACTGTTAACTTGCCCAAATACACCTGTTTGTTTTCCCTCAAATGAACTTTAATCACCTGGGAGAATACCATTTGTCTTTTGTGTGCAGTAGAGGGAGTGACCTTAATGCAGCTCCCAGGAGGCCCTGTTTCTGTGACTCCAACCACCAGCACAGTGTTTACTTGCCCACATACAACTGTTTGTCATCTCTCAAATTCTCTCCACTCACCTGTGAGTACACCATTTGTCAAGTGTTGGGAAGTAGAGGGAGTGATGTGACTACAACTCCCAGGAGGCCCTGTTTCTGTGACTCCAACCACCAGTCTAGTGTTCACTTGCCCAAATACACCTTTTTGTTTTCTCTCAAATGAAGTTTACTCACCTGCAAGTATACCATTTGTCTAGTGTATGAAGTAGAGGAAATGAGCTGACTGCAACTCTCAGGAGGCCCTGTTTCTGTGACTCTAACTACCAGTCCAGTGTTCACTTGCCCAAATATACCTATTTGTCATCTCTCAAATGAAGTTTACTCACCTGGGAGTATACCATTTGTCTGGACCATTTGTATGGACTGTGAGAAGTAGAGGGAGTGACCTGGCTGCAACTCCCAGGAGGCCTGTTTCTGTGACTCCAACCACCAGCCTAGTGTTCACTTGCCCAAATACACCTGTTTGTGATCTCTCAAATGAAGTTTACTCACCTGGAAGTGAGCAATGACCAGGTCATGCTCAACTCAGAGTCATGTCTGTCTGTCTAGCTCCATCTTAACCTGATATCCCAAGATTAAACTATTGAACACCAGGTATTCCTAAGGCCTTAAGCTACATCAGCAGATTGGTAGCGGCAGCAAACACATTGACACAGCACTGCACACATGATCACTGCATTTACAAGTTGTGTGTTAGCCTGTATCTCACTCAACTGGGCCTCCAAATGGTTAAAGGCACATGTTGCCTCTCCACTGTGTTGGCTTCACTGTTGGTGAGATGTAATTTTCATTCTCTCATCCAAAGTTCAACTGATCAGCACATCTAATGAGCTCCTTGAGTCTAATAGTTTAGGCAAGCTTCACACGTGTCATGTCAAATACTCCAAAAGCCATGATAACATGGCACAATAGGCCAACCTACCACTTAAGAATGTCCAATGTCTCTACTTACTGTAACACTAATCCTTTGGAAGTATATACTGCACTTTAATCAATAATAATGTACTCTATTTCTCAACAAGTCAAGCAGTCACTGCCCCTGGACAGACCTTGACCACTGACCAGACTCCCACTCTACCCCTGCACGAAGTCCTCAGAGATGACAGCACTCCTGGACTTGTGGACGAGGAGGACGGTTTTGGTACACTTGGGCAACACTCAGAGAGCAACAGTGCGTATCACTTTGCCTACAACAACACCTCCCAGCCCTGTTGTGTCAACATCACAGGCAACAACACGCCCCCCCAACCAGTGTACCTAGAACAATTTCAACCATCGTGTTCCCCCCAGTCCTGGATCCTGAGGTGCAACCCAACATTCCTGACAGTGAGGGTCCAGGACCCAGTTGGAGAGGGCACCCTTAGCTGAGGGCACAGGCATGTGGGCTTAGGGTGCGTTTAAGGGATGCTGTGGGCTGGCAGAGTGAGACCACTGGGGCCGCTATTGACCAGGATATCATTGGACATGCCTTGGGGGGTCTATCAGGAGTCCCAAGGCATGATGGGCCAGGTGTTAATTGAACTCCAGGAAACTAAGCAGCTGCAAAGGGACATGATCCAAAAATTGGATGATCACAATTCCAACATGGGAACCCTAACAGGAGTGCTGAGGGACATCCACACAACCCTGAACATGGCTTTTCCATCACCATCCACCTCTTCCTGTGGGCCAACTACCTCAAGTCCAAGTACATCTGTGGCAGCCACAGGAAGGGAGGTCCTGCCAGAGGCACAGTCACCCTCAGTCACCCCTGCAACAGCTGATCCCTACACCCTCGCAAGTGGGGACGTCCATGTAAGAATCCAGGTGGTAAGGATGGCAAGACACCCACCATTGCCAGCAAGAAACATCTTCCTTAATGTCTCCCTTTGTGTGTCATACATACAGTCTGTGGACTGATCCTGAACCATTTTCCGGTTCCAATGGGAGGAGTGCTCTGGACCTTGGACTTCCAGTGGTGTGGCATCTAATCCAATTGTTTCATTCACCATGACTGACCCCTTCTCTTTACATTTTTGTTTCTTTCTATCCCAAAATTACTTTTTCTATTAGCATTGTAACAAATTCACCTGTCACAAACTTATGGTCTGCTGTCTTAAATTTCACATTTAGCTATTTAGCTATGAACCATACAATGAAGGTACAAGCTACTTGTGCAAGCAGGGGTATGTTGCATGTACACAGTGTTCATTTCAGGATTACAAACCAACACATACATACAAGTGCCTTGTTTCAGAAGATATGTCATTACATTGTTTAGCACATAGGCTGTCAAGATGGCAGAAACATAGAAATTCAGACATGACCATATCACACTGCGTAGGGCACCAAATATACTGGTACAGACCCCCCAGCACATTGTAGGAATGGCGATATCAGACATTGTCCCGCTAAATAGGCAAAGGTGGATATGATTGATGTCATCAGCTTGAGCCATATCCACTAGTGCTCAAAAGGAAGCCCACCTTATAGAATGCAACACCCAGATAGATGGTTGTACAACAGTTCCTGATCACAGGGTCTCTATAATCTAGTGCTACTGCATCTGGTGGTATGACTCAATCAAATGTCAGTGGTGTGCCACAGGCACTTTGGTCTACAATGATGAAACACATTAACAGCTACAAACAGTTTAGACAAAAAAGAGTGTTTAGTCAATGTGAAGGGAAACTGACATGAATTTGGCCTACAACATTTTTACTGACAACATGATGACATACATGATGTATCATGGCCACCACACAACAACGAAAAAGTCCCACTGAGTCTTCTGCACTTCCATCCTCTCACTTTGTAAGCTGTTTTGACACAGGTCTTCCACAACCAAAGTCTGTAAAATACATTCCCAGGAACAATCCATGTCCTCATTTTATGTCCCAACAGCATGATATAAATGCCACTGTCACAACTCTGAAGTGCCCAAATAAAGATCTCATGGTAAATGAACCTGAACAAAGAACAAAACAAGGAGTAAAGTTATGAAGTCATACAGTTGACACATGTCACATAGCCAACGTTTGGAGAACAAAGTCAACTAGAAAATTTCACACAAATAAAGCACACAAATAAAACACACAAATAAAGCAACATCATCAAAATGTGAATGTGTCAAAAGCTTCCTCATCAAACACCCTTTGGCAGATTTCACCAGAGCTTCATCTCCCTAACTACTTCCAAAAATATATACCACACATTATAAAAACTACAGTTCATTGTACAGTCAAAGTCCTGGCATCTCAACACATACTTAAACTCATGAGAAGAAGCTGTAGATGAGATCTTGTCGCAAATCAGCTCCTTGCTCTTCACCACTATCATCTTCACTTAGCATGTCAGGATTTCCTGACCTCTGGGATATAAGGGATATTCCTCCATTTGGTGATGTTACGGAGCAAGCATGCAGCATGTAACTGTGATTTGACACACCTTCCCGGGTGAGTAGAGAAGGGCTCCCCTAGTCTTGTCCAGACAGTGAAATCTGGCCTTCAGGAGCCCAGAAGCCTGCTCCACTGCCTGCTGTGTTCTTCCATGGACCTCATTGAAGCAGACTTCCCCGGCATAGCTGGATTCTCCAGCAGTGTCAACAACCAAGGATGGTTTTGATATGCTGAGTCTCCTGTTTTGGAATGAGACATAAGTGCCACACCTCACATTGCACATACAAAATCAGGGCAGATGTGACTTACCAACTAGCCATGCCCTCTCTGGATGTGGTTGTGACATCAGCTGGGCGATGGTGCTGTTCTGTATTGCAAAGGAATCATGAGCTGAACATGGGATCTGAGCGCAGATGTTCGAGATGTGGAGATCTGACAAAAAGACAACTTGTTTCCTGTTGCGATAGACTTGTTCACTGGCCTGCGGTGCTCACCAAGCCAATATGTGTGCCATCAATGTCTCCCACATGTGGGAGGCAACCAAAACCATAGAAGTCAGCTATCGCATTGGCTAAATCCTCAAATCATTGCTGATAGCCCGTCTCTTAACACACCACTGAACATAGGTTGGGACATACCACCAGATATTGCTACTGATTATTGGAAGGACCCTGTAGCCAGGAAGTGTAATACTGCCATGGGTTTCACAATTAGTGGTATACATGGTGGATTTGTGTTTTCAGGCATCAGATCTGGCTCCAACTGATGACATAAATCCACAATAGTTTGCCTATTCAGGTCAACTGTTTGATGAGGTGATATTCTTTCATGGTTTGAAAGCTTGGCAATGGATGGCACACTGGACCTTGTCACCGCCTCCCTCTCCCAGTGTACCCATTTGTGAAATTAAATGAGTTGGAGCATTAGTCACTGTGTTCACACCGAGATACATGATGAATAGGTCATGTGACAAAGCATTACTGACTGGAAAAACATTGCACCCATTAAAGATCAAAACTGTCTACTACTCAAGGCCCAAATTTGACCCCATGGCTATCTATAAATGTGTTTCAACGTGGATTTGGTCATTATCTGCTCCTCACATACATCACCAAAAATACCATAATAGGCGGTGGACAGTGCACTGCCATAATATACATTCTGGGACCAGCAACACAATACATTGGTGATGTGTAGGAAAACCTGTAGAACAAGACTGCTGTACACTGTTTGAGATGATCAGACACATATATTGATATTGTGATCCATTTAACAGGGACAAAAACTGTAGCTCAACCACCAAAATGGTGAATGCCTGACCTAGCTCACTGGACACTAGTAACTGCCTGCAGTGGAAGTTGACGACGCAGTGGGCAGTTTCAACCAGAGTGAATGCAGCCATAGGCTAGCGTTGGTAACCGTGAAGGCCGCGGCCCAATGGCTGTGACCGTTGGAGGTGATGACCATGTATGTGGTGTGCATGTAGCCGGGTTTTGCTAAATCACTCACTTGACTTGTGACACTGTGCCATCAACACATACACCACTTTAGCTGCTGTGTGCCTCCTCTGGGAGCAATGATGGCAGATCAAGCAGGTGAAAGGGCCCCTGCCTTTTCTCTTGAGGAGCTGGAGAGACTCAATGAAGTCAGAATAGTCTCCCAGTTAGAGATCACGTCCGGGTTTTCCCCTTGCACTTTTGATAAACTAACTTTCCATGTCTCATAATTTTTAATGGATAATTTCTACCATCTTATTAACAGCCAATGATTCCCCAGATCCTGTGCTCTGAGATTTTTTGTATTGTCCACGTACTGGTTGTTGTTTGATATTGTCGTGATCTGCGGATGATGATAACTCTTGCATCTAACCTCTGTGAAACCTCTGTATGTGGTGAAATATCGAAGTGTGTTGAAGGTATAGTCCAGGCTTGACTCTGATTTCCTTGATTTATATGTCACGGCCATTGGTGAGTCCTCTGGAAATCTGCAATTGAGGGCCCTCAACCCTAGAGCCTCCATGACTCGTGCAAGGATGTGATCACATTTGTTGATGGTTATACATTGCGATACCTGCAGAGGAATTCCCAGCCTCTGATATTGGACTCCTTCTCCAGTGCTTCTCTGATGATGGTTAGCCATGTTTAGATTAAAATCTCCAATGATGATCGATAGAGTATCATCATATGAAGTTCTTAATGCTAGTAATGTGTTTTCTGTGGCATTGATTAGATTTTGTTCTGGGAAGTGTTGGGATTGATGTAAATGCCTATTACTATGATAGTGGTTAATCTTAATCATATTGGCCCATCATTTATGATAATTGCTAACATATGGACAGAATTACAAACCTAGTTGACTTACATCAAAAGATTCTCACTTACTTGCCAGGTTTCCTGGAAGCAGACGATACCAAAGTTTCACAGGAATGATTGAAGATTTGGATCTTAAGCCAGTTTGCTAGTCCAAGCTATATTATAAGAAATTAACTTTATGGTACTTGGCGTACAGTCAGATAGGCTTTGGCTGATCTGAGGTTTTCCTGGTATTGCTGATTAAAGCACCATCCTTGTGCATTCCATCTGTGTCAGGATTCATGTTGATCAGCTTCTAGCCTGTGAGCCTCCTTGATTTGAGGGTTTACAACCTTGCAGTATCTTTTATTTGGTTGGCCCGAGGCGATGACTATAATGAACACCCTTGGCCTCCTGGCAAAAAACAATGTTGCGCCCCTAGAGGGGTACAGTATTGACCTTTTATCATCAGCCCAATTATTTGTTGTGAAGATATGTCTCCCCATTTCACTGCCCATTTGTGGAATAAACAAATACAGGTATTTCTTTGTATTGATTTACTTCAGACTTGAACAATAATGACTGCATGATCTCCTGGTTATCGAAACAGACTTCTGTGCTCTCATTTAATGTGCTATTTTCTGGGGCTAAGAAAGCTACATATTCTAGGTCTCTGCTCTTTAAATGCTTTAAACTAAGTTGCATATCTTCACTATCTTGCCCCTGTTGAGAACACCCCAGAGTCTCTGCAATCTGTACATTGGACAGAAGATAAGACATTGTTCTCTCTTATCCTGTAAGGTAGATAAATGACTGGATAAATTCTGTTGACCGCTTGATCCATGCACCATGGACATAATCATGGCATCAGTAAAGTTTTTTAGTTCCGCCTCCTTACACCCTGGGTTACTGATTCTTATAGGGTCACCCTGCACATTACAGGGTGAAATTCCACAGGGCCACATGGGCCGTACTGCCTGAGGCGGGGCTTCAACAATGGTTGTGGCTCTCGATTCACCAAGTGCTCTTGTCGGAGGCTTCCAAGGGAAAGGCACCGAAATGATATAGTCTTTGACTTCCTGTCAATAGACACCCCCTGATGAACTCCACTTTAGGCCCAACCCTCTGAATCCGGTTGTCTGTGATGCCTGATCTGAAACCCAGTAATTTTCACAGAGGGGGGATTCCATTATTAGGTTATCTTGCTTGCCCTTGGGGTTTGTCTTCCAATAACACTGTAGCTGATAGCTAAGTCATAGGTGTATTTTTAGTGGCTAATTGGGTAAGGTCTTGCTGTCCTTTTGGCCATTGCTTTGGTTGATGCTCCGTCGAGGTGCTCTGTCACTGTCGTGCCTATGGAAGGGGAAATCCTTATTTCCCTGTCTTGCAGCTTGTTTATTGTCCATGTTTTCAGGTGTTTTTTGTTCTTTCTTGAAAAAGACATTTATAAAGGGTCCTCTTATCAAGTTGTCATCCAAGGTTGAGCTTTCCATTGATGCAAACAATGCCTGTTCAGGGCTTTCCTTATCATATGATGCTTCGTCTGTCTCTTTTCCTTGTTGTTTGTTGTTTACTACGGTCCCTTGCTGCCCGTGTGAAAGAAAGAAAGGAAGAAAGATGGGAAGTTTATATTGGACTCAACTGGTATGCTGCTAAATAGCAGCAGTCAGAAAAGCAAAACACTCCAAAGAAATTTACAACAGCCTTCGCAGGAGATGGAATCTAATAAAGATGGAATGTACCCTGTGGTCACATCAGGAGCGTCCTGCTACCAGGCTCTAAACATAAAGGCTAACTAAGTAATTATAAATTAAAAACAAAAACACTGCCAAGGAGGAATCCAGCTGGATTATATAGGCTGCCTCACTGTCCCACGCTATATGCTGTAGTGAGTGGATTCCAACTGTGAATGACACTACAATAGACCAATGGGTGAAGAGAGGTGCCTGAAAGCCCTTTTGCGTAAGTTTATTATATATGTTTTAGTAAAATAAAAAACACTTTGCTAATTCCAGACCTAAAAAGGGGAAATACCCTTGAGCAAACTAAGGTATGCACTTCTGAAAATTTGTATGGCAGTGTACTGAGCTACAGGAACTTGCAGCGGTCACAGGAAGACAGCAAGCAGTTCACATTACTTAGAGATTCAGCCAAGTGCCCCCTTGATAATTGCAGCCAAGGGCCTTGTGTGCAGATTGATCCAGTGATAGCAAGTTAAGCCCTAACAATTCTGTCATAATTAAGTGATGTACAAACGTGTCACTTAGGTCATTTCGTGGTGCAAGGAGGAAGGTGAGGGGGGAAGTAAGGAAACACTTTTCACAGAGCAAAGAAAGCACAAAACACAAAGGAGCAAGAGTGAAACAGGGGGCAGGTCCTCAAAGGAATGAAAATGTTCAAAACAGAAACAAAACATTCCAAAACCTACTTGGAAAGTTTTGTTTTCAGCACTGTTTTGAAATATGGCAGGTTTTGCATGATTTGAAGATGAGGGCCCTATGCGTTCAACAATTCAATGCCCTGTTCTGTCATACCTCGTTTGTCTGTATTTTGCCTTTTCAATTGCCAACAATGCTTTACAAACCATGGCAATGGCATTGACAATACTTGGGCAATGTGGTTTATGACATGACAATGATGATTTTTTATATCAAGAAAATTTTAATTCTGGGATGGCAATGGTTTCTTCCACATCTCCACTTTACTGTGACAATTGATAAACTGTCATAGCGATATGTTGTTTTTTTATACTACTACAATCAGAACACTAGGGGGCTTATTTACAAACTCCTGTGCACCGCGGGAACATCACTTTTAGTGATGGTCCGGTGGCACACATTGCAGGGCCATATCTACAAGGTCACGTAAAGCCACCCTGCATGACTTTTCATAGCCTTGTTGATATGGACGGAGGCAATGCAGCGTAGGCACTGTGTTGCCTCATCCTGCTACAGGGAGGCATGTCATGGGCATTAAAATGGGTGTTCCTAGGTAACACCCACGGCATTTGGCACATTCCCAGATTTACAAGATTTCATAAACCTGGGAATGCGTCAAAAGACTTTGCCTCCCCAAGGGAGATGTAAGAGAGTTGCAAAAAGGAAAAATACCTTTATTTCTCCTCGTTTTTCCTTTTTCCATGTGTGCTGCATTTTGCATCACACATAGAAAGAGGAAAACAACTCTTGTGATTGGATGTGTGCAGGAAGGTGCCATTTCGTACACAAAAAGAATCATCCCGGCAATGCAGACACACTTGCACCATGATGCAAGGGTACCTGTGTTGGTGCACAGCAGCCCGTTGTGTGCCAGAGCAGGGGAAAAGGACAAGAATGTGCCTATCTCTTAGATCCAGCGCATTCCTGCCCTTTTCTTTTGGTGCAGGGCAGTGCAGCAGGAATCCTTGCAGCACTGCCCTGCACCAAAACCTCTTAAATGAGACCTCAGGTTTTATGTCACAATGTCGAGCACAAAAACATTGAGATAATAATACTGATGATCAATATAGTATTAAGGAATGTATATAGAGGTAATCATAGTTATCATTTTTAAGTCACAGCATATGTACATGCAGTTAGGAATAATAGATACTGTACGACACTCGGTAATTAGTTGTGGAGGATGTGAGTCCTGTGCAAGCAACATGTTTAAAAGTGCCTCTTTACTGAGAACCAAGAGCTTGACTCTCTCAGAGTAGCAAAGTATAACTGTCCAAGGCCTACTCAGGGTAGGTGGGGTGGACTAGTAATCTCCATTCGCTGACAGGCAACATCAACACTTGATACATTACTGTCCAGTCTCTGTTTTTTCTTTAAAAATTGAAAAGTACACACATTAATTAATACTATATATTACATTTACAAATATAAACATTAGGTAGATGAAAATAACTTCAGTGACATTTTCAAAATCCCTGTGAGCTCTGACCCTCATAATCACAATACCCCCCCCCCCAAGTATACCAGTTGCCACATCACAATCTAAGGGGTGTCATAATATGTAAAACAGGCTTATTGGCTTTGTCATGGGATAGCCACATCAGTATATAAAGCCAACCTATTGTCTTTGTCAAGGATTCGCCACACTGAAATATAACTATAAGGTAAGATTATAACAGGTCACCACATTAATAAAACAGTAACCACATGTCAGGATTGATGATAAGAATCCAATGGAATCCATTCATATTTACAAATGCATTCATTATCAATAACACATGGCATTGTTCAGATTTCGCACCAGAGAGCAGGAGAAATATGTAACAAAACTATTGAAAGGCATTATGAGGCACTCCTAGGCCAGGAAACAGGCATATGTAAACAGCAGCTTGTCCTTGGTGCTGCTTCTTGCACACCATCTGTTTGTTTGTTTTTAATTTTAGTTGAGGGGACAGTAAGGGAAGCTAAAAGGCACTGCAGCCCCATCTGCTTCTTGGGAAGGAGCCAACATCCTTTGTATGTCCAGCAGGCAGGAGCAGAACATTTTGTGCCTCCTGCCATGGGGATGGAGGTTTGGAGGAGGACATTTATATACTTTTGGGTCCCTGAGATGGGGGCCTCGGACCCGATTCCAAACACCGCAATAGCCCTCTTCTTTCTACACATCAAGGCCCGTATTTATACTTTTTTAGTGCCGCATTTGCGTCGTTTTTTGACGCAAAAACGGCGCAAACTTGCAAAATACCATTGTATTTTGAAGGTTTGCGCCGCTTTGCATCAAAAAGCGGCGCAAATGCAGCGCTAAAAAAAGTATAAATACGGGCCCAAGTGTTTGGGCTATGGGTGCCCCATGGGCATTTAACATTGGAAGAGGGAGCTCAATGCACCCCCGCCCCCGGGATTTAAAAATATTAACTCTGCACCAAACCCGGACCCTTGCTCACCCCAAGGGTATATTGACAAATTCACTGCTGAGCGCCCAATACTGTTTCCCTTCTGTTTCATTTTTTTAGCCAGTTTTGCAGATCTTGGGCTTGTTTAAGTTAGGATGGAGAAATCTAGCCATAGGAGCATTTTTAGCAGGCCTCATGGTATGTAAGCGATGCAGTTTGCGAGGAGGTGGATTACTGGAGCCTTGCTCCAAGTTTACCCTCTCCTGAGCTCTAGTGGGTCCTCTCTTGCTGGTGGGTGTACATATCATGAAATCCTCTCTAATACCAGCCAGCTAAGCTCCCTCCTGACTAAGCACCCAAGCAACAGAGCCTCCAGGCTGCCTTGCAGAGGACTTGGGGCCAGATGTAGCAAAGGGTTTTTCCCATTCTGTGTCAATGGGAAAATGTGTTCATACATATGGCCCTTGGTGTGGCAGTGGTATCCTGATTTTCTCCCAACCAGCCCAGTGTCTCTACCTAGCTGAGCTGCAGCTGCCTTGTCATAAAAGCCAGATACTGGCAGTAAACACACTCAGAAGAATTTCTATGAAGTTACTGTGAGAGTGTCTCAGGTAGTGAGACTCACCACAGTAAAGGTCCAAACAGCAGGTGATCAAAAGTGAGTAATCCTGGTGGACTAAATGGGCGGAACCCGTTTGCAACTGTTACCTATACACTTACTTTCACAAAATATTGGTATTTGATATTCTGTTTATGATATTTTTGTAGGTCAGTATAAAAACTTAGGCCCTCATTATGACATTGGCAGTAAATCCCACTTACAGCCATGATGACTGCCGCCAACATACCGCTACCCCGGTGGATATCCGTTCACCATATTATGACACACACACACCAATCCATCACAATTCATCCACACACACAATTCTGCCACACCAAAGGTCAGTGATAAACTGGCAGTATCAAAACCCACACCGTTACTCCAACAGAACTATGCCCACAACATTATGACACACGAATCACCACTGCAGACATTCAACAGCAGTAAAACATTGGCGGTACATACCGCCGCACTCAAAGTACACATACTCAAATAAAACAACACCACATTGGACAATTCAAACTACACACACCTGACACCCATACACACATCACACCCACACCACTTTAAAACACACACACACATTACACTCAACCCTTTATGACTACAAATAATTTGTCAGCAGAAAGAGACAGCAAGAGCACTCACACAACCAGAGCCACATACCACCATCCTCTATACACCATCCATATACCTTACATCACACACCCCAACACATCACCCTACACACCCTCACCCACACCACTCACACTACACTCATGGCACCACAATGACACCCCAGATTCTCTGAGGAGGAGCTAAGGGTCATGGTGGAGGAAATCATCTGGGTAGAGACACAGCTATTTGGATCACAGGTGCAGCAGATATCCATTCCTAGGAAGATGGAGCTATGGTGGAGAATCATGGACAGGGTCAACGCCATGGGACAGAACCCCAGAACAAGGGATGACATCAAAAATAGTTGGAACGACCTACGGGGGAAGGTGCGTTCCATTGCAGCAAGTCACTGACTCGCTGTACAAAGGACTGGCGGTGGAACCCCACATCCTCCCCCACCACAAACAACATGGGAGGAGCAAGTCTTGGCAATACTGCATCCTGAAGGCCAGGCAGGAGTAGGAGGAGGACTGGACTCTGGTAAGTCAAATCTCTATTACTATCACCTCCTGACCTGCATGCCATCACATACTCCACCCTTACCCTCATTCCCATCACTCCACCACCTCCCACACACTCCACCATCACAACACCCCACTCATCCCAATGCCAAGCCCAGCAATGCCATAACTATGCATGGACACCACTCACAGACCTGCATGAACACCTATCACTACAGAATGCACACTCGAGACATTCAGCTACCCCACCAAATAACAGCACACACAAGGCAAAGCTGCCAGGGCAATAACAAACATAGAGGGCAACCCACCCATGCACAATATGTCACACACAGAAACAATAACACTGCATTTACATCCCCACAGGTATCCCAGCCAATGTCACTGGAGAAGAGGTGCCAGCAACATCCAGTCCCCCCACAGAAGAGGCCCACAGTGATAACAGCAGCTCCGCTCGTCTGGATCTGAATGACCAACCTGGCCCATCAGGGATCTCCGGACAGTCGGTTACCCAGGCACAGTCTCACACCACCACAGAGCCTCCCCCCTCAGGAAACACCACCACAGCACACACCCAGTGAGCCCATACCTCTGTTCCCAGGACACGTCAATCAGTAGTGTGTCCACCACTACAGGGACCACAGGGCACCCCACAAACCCATGACGATCAGGGACCTGGGGTCAGTGGCAGTGGGAACACGGTTCAGGGGACAGAGGCACAGGACAACAGGGAAGCTGGGAGGACTGCTGTGTGCCAGGGGGAGGACAGGCCCAGGGAACCAACTCTCCAGGAGGCACTCACTGAGATCCTGGAAGCATACCAACATTCCCAGGATACGCTGGGCCAGATCATGGACAAGATGCAGGAGACTATGCGGCTGCAGGAGGGACAGTACCTGGGGAACAGGGAGGACTTGAAGGGCATTAACACCACCGTGGTCCCCATTGCAGGGGTGCTGGCAGACATGGCCAACAGTATGGGGGAGGCAGTGGCACACCAGCAGGCCACTGACACTAGCCAGACTATTGAACAGCCCTCCACCTCCACTGCAGCTACTGGACAGGAGGCCCAGCCACAGGATGAACAGGCCACAAGCACCCCTCCCTCTGCAGAAGGAGAACCACCCGCAAACGTTCCCTGCGATCCAGGCAGAAGCCAGAGCCTATTGCCAAGACCCCGCCAGGAAATAAGACTCTCCTGAATGTCACCCTTGTGTCCCACTCTGTCACCCTGTCCACCTTGAACTGCCGTTGCTCCCCTTCCTATGCCTCCTTGGACAATGCACCTCTGCAACAAATAGACTGGACTTTAACCTGGACTTTCCTCCATCATCACGCCAGCCCATTGCACTTCCCCCTTTTCGTCAGAGCACTGCAATAAACACACTTAGAAAAAATACAAATATGGAGTATGCCAAATGATTTCTAAATGCATTAGTTTAACAAGGTTCTTAAATTTCAATTCAACTGTACAGTAATGATTACATTGGAAAGTCATGTAGTTGCCTGCAGTGAACACACCAGGAGCAATAGTGGGGCACCAACATCTGCAAAAAGAGATGGAAATGGCAATAGGATATCAGAGCCTGCCAGTGAAAATGTCACACATCAAACTGTCAATGAATTGTGAAATAACACTGTCTTACCTGTGTTTCACTGGAAGTATTGACGAATGACAGCACTTCTGTTGTCCTCATCCTCATCTTCGCTGTCCACAGGGTCCACTGCTGCCACACAGCCATCTCCATCCTCCTCTTCCGGCAGAAAAGGCACATGGCATCTCAAGGCAAGGTTGTGCAACATACAGCATGCCACGATGATCTGGCAGACCTTCTTGGGTGAGTAGCACATGGCTCCACCTGTTAGATGGAGGCACCGAACCCTGGCCTTCAGGAGGCCGAATGTAGGTTCAATAATCCTTCTTGTTCGCCCATGTGCCTCATTGTATTGTTCCTCTGCCCTTGTCCTGGGATTCCTCACAGAGGTCAGTAGCCATGAGAGGTTGGGGTAACCAGAGTCACCTGCAAATATCGTGTGGACAACTGGTAGCCACACTCTAACCCTTATGTCCCCCACCATACCCAAACACCAACATCCACAGGGTGGGAATCAGAATCACCTATTAGCCACACCTGTGCCTCTGGAGTTGGGCCATCACATTTGGGATGCTGCTATTCCTCAGGATAAAAGCATCATGCACCGAGCCTGGATAATTAGCATTAACATGGGAGATGTACTAGTCCGCCAAACACACCATCTGCACATTCATAGAGTGATAACTTTTTCGATTTCTGAAGACCTGTTCATTTCGCCGGGGGGGCCAAATGCTATATGTGTCCCATCAATCGCACCAATGATGTTGGGGATATGTCCCATTGCATAGACGTCAGCCTTCACTGTGGTCAAATCCTCCACCTAGGAGAAAACAATGTAGCTGCACATGTGTTTAATCAGGGCAGACAACACACTGGTCAGCACTATTGAGAACATTGGCTGTGACATTTCTCCTGCCAAGCCCACTGTCACTTGGACAGAACCTTTTGCCAGAAAATGGAGCACAGATAGCACTTGCACAAGAGGGGGGATCCCAGTGTGATGACGGATAGCTGATATCAAGTCAGGCTCCAATTGAGCACACAGCTCTGTGATTGTGGCCCTGTCCAGTCTATAGGTCAGTTTAATGTGCCTGTTTTCCATTGTTGCCAAGTCCACCAGGGGTCTGTACAAGGGGGGATGTCTCCATCTCCTAATCATCTGCAGCGGTTGCAATCTATGGGGTAAAATAGTGAGCAGCTGGTCATTATCTGTACAAAGTAACCCCTTCAGTTCAATGCATATTGTGATTGTTTAGGTGAAGTTTGTCCAGATTGTGAAAATGTGAACTGTGATGCAGTTAGGATCCATGGCCTTCTCCCCCTAGAAATGGCGCCTGCCTGTCCAGTATGGAGGCACAGGTGGAAATGAGGTAATTCTGCTAATGTTGTGCGCCGTTGCGGGAGGCAATTGGGAACCGCCGTGCAAATCCTCATTAGTTATAATTGGGCCCTACGGGGTACTGTGGCCAATAGTGATCTACACCAGCGGTGATGGTACGCACCGCAGCGGATGTGACCACCATTTTCTATATGTTCACCTTGGCGGAGTTGGAGCGATTAGTGGATGGGGTCCTACCCCAGTACCGACTGCTATATGGGCCTCCAGACCAACAGGTGAGTACACTGCGAGCACGATGCATGGGGCATGATTGCATGGAGCGCTGTGTTTACCTACCTATTTTCCAAATGATGCCCCTGCAGTGTTCTCTCCGTGTTGTTGCAGGAGTGAAGTGGCGCCTTTGACTTTGTAATGTGGCCCTGTGGCCCACGGACATTGAGGACTGGGCAGCGTCCCTAAATTTGTAAATCTGTATATATTTTTTTATTTGGATGCACGTATTGCTACTATTTTATCTTATTACACTCCTTTTAATCTATAGTAGTTGTCCTTGCATTATTCCTTAGGGGTACAGCGTGTATATGTTAGGTAACTGCTGCTCTATGTGTTTACGGTGTATGGTGTTGAAGTGGTGGTGTTGCAGGTGTGTGTCACTCTCTTTTTCCTCCACCCCTCCCCTGTGTGCTAGACGGCTATTCTCACCGTGGTCGTCTTCGCCGCCGTTGGTGTTCGTAGTGGAGCGCACGTAGAAGAGCATTGGGAAGATATGCAGCTCAGACTCCATGGCGGCGTGGTTCTTCCCAGAGTCTCCACAGGTGAGTTGTTTCCCTTCTGTGCAGTGTTTCCGCCAGGCTTTTGATGTCGTTGGTACCACCCTGGAAAAGGTGGCAGATTGGAGTGTCTTAGTACAGTGGGCGGAACATTGTCTTCCGCCTGGCTGTAGGTGGTCACCGCTGTGGTGCCTGTTGCTTCCGCCCTGGTGGTCGGTGTGTTAAAGTGGCTGTCTGTCTGAGTTGTTTCCGCCATGGTTATAATTTTGCAAAAATTACCGCCAGCCTGTTGGCGGTATTACCGCCACTTTATCACCAACCGCCAGGGCTGCTCGCACTGGTTTTTAGCACTGGGATCTTGTTCCACACTGAGAAATCAGTGAGAATGGCAGCATGCAGCTTGCCGGATGACGCTGCTCAAGTAGATTTTCAACCGGTGTGGCAGATTTCTCAATGCGAATGGGCGAGACCTGCCATGACCATCCGCATTGAAGGACCTCGCTGGGAGGCATTCTAGCACCTGAAAGTTGCCCTTGGGGACACTAATTCTTGCTCGCATGAGTCAACTTAATGTTGGAGAACAGTGCACAGGGAAAAAACTTTGCCATGTTGTGGTGGATAGAGTTTTGCCAGAACTTACCACTCCAAGCGAATTGTGAAGTGGGAATAACTCTGCCATCTGTGCTGGTGGAGGGAACTTTTTCACCTACCTCTAGTTTTAATCAGCGGCCTTTTCTGAAAAGACAGAGGACTAGATGTATCAAAGGATTTTGCAAAATCGCCTTTCACAATGTATGAAAACCATTCGCAGTGCAATTTTAGGTAATTGCAAAAATAGAGATTCCTTGAAATTGCGAGCAGATATTGCAAATCGCACACTGTTATTCGCAAATACCGAATCGCAATTCAATGTATCAAGCTTTCGCAAATACCAATTAGTGGCAAAATGGGTTTTTGCATGTGCAAATTACCACAAATTGAAATCAGGTAGTAAACAGGTGCAACCTATACAAAGAGGCCCGGAATGTATCAGCTCTTTTCAACAATGGCTGCACTTTACATCATGGGGAGGAGGTTGAGGATCCTGGCAGGTTTGAGGAGAGGGAGGAGGAGACAGGAGCGCATGTTTAAAGTGCACATTACCCTATTAAATACAGGCAGAGGAGGAGATTTTCGACAAGTACAGGTTGAACTGAGGTTGAACGCTGCCATAATACTTGACTTGATAGCTGATTTACAACCCCTACTGCAGTGGCACACACACAGAGCCAATGCCATACCAACGCATGTGCAGGTATTATGCTCCCTGCACCTCTTATCCTCAGGAAGCTATCAAGGAGTCATAGCAGCAGCTGGAGGTGTATCACAAAGTGCGCTTTCACCCTTCTTTAAAGCATTCCTAAATGCAATGTTAACCAAAATCCATCTGCACATAAAACTCCCCAATACCCACAGGATTTGCAGAAAACCAAATTTGATTTCCACCAGGAAGCCCAATTGCCACATGTCATTGGCTGCATTGATGGGACACATGTATCCATCTGTCCACCAACTGCCACAGAGTATGTTAATCAGAATAGGAAGAGGACACATTCCATGAACATACAGATCATATGCAATGCCTCCAACTTAATAACGGATCTTGTGGCCAGAAACCCAGGTAGCACACATGATTCCTACATCTTTAGGCACAGTGGAATACACACAAGACTTCTTGCTGGGGAGTTTGGCGAAGGATAACTACTTGGTAATGTAACAGTTAACAATGTCTCAAAACGTCTATGTGATGTCACAGATAACAATAACTCATTTTACTCTCCTGTCATTCTAGGAGACAGTGCATGTGAAGTGCGGTCCTTCACCTTAACACCCTATCTCAAGCCTGCCTCGCCAAGTGAAAGGAGATACAATGCAGCACACAGAAGGACACGTAGCACAATGGAAAGGACCTTCGGCCTGCTGAAGAGTTAGCAGGATGCCTGAAGAAGAGTGGGGGCGCACTGCAATACAGTCAAGAAAACACCTGCAAAATCGTGGCAGCAACGATGAGAGGCATACCAGTGGAACTAACGGAGCCAGAGTCTGATGAGGATGACGATCCCTTGCCACCCCTTCACCCAGCAGACAGAACCAGTGCAGCAAAGGGCAGACAAAAACGTTCTGAGATTACACACAACTATTTCTGATGTAAGTAATGACAACACACATCTACTTTCATTTATTGCTGTAGGAAGCACATTCATTGCCTTGACTTCAGGTAATATATGTGTGAATAGGACACAGGTATACAGAATACATAATCAGATCCCAGTTACAGTGTGGCACTATTGACATCATAGTATCAATGCACTGCTTATGATATGCAAGTCCCCTATACTACTCCACATTACTTTTTATGTCCAAGCACTCCACTTGAATGCTCAGTGGTCTCAGTGGCACCTCTTGTTGCAGATTCAGAGACAGTACTGTGTCTGGAACTGCGACACCTAGAATCTATAACAGGGGCTGTGACACTGCTGAGGCTAGAGAGTTCCTCACTATACCCACCACCCAGTTTGCTGTTTGTAGCCCTCCAGGCTGCTGCATTGTCTCCAATACACTGGTGAATTGCATCATTCCTTGTGCAATCTCCCGACTGTAATGTGCCATCTCCACTTGCATGCCCACAGCACGTTGTGACACCAAAGTAGTTGTGGTAGTGAGATGATTGACAGATCTGCTGAACCCATCAATTGGTGATGGCCCCTACGGTGGGTGACATGCTCCTGCTGCATTACAGTACAGAGTTCCCTAATGGCATTTGTCATCTCCCTTACGTGTTCTGCTGTAGCTTGCTGTCCCTTACGCAGCTTGCTCATGTTGTGATTGAGAGACTCCAACTGCTTCTGCATTGATGCCACGTTGTGATCTATAGACTCCAGCTGTCTGTGCATTGATCCCATGTTGTGATCGATAGACACCAGCTGCCTGTGGATTGATCTCATGTGTTTACATTGCAGGTGCTGCACTTTCAGCATGGATGCCTCAAGGTCAACAGACAGTGATGGGCCCTCACCTTCCTCCCTCCCTCTGTGCACTGTCTGCCTTCTTCTCGACACCTCCTGATGGGACTGACGCGGTAACAGGGACTGCTGTTTGTCTGTGCTTCTAACCTCTGGAGGTGGTGTGGGTACTTCTTCCAGCAATTCATCAAGGGTCCAGGGTAAACTCAGGGAGTATACCCTGCGTCTAGTTGGTTTTCGTACAATGGACTCCCTGGTGTTTGAATCGGTCTGTGGCTGACTTTCATCATTCCCCCCATTTCCACGTTCTGCTGCGCTAGGGCCCGGAACATCGGAAACAACAATGTGCAGCATGTCATTCATGATGTTCACCTTGGATTTGTAATCTCACAGTTACTTTAATGATCAACATTTCCCCTGGCATAGTGTCTCTAATTGTCAGTTGTGTTATTTCTCTGTTTGGTTTTACACTAGCTTGCTATTTATGTAGTAGATGCACTTTAGGGGTACGCACTACCACTCCCACAAGGCATTGTTTTGTTGAATGTAATATGTGGCATGGACTACTTATCACTGTGCAAAGTGCCATTGCAATTTTCAAAGGGGCATTTGTACATGCACATATGGTGATTCTAATCATTACTGTCCTTACCTTTGATGGTGCCGGGTGTGCCTGAGGTGTCAATGTCAGTGACACCACTAACAGCTTCAGGCAGCAGTGTTGACTCCACCATGTCTTCCATGGGGGTGGACGGTGTCTGGATGGGTGGTCCTCCTCCAGTGATCCTTGCCTCCTTCAGTCTGCTTGCTACCCTCTCTTTGGCACGAGATAGCAAGTCATACCAGCGATTGCGTATTTCCTCAATGGAATGCTGTGCAACACCCACTGCAAATATTTTGGTCTGGATGATAGTCCACATTTTCCTCTTTTCACTATCTGGGACCTGTAGTGAGTGTTTGCCAAATAATTGGTCATGGTTTTTGACCACCTCTTCTGTGAGCACCTCCAATTCCTGCTCACTGAATTTCAGTTTACGCGTTCTCTCTCCTTTCTCCTTCCCATTCCTTTCAGTGGTCATAGTTTTTTCTGGTCCTGGCTGACTCTCCTGAGTGCATCCCTGGTGCAGTGCTGGGTCTCTCTGCCTTCTCCTGTGGCTCAGGCTTCTGGAAACAGCATGCACTGACTCATTTCCTGGTTGTGATGTCATCAAGCTGCTCCAGAATACAAAAATCGCAATTTGCAATTTCAATATACCGATTCACTATTTTACCGAATCAATATTTGCTACTCGCTATTTGCGATTGAGAATTTTAAGAAATCACAAAAAATTTGCGATCGTGTTATTTTGTGAATCCCAGTTAGCGATTCAGTAAAAAACGCTATTTGGTATACGCTAATGTGAACCTTGATACATCTGGCCCATAATAGTTTGCACTGCACATTTTATCAGCCCTTCGCATGCATTCCACTTTGTGCCCTGCTCAAGGCTGTCATGTTCCGTACATGATATTCCAACTAGTATTGCCATCCCAGGAGAAAGGGAACCAGTCCTCATTTTATAGACATATTATCATGTCAGGCCTGTTCTTAAACCACAGTAAGATTTGTTATATAAATACCACATAGGCCTAAGTAGGGTAAAGGGCATTCCAGTCATTGCTGTCCTGTGACGTACATTATTTCATTGAAAACTTTGCTGATTCTGGCACTGACTCATCAGTCAACTGGGAGGATTGCCAGCAGACAACAGGCAGACCATTGCTCGCCTTTCAGGTATTGGGTTGTAGTCATTCCAATATATCGGGATAGGAAAAAGGGTTACACCTCTATGCTCTCAGGTTTTAGACATTATGGTGTAGGTAGGAATCTCTAGGGGATCATGCCAAGATGGTGGGGGTGTTTATCTTCTTCATTCTGAAGGTAAAAATGATCACTGTACTATGTTTCAGCTGCCTAATTATCTCAGCCCATGCTTTTTATAATTGGATACAATTGCTTCAATAAATCTATTGAAACTAATTTCACATCTCATTTGCCTTGGCATGAGTGACTTGAAGAAAGGGGTATGCTCTGTTCACCACACTTCCCTAAGGAGTCATAGGGGGTCATTATGACCCTGGCGGAAGGCGGAGAACCGGCGGTAAGAATGCCAACAAGCTGGCGGTCCTACTTTGTGGAATTATGACCATGGCGGTTACGGCCATGGTCATCCGCCGGTTCTCCGTTCCGCCCGCCAGGGCAGAGACGACCGCCGGGCTGGAGACCTAGGTCTCCAGCCCGGCGGCCGTCACTATACCGACGGCTGTATTTGGACCCGGCTTACCGCCGTGGATTTCCAGCGGTTTGAACCGCCATAAAATTCATGGCGGTAAGCACTATCAGTGTCAGGGAATTCCTTCCCTGGCACTGATAGGGGTCTCCCCCACCACCCACCTCCACCCTGACTCCCTCCCCTACACCCACCACCACCCCTGCCACCCCCAAAGGTGGCAGGGCCCCCCTCCCCACCCCGACCCCCAACATCACTTCACCCATACCCACACAACACGCACGCAGGCACCACCTACATACTTACACGCACACACGCCGACATCCATGCCTACATCCACACACACAGTCATACATGCACACCCACATTTAAACATACACGCACACATCCATACAGACATACCCACAGACATACACGTACTCATTCCCATACACACAACACCCCCGCAGGCATACACGCACTCACACACATCCTCTACATACACAAACGCACGCCCCCATGCACCCACACAACACAAAACACCCCCCACTCCCCTCCCCTCACGGACGATCAACTTACCTGGTCCGACGATCCTCCGGGAGGGGACAGGAGCCATGGGGGCTGCTCCGCCGACACCACACCGCCAACAGAACACCGCTGGGCGGTGGTCTGTTGGCGTGGCGGTGGAGGTGGAGCATCCTCCACTTCCCCGCCTCCCGCCAGTATGGCTGTTGGCGGCTCTCCGTCCGTACAAGGACGGAGAGCTGCCAATGGTCATAATAGGCCGAGCGGCAAACCGCCACCACTGGCGGTCTTCCGCATGGCAGTCCCTCAGCGGTCTTTAAAAAAGACCGCCGAGGTCAAAATGACCCCCATAGTGTCATGTTTAGGTTGCTACCAATCACCTTCACCGTCTAGTGCTTGGTGAGGCACTGCCAGCTAGGCAGAAGTCAGGCTGACAGTTTCCAGATGGTATGGGACCGACTCACTTGCCCACAATCAGTGGTGCAACCACCCTAAACTACACAGTCCTATTCTCAAAATAGGAACAGTACCACACCATCAGTTTACCCCCCCCAAAGCATATTTCTATGTTTTGATCTTAGCCAATGTCACTACTGTTTGGCCTGCAGCCTGCTTCCTGAGTCACATGACTAAGTGAAGCAGGCAATTGGTCTTTGTGTGTTCCTCCCAGATGGCCACACAATAGAAGTCCTGAGTGTTGGCAGGAAGGGCGATCCTGACTTTATGAGGGGTTGGAGCTGTCATCTGTCACACTTGTACTTCAAAGACACTACCTCTCCTGACAAGGAGTACGGCTGTTGCTTGAGAAGGGCTCACACCCCCTTCAGCCAACAACCCAATTCCTGACATTAGTACACTATGACCGTGTCAGTATATCCCTACGGGTATTATGACCCACACATAGAAATCTGCCGCTATACAGACACCCACACAATTCTGCCAGCTCAAAGGTCAGTGATAAACTGGCGGTACCAAAACCCACACCGTTACGCCAACAGAAATACACCCACAGCATCATGGCCCACGAATCACCACAGCGGACATTCAACTGCTGTAAACCGTTTGCGGTACATACCGCTGCGCTCAAAATACACACACACTAACAAAACAGCACCACATTGGACAATTCAAACTACACATACTTGACACACATACACACACCACACCCACAACACCATAAAACACACACACACAATACCCACAACCCTTTCCTCCCCAAACATTTTGGCAAGTGAGAGAGAGACAAGCCAGGAGCACCCACTGAATCTGAGCCACAAAACACCATCACCCATACACCATCCAAACACCTCACAGCACACACCCCAACACATCACCCCACACACCCTCACACATACCACTCACACTACACCCATGGCACCACAAAGACACCCCAGGTTCTTTGAGGAGGAGCTAAGGGTCATGATGGAGGAAATCATCCGGGTAGAGCCACAGCTATTCAGATCACAGATGCAGCAGACATCTATTGCAAGGAAGATGGAGCTATGGCGGAGAGTTGTAGACAGGGTCAACTCAGTGGGACGGCACCCAAGAACAAGGGATGACATCAGGAAGAGGTGGAATGACCTATGGGGGAATGTGCGTTCCGTGGCAGCAAGACACCAGGTAGCTGTACAGAAGACTGGCGATGGTCCCCCACCTCCTCCCCCACAACTATCAACATTGGAGGAGAAAGTCTTGGCGATCATGCATCCTGAGGGCCTCGCAGGAGTAGCAGGAGGACTGGACTCTGGTAAGTCAAACCTTTACGACTTTATCCCCCACCCTACCTGCATGCCATCACAAACAACAACCCCTACCCTCACCCTCATCACACCACCACCTCACATATACCCCACCATCACAACCCACCCATCCCAATACCAAGTCCTGCATGCAACAGCAATGCATGGACCCCCATCACAGACCTGCAGGACACCCAGCACCATAGTATGCACACTAGTGACAAGCACTTAGCGAAACCAAGCGCAACTCACACAAGCCAAAGCTGCCTTGCTAATAACAACCATTGAGGGAAACATATCCATGCACAAGATGGCACACGCAGATACAATAACACTGCATTTACATCCCCATAGGACCCCCACTCAACGTCACCGGAGAGGAGGTGCCAGCCACATCCAGTCTCCCCCCCCGAAGAGGCCCACAGTGATGAAAGCGCTCTGCACGCCTGGATCACGATGACCAACCTGGCCCATCAGGGACTTCTGGACAGTCGGTGACAAAGCCACAGTCCCAACCCACCACAGATCCAACCTCCTCAGGAAACACCAACACAGCACCGACCCAGCGGGCCCATCCCTCTGTCCCCAGAACACCTCAATCAGCAGTGTGTACAGCACTACAGGGACCCCAAGCAATCCCACAAACACAGGATGATCAGGGACCTGGGAACAGTGGTAGTGGGCACACGGTTCAGGGGACAGAGACACAGTCCAACAGGGAAGCTGGAAGGACTGCTGTGCGACAGGGGGAGGACAGGACAGGGAACCAATTCTCCACGAGGCACTTGCAGGGATCCTGGGAGCATACCACCATTCCCAGGAGACCATGGACCAGATACTGGCCAAGCTGCAGGAGATCCTGCGGCTGCATGAGGGACAGTACCTGGGTATCAGGGAGGACCTGAGGGACATCCACACCACCCTGGTCACCATTGCAGGGGTGCTGGCAGACATGGCCAAATCCATGAGGGAGGCAGTGCCACACCAACGGGCTCCTGACACGAACCAAACCGAAGAACAGCCCTCCACCTCCGCCAGTGCTAGTGGATAGGAGGCCCGACACAGGACCAACAGGTCACCAGCACCCCACCCTCTGCAGAACGAGAACCACCCTGCAAACAGTCCCTGTGATCCAGGCAGAAGCCAGAGAACATTGCCAAGACCCCCACCAGGAAATAAGACTCTCTTGATTGTCACCCTTCTGTCCCACTCTGTCACCCTGTCCACCTTGAACTGCCATTGCTTCACTTCCTATGCCCCTTGGACAATGCACCTGTGATACAAATAGACTGGACTCTACCCTGGACTTTTCTCCACCAGCAACCCAGCTCATTTCAATACCCCCTACACTTATTAGCACATAAATAAACAACCTTGGAACAAATTCAAGTATGGAGTCTGTGAATTCTATGACAAATGTATTAGTTTCACAAACTGTAAACATTGAAATTCAAATGTACTGTAATATTTACATAGGTATGACCTGCAGTGGGCAGCAGTAAACACACCACGAGCCAGAGTGGGGCACAGAGATCTGAAACTAGAGATGCCAAAGGAAACAGTAAGTGGCTATAGAAATAGGGAAATCAGGCTGCCATGCCCAATGTCAAACACAAAACTGCAATGGAAGGTGAAGTTACAGTGTCTTACCTGTGTGTCACTGGAAGTACTGTTGAATTAGTGTACTTCTGTTGTCCACATCTTCGTCCTCTGCCTCCTCTTCGTCACAGTCCAGAGGCTCCACCGCTGCCACACAACCATCCCCAGGCTCATCCTCCTGCAGAAAAGGCACCTGGCGTCTCAAGGCCAGGTTGTGCAACATGCAACAAGCAACAATGATCTGGCACACCTTCTTGGGTGAGTAGTAGAGGGATCCACCTGTCTGATGTAGGCACCGGAATCTGGCCTTCAGGAGACCAAAGGTTCTCTCAATGATCCTCCTTGTTTGCCCATGTGCCTCATTGTAACGTTCCTCTGCCCTTGTCTTGGCATTCCTCACTGGGGTCAGTAACCATGAGAGGTTGGTGTAACCAGAGTCACCTGCAAATATTTGAGGGATGCCTGTTAGCCACACACACACACCCTTAGGGCCAAACCCACACCCATATACCTACATCAACTGGGTGGGGACCATGGGCTCACCTATAAGCCACACCCGGTGCCCCTGGAGTTGAGCCATCACATATGGAATGCTGCTATTCCTCAAGATAAAGGCATCATGCACAGAGCCAGGATACTTGGCATTGACATGGCAGATGTACTGGCCCACCAAACACACCATCTGCACATTCAGAGAGTGAAAGCTTTTCCTATTTCTGAACACTTGTTCATTTCTCCGTGGGGGGACAAATGCAATATGTGTACCATCAATGGCACCAATGATGTTGGGGATATGTCCCAGTGCATAAAAGTCAGCCTTCACTGTGACCAAATCCTCCACCTGGGGGAATATGATGTAGCTGCGCATGTGTTTCAGCAGGGCAGATAACACTCTGGTCAGCACGTTGGAGAACATTGGCTGAGACATCCCTGATGCCATGGCCACTGTCACTTTGAAGAAGCCACCTTCCAGGAAATGGAGCACTGACAGGACCTGCACTAGAGGGGGGATACCTGTGGGGTGGCAGATAGCTGAAATCAGGTCTGGCTCCAATTGGGCACACAGGATAGGTCAGGATAATGTGCCTTCCCTCCATTGTCGCCAGGTCCACCAGGGGTCTGTACACGGGGATGTCTGCATCTCCTATTCATCCTCAGCGGTTGAACTCTAGGGTGAAAAACGGTGAGCAGAAGGTCATATTCACACATATGTCAATATTAATATGCATTTCTTCCTTTACAGAAACAGTATGTGAACATGTGAGTCAGTTGATGTGCCAATGTCTGCTGTGATGGAGTTAGGTGCCATGGCCTGTGCCCCCCTGAAATGGCGGCTGCCTGACCTGTGAGGAGAGACAAGTGGAAATGAGGTAATTCCGGTGGCACTGTGCGCCGTTGTGGTCGGCGGTAGACGACCGCCGTGCAAGATCGCATTGGTTATCATTGGACCCTATGGGTTCCAGGATCCAATGGCGATGTACGCTGGCGGTGATGGTACGCACCGCCGCAGATGTAACCGCCATTTTCTATCTGTGCACTCACTTGCTACCTGACCTTCAAAAGGAGAGGACCTACACTGCAAGTGCTGCTGTGACCTGTGTCTAAAAGTGACAATGGCTCGAGTGTCTGGAGAAGGGGCCCCTGCTTTCACGTCCGAGGAGTTGGAGAGACTAGTGGATGGGGTCCTACCCCAGTACACTTTACTCTATGGTCCTCCAGACAAACAGGTGAGTACACTGTGAACATGATGCGTGGGCCATGAATGTATGGATTGCTGTGTGTGTAAGCCCCATGTGGGGGGTCTGAGGTGTCCTGGATCATAGTGCTGCATGTATGGTGGTCAATGTATGTGCGTAAGGGGATGGGAGGGATATGGTGGGCCATGAGTATGACAGTCCGGACAGTATGACCAATCCCTTTTCTGCAGGTCAGCGCCCATCAGAAAAAGGGTATTTGGTGTGCCATCGCCAAGGAGGTGTGGACCTTGGGGGTCTTTGGCAGACGGAGCTCCCACTGCCGAAAAAGGTGGGAGGACCTGCGCCGCTGGGCAAGGAAGACAGCGGAGGCCCAGCTGGGACTGGCCTCCCAGTGAGGAAGGGGTGCCCGTTGTACCCTGACCGCCCTGATGTTCCACATCCTGGCGGTGGCCTATCCGGAGTTGGAAGGGCGCTTGAAGGCATCACAGCAGCCACAAGGGGGTGAGTACAGATTCTGAGTCATGACTTTGCACGCAATAAGGTTTTACCTGGGTGGGGGATGTGGGCTGTGGGTGCACCTAGGCCAGGGCGAACATGGCAGGGTAGGTTCAATGATGGGCAAGCTCTGATGCATTCCAACCCCAATAGTGTTAGTGGGCATCTACTACTGGGCAGGGTCCTGTGGGTTTCAGGTGTGCAGCTAATGGCGTTAGGCATTGTACCCCATTGGCTGGTGACTAGCATTGTAACTGGTAGTGCATAGCCTAGTGCATAGGGCTGTTCCCTGTGTGTTGTGTACGCCAACAGTAGTGTTGTTGCTGCCATTGACCAAGTGTATCCTCCGTCTCTCCCCCCCTTTTTGTTTTGTGACCCTGTCCTTGTGTGCATTAGCATCATCTGGCAGAGGAGCAGAGGCACCGGCGACAGAGGGAGCTGCATCCAACATAGGCTTTGAAGCTGAATCCACCGACGGTGAGGGCACCAGTGGGACGGAGGGCGAGGGGAACACCACGACGGAGACAGGAGGGGACACTACCGAAAGTGACTCCTCCTCCGATGGAAGCTCCCTGGCGGTGGCGGACACCTCTGTGCCCACCCCAAAAATAGGTACAGCTGACACCCCCCGTACCAGCACTGCCCTCTCAGCAGCCCCTCAGCGTGTTTCCCATGCCCGCTCACCCAGGAGGGTGGGCATCTCCTTCACCCCAGGCACCTCAGGTCCTGCCCCATTCAGCCCTGCTGCCCTCAGTGAGGAGGCTATTGGCCTCCTGGGATCCCTCTCTGTTGGGCAGTCAACCATACTAAATGTCATCCAGGGTGTAGCAGGGCATTTGCAACAAACAAATGCTTACCTGGAGGGCATTCATTCTGGCGTGGCGGCCCAAAAGAGAGCATTCCAGGCTCTGGCCTCTGCACTGATGGCGGCCATTGTCCCGGTCTTCAGCCTCCCCCCTTCAACTTCCTCTTCCCAGTCCTAATCCCCTCAACCCCAGCCTATCCCAAGCACACCTTCAGACCAGCAATCACCCAAATCAACACACAGAAGTGGTTCAGGCAAATACAAGCACCACACTTCATCTCACAGGCACTCACACAAGCACCATCCCCTGTCCGCCTACTCCTCGTCATCCACCTCCCTCCCAGTAGCGTCTACACTCACACCTGCATGCACTACATCCTCATCCACTACCTCCATCACAAGCATGCCTATTACTACACGCCCCTCACTGTCAGTCACCACCTACACATCCATGCACACGTCTCCTGTGTCCTCTCAGACTGTGTCTGTGACCCCTCCTCTCAAAGTACACAAACGCAAGCACACACACCCAACAGCCATCAACCTCACAACAGCATCCAGCTCATGCACCTGCACCCAAACACAGCAGACTGACACCCCCTACAACCACTCCCTCTTCCTCCACTTTCAAACCTTCACCCTCTTCCCGCCCCAGTGTCCCTAATAAGCTTTTCCTCGCCATCATTGACCTATTACCTACCCCTCCCACCCCCATCCTTCACCTCGGCCAGGGTGGCCAGAACCCAGCCCAGCACCTCAGCCACCCAGTCCACGGCCACTGTGGTTTCTGCAGCTGTGAGAGGCTCCAAGGAGGCACCCGTCAGCCCAACCAGTGTGCCAGCACCACCTGCCAAGGCCAAGAAGGCCGTCACCTGGCAAGGGAAAGAAGGGGATACCAGCCAGCTAGGGGAAGGAGGCACAACCAGCCAGCAAGAGCAAGACAAAGACTTCAGCTGGCAGAAGCAAGGAGGCACCACCATCTGCCAAGGGCAGGAAGGGGCACAGACACCAGCCATGGCACTTCAGCTGTCCGAGGCTGCAGATGAAGGCCTGGAGGCTACCACCACTGCCTGCATTGCCACCTGCACCGCGGCCAGCACCACCACCTGCACCGCAGCCAGCACCGTCACCTGCCCATCGTCCAGCAGCACCACTGCCAGCAGCAGCAGCCCCAGTGGACAGCTGTCCGAGGCTGCAGGTGAAGGCCTGGAGGCTACCACCACTTCCTGCACCGCCACCTGCACCGCGGCCAGCACCGCGGCCAGCACCGCCACAAGCAGCACCACTGCCAGCAGCAGCAGCCCCATTGTGCAGCCATCCGAGGCTGCAGGTGAAGACCTGGAGGGTACCACCACCACTGCCTGTACCGCCACCTGCAGCACAACTGGCATCCACTGAGCAGCCGTCACTGCTGAAGAGCAGTGTGTAGTGGTGACTACATGGGCTGCAGTGTGTCCTGGACCCTGCAACACCTGTTGGTGTGACACACAGGTAAGAGACTGTGACCTTCCACCATCCGGGATGAAGCACACTGGTCACAGGGCCCCCTCCAGAACCAGTGGAAGAAGCCATCCACTCAGCCCCTCCTTGCCAGTATGAAGCACACTGGGCACAATTCCCCCTTCAGAACCAGTGGAAGAAGCCATCCATTCACCCCCTCCTTGCTAGGATGAAGCACACTGGGCACAAGGCCCCCTCCAAAGCCAGTGGAAGAAGCCATCCACTCACCCCCTCCTTGCCAGGATGAAGCACACTGGGAACAAGGCCCCCTCCAGAACCAGTACAGAAGCCACCCACTAGAGAGACTGTGGTTTTGCACTCCCCCGGACCAAGCAGTGGGCAAAACACCCACTTGAGAGACTGTGGCCTTGCACTCCCCAGGACCAAGGAGTGGGCAAACCGCCCACTTGAGAGACTGTAGCCTTGCACTCCCTAGGACCAAGCAGTGGGCAAACCACCCATTTGAGAGACTAGCTTTGCACTCCCCAGGACCAAGCAGTGGGCAAACCACCCACTTAAGAGACTGTGGCCTTGCACTCCCCAGGACCAAGCAGTGGACCAAGCAGTGGGCAAAGCTCCCACTTGAGAGACTGTGGCTTTGCACTCCCCAGGACCAAGCAGTGGGCATGGAGCCTCCTCCAGGCCAGTGGCGTTATACAATCTTCCGGCTGAGGTGCCCCCCTATCCCCTGTCCCCCTGAGGTGTCTGTGTTTTCGACCTGATGCCCCTGCAGTGTTCTCTCCGTATTGAGGCAGGAGTCAAGTGTGGCCTTGGCCTATGTGTTTTGTCCCAGTGGGCCACGGACGTTTTGGAGTGGGCATTTCCCCTCCTTTTGTATATATTGTTTATATGGTACATACTGTTTATTTCTTTATGAACGTATTTCTCATTTTACTCCATTCCTTTTGTCCTTGCATTATTCCTGAGGGTTACGGGGTATATATGTAATGTTGTTTCATGTGTTTGTGTGTATGGTGTTGGGGGTGAGGGTGGGGGTGGGGGGGTCGTGTTGCGTGTGTGTGTCACTCTCTTTTATCTCCCCCCCTCTCCTGTGTGCTAGGTGCAGTACTCACCGTGGTCGTCTTCACCGGCGTTCATGCTCCTGGTGTATGTGAAAGAAGATCAGCATGGGAAACACCTGCAGTTCGGGCTCCATGGCTTTGTGGTTCTTCCTTGAGTGTCGAGAGGTAAGTCGTTTCCCTTCTGCTTTCTGTTTCCGCCGTGCTTTTGATGGCGTTTGTACCGTCCCGGAAAAGCTGGTGGATGGGAGTGTTGTAATGCAGTGGGCGGTACATTGTCTTCCGCCTGGCTGTTAGCGGTTACCGCCGCAGTGATTGTTGCTACCGTTTTGGCAGTCGGAGTGTTAAAGTGGCTGTTTGTGTTGGCGGTTTCTGCCGTGGTCATGATTCCAATGTTTTACCGCCGGCCTATTGGCGGTATTACTGCTGCTTTATCACCGACCGCCAGGGTTGTAATGAGGGCCTATATTCTCTCGGCATGTGCTGTCCAGGTGCAACAATAACAAAGCCAAACCCATATTCTCAGTCATAGACTTTAAATAGGACAGCCATGAAATCTTAGTACCATGCTCAAAGTTTCTTGGAAGACGACAGTGACCACTACCAACAAAGTCCAGACCGTCATCAACACCTGTCTGAGGAAATCCTCCAAACCCACTGGCCAAACACCATCAACAACAATGACCTATGGTACAGACTTTTCAACACCCTGCACATGAAGACATCATGAAAAGGCACTGCGGCTGCATAGGTCACACCCTCGGCAAGCCCACATCATGCAACACCAAGTAAGCCCTGACCTTGCACCCCCAAGGGAAAATTAAAAGAGAGGCCAAGTAGCACCTGGTTCCAAAGCCTCAAGTCTGACTGCAAGGAGATGGGTTACAGCTGGAGTCAGATTGAAAGAAAAGCCCAGGACAGAGATGGCTGGAGAGTCCTGGTTGATGGTCTATATCCTAGGAGGGGTAGAGGGCATAAGTAAGTAAGTAAGTAAGGGCCATGCTCATTGTTAGAAATGAGGTCTTTGATTGGCAGTCAGGTTACCCTCTGTCCAAGCAAGGACCCTCACTCTAGTCAGGGTAAGTCACACACAATCCAAATCATCCTTTGCCCACCCTCTGGTAGCTTGGCACTGAGCAGTCAGGCTTAATTTGAAGGCAATGTGTAAAGTATTTGTGCAATAAATCATACAATAACACCATATAGCACCGCAAAAATACACCACACAGTGTTTAGAAAAATATATAAGATTTATCTGGATATTTGCAGGTCAAAACGATCAAAGATGCAGTAAGAAAATGTAAAGATAACTCTGAAAAGTGATATAAAGGGGGTTATTCTAACTTTGGAGGAGGTGTTAATCCGTCCCAAAAGTGACGGAAAAGTGACGGATTTACCACCAGCCGTATTACGAGTCCATTATATCCTATGGAACTCGTAATACGGCTGGTGGTATATCCGTCACTTTACCGTCACTTTTGGGACGGATTAACACTCCTCCAAAGTTAGAATAACCCCCAAAGTCTCTTTCAAGCACAAAGTACCTGGTTTGAGTGAAAAATCTCTGCAAAGGGCGGCAGAGGAGGAGAAGCGTGGAAACAAAGGGGTGTGCGTCGATTTCCGGCGCTCGGTCGTGGATCCTCTTCGGGTTGCGGGGTTTTCAGATGCCCCAGGATCTGTGCGTGGAATCCTGGGCTTGTTGACAAGCTCTGCGTCATTCCGGTGGGCGGTGCAGGGAAATTTCTCCCTCACGGCAGGCGCTGCGCATTATCAAAGATGCAATAAGCAAATGTAAAGATATCACTGAAAAGTGATATAAAGGGGGTCAATCTGACCGCGGCGGACGGCGGTCGCCGCCCGCCACGCGGTTCCCGCCGAAAGACCGCTCTGCGGTCAAAAGACCGCGGCGGTCATTCTGGCTTTCCCACTGGGCTGGCGGGCGACCGCCGAAAGTCCGCCCGCCAGCCCAGCGGGAAACACCCTTCCCACGAGGACTGAGCCGGCGGTGTGGGAAGGTGCGACGGGTGCAGTTGCACCCGTCGCGAATTTCAGTGTCTGCTACGCAGACACTGAAATTCTTTTTGTGGCCCTCTTACGGGGGCCCCTGCGGCACCCCCTACCGCCATCCTGTTCCCGGCGGGAGAACCACCAGGAACTGGATGGCGGTAGGGGGTGTCAGAATCCCCATGGCGGCGGAGGCATGGAGGATTCTCAAGGGCAGCGGAAAGTCGGCGGGACACCGCCAACTTTCCGTTTCTGGCCGCGGCTGAACCGCCGCGGTCAGAATGCCCAGCGGTGCACCGCCAGCCTGTTGGCGGTGCTACCGCCGACCTCCGCCATGGCGGTAATTACCGCCAGGGTCAGAATGACCCCCAAAGTGTCTTAAGTCTTTAAAAAAACAAACAAAGTCTTTTTCAAGCACAAAGTATCTGATTTGAGTGAAAAATCTCCGCAAAGGGCCGCAGAGATGGGGAGAAGCGTGGAAACAAAGGAGTGTGCGTCGATTTCTCGGGCCGCACATGATTGATGCGTCGTTTAGTTTTCACGCCGGGACGGCTGGGTGTTGATTTCTGGCGCTCAGTCGTGGATCCTCTTCGGGTTGCGGGGTTTTCAGACACCCCGGGGTCTGTGTGTGGAATCCTGTGCTTGTGGACAAGCTCTGCGTCGTTCTGGTGGGCGGTGCGGGGAAATTTCTCCCTCACGGTAGGCGCTGCATCGATTTCCCCTCTGGAAGTCGGGCGGCGTCATCCCAGTTCGGCTGTGCGTCGATCTGGTGAGCCGTGCATTGAAGTTCCGGTCGCACCGCAGGCGCCGCGTCGATCTTTTCCCTGCAAAGTCGAGCGTCGTCGTCCCGGTTCGGTGTGTGGTGAATTTTTCACCATGGAACAGGCTGTGCGTCGTTTTTAGCAAGCTGTGCGTCTAATTTTCGCCACACAAGGAGTCCAGTTGCAAGAGAGAAGTCTTTTTGGTCCTGAGACTTCAGGGAACAGGAGGCAAGCTCTATCCAAGCTCTTGGAGAGCACTTCTTCACCACAGCCAGGGAACACAAGGCAGCAGGGCAACAGCAAGGCAGCAGTCCTTCAGAGAAAGCAGTCAGGTGAGTCCTTTGGGCAGCCAGGCAGTTCTTCTTGGCAGGATGCAGGTTCTGGTTACAAGTTTCTTCTCCAGGAAGTGTCTGAGGTGGTAGGGCAGAGGCCCTGTTTTATACCCACATGTGCCTTTGATGTGGGGGAGACTTCAAAGAGTGGCTTAGAAGTGCACCAGGTCCCCTTTCAGTTCAATCCTGTCTGCCAGGGTCCCAGTAGGGGGTGTGGCAGTCCTTTGTGTGAGAGCAGGCCCTCCACCCTCCCAGCCCAGGAAGACCCATTCAAAATGCAGATGTATGCAAGTGAGGCTGAGTACCCTGTGTTTGGGGTGTGTCTGAGTGAATGCACAAGGAGCTGTCAACTAAACCCAGACAGACGTGGATTTTAAGGCACAGAAAGATTTAAGTGCAGAGAAATGCTCACTTTCTAAAAGTGGCATTTCTAAAATAGTAATATTAAATCCAACTTCACCAGTCAGCAGGATTTTGTATTACCATTCTGGCCATACTAAATATGACCTTCCTACTCCTTTCAGATCAGCAGCTACCACTTCTATAATGTATGAGGGCAGCCCCAATGTTAGCCTATGAAGGGAGCAGGCCTCACAGCAGTGTAAAAACAAATTTAGGAGCTTTACACTACCAGGACATGTAAACTACACAGGTACATGTCCTGCCTTTTACCCACTCAGCACCCTGCTCTAGGGGTTACCTAGGGCACACCTTAGGGGTGACTTATATGTAGGAAAAGGGGTGTTTTAGGCTTGGCAAGTACTTTTAAATGCCAAGTTGAAGTGGCAGTGAAACTGCACACAGAGGCCTTGCAATGGCAGGCCTGAGACAAGGTTAAGGGGCTACTTAAGTGGGTGGCACAACCAGTGCTGCAGGCCCACTAGTAGCATTTAATCTACAGGTCCTGGGCACATACAGTGCACATTACTAGTGACTTATAAGTAAATTAAATAGTCCAATTGGGTATGATCCCATGTTACCATGTTTAAAGGGAGAGAGCATATGCACTTTAGCACTGGTTAGCAGTGGTAAAGTGTGCAGAGTCTAAAAACCAGCAAAAACAGTGTCCAAAAAGTGGAGGGAGGCAGGCAAAAAGTTAGGGGTGACCACCCTAAGGCTGTCAGGTCCAACACTCATAGTTTAGGCAGTCAGTGATAATGTTACATTTGAATGTGTTCTGTTGATTAGACCAAACACAAATCCAAAGCATTAGTGAGGCAAGTTAAATTTAATCCTAGGTGTATAAAAGCTTAATTTCTCTGTAACCACAACTCAAAGGGAGTAAAAGGGGACTGTAATAAAACTGATTCCCTTCAATTTGCAGACCATATGTGACTTAAATATGACTTGACACAAAGGAGGTTTTAAATTACAACTCCTCAGGCACCAATTATGATATTTCTGCATACTCCCAAACAAAAGGTATCACGTATTAAATGTAATAAGGTAACCACCCAATGTTATCCAATGGGAGAGGAAGGCCTCAAATTAATTAAAAAGAAATTGTGAGTTTTTTACTATCATGAAATGTAAAACTGAAACATAAATGTCCCACTTTTTTAATACAATGCTTCCTGCCCTAAGGGCTGGTTATGGCCTATCCTAGGGGTGATTTATATGTATTAAAATGGCAGCTTTAGGCTTGGCAAAAGGTTACTTTTCCCATATTGAATTGGCAGTTTAAAAGTGCTTATAAGCTGCAATGGCAGACCTGAGACATGTTTAGAAAGGATACTTAAGTGGGTGGCACAATACGTGTATTAGGCCCACTAGTAGCATTTAATTTACTGGCCCTGGGTGCATGGAACATCACTTCATTGGGGACTTATAAGTGAATTACATGCACCAATTGGGTGTAAGCCAATTTTGCCATGTTTAGTGGAGAGTGTGCACACACCTTAGCACTAATTAGCAGTGGTAAGGTACACAGCGTCCTACAAGCCAACAAAAACAGGTAAAAGAAACAAGAGGTATGAAGGCCCAAAGATTGAGCATGAACCTGTAGAGATGGCTAGGTCCAACAACTAACCAAAACTATGTTATGATAATATTTGATTTTGCTGACTATTGCTGGTGTTGAACCCTATTTAATGTATGTTTCAGGCAACTGGGAAAGATCATTATTTACTTTCAGAGTGGTCTAAATCTTCAATCTTTATTTAATTTCCCTTAGTGCAATATATAGTGCCTCAATTTGTCTATGCCCTCTGATGATCTATCTGATCAGTCCTTGTTGCACTTTGTTTTATTCCACACAAATTATCGTATTATTGCTAAAAGATATGTAATCCTTCTTCTGAAAGAATAAAAGTTTAGAAATTGTAGACCAGCCTTATGTTATCTGTAGCTATTATTGTTGCAGAAGGTCTGTTTAGTGGTTGGTTCTTTTTTTTAAATGTGCTGTGCTTCACAGGAATTCCTTGATTTGTCACTGTTGCATAATGTCATATATGTGATGCTACTTTTATGATTATTTTCATAATCAAATATAGCTATTTATTGATTTAATTGATTTTCACTGGTTCAAATTAGTTGTCCTACCCAACAATTTGAGTAGGTTGGTATGAATTTGTTGGTATTCAAATTGCATCATCTTTACAATCACCCAATCTATGATTGATTATTCTGAGTGCAACAACTCATAAAACTTACATTATAAATAACAATCACAGGCAACACATTCTATCACACCTTAAAGTACCAGTGTGTTAACACTGATCAATACTATTAAGAATAAAAATCCCCAAATCTTTCTTAATTGTACATGCCTAAAAACTCTTTTTAGGTAAGTTATGGAACCATTAAATAAGTTTCACTATAAATATTATTGAATGTTCTCTTATTTCTCCTATGAGGTATTCAGGTTCTCGAATGTAGGGATTCTCAGTAGGACGATGTCCTTGGCCGAAATTTAACAGTTAGACTGTTCTACTGGAGGAGGACCAAGAATGATCTACAGGTGTCTGGTTTCTATGTAGAGTTGCTCAATGGGCCGAAAAATATGGGCTGGCTTGTGGACCAAGCACAGAAAATGTAATTATTATGACTTAAATAATGATTATCTCAAAAAGTAACACCATTTAAAAGCATAAGATAAGGAACCACACATACTTCAACAAATAAATAATAATGCATTCATAGTTGTATCTTTTAGAGTGTTAAGTGTTATATGATGTTTACTCTCAGCTGTAAGAAAATATACAACATTTTTAATAACCTATCTAATTGAATCAAAGGTGAAAAGCATTGCATCTTGTGTGTAAGTTATGGTTTGTATGTCTGTTGTGCGAGTTATGGACTTCGCTCTATCCATAACGTGTAAATTTCAGTGTTTTTTTTGTTGTTTTGAAACTCAAACATAACTCCATTGTAACTGTGTTTTTAACAAATTTCTAAGGTTGAAGGCAATTTACAATGTTTTGTGTAAAGCTGGTACACCTCTCCAACCCTGAGTTCTTTTTATTTTTTTTAAATCAATGTCTATCTCATTTTGTGGGGTAGACCCTCAGACATCTTTTTCTGCAGTGAAGGGTAGACCATTGTGCCCCCATTTTCACATTGTCTAGCATAGCCATAGTCATGTGTGGCACCATATGCCAAGTTGCATGATAATGGATTGAGGGAAGAAGTTCTGCAGAAGAGCAGACATAGAATGGGCTGGATGGTTAAGTTTACTTCAAAGTACATATGATACGTCACACAACTAGCCACTGGGGAGCCAGTTATTTCTTGACTCAACAAAAACTGTTCTTGTTCACGCCTATAGTGGACACAGAATTGAACCAGAGGATACACCATCACTAACAATTCATTATGAATTGCATTCTTCTCTCTGAAAAGCCCTAACATGTACGCAGTTTAACACATCTCACATAGAAGAAATAACCTTATTCAGGCGTAATTTTATTCATGGCCCTGTCACATTGAAATGATGGTTACTAAGGTGGAAAGACTTATGTGTTTATTTGTAGAATCAATAAGGTGTTGTTGCTGAATCATAGCACTTAAAACCACCACTAAAATCAAACACCCTATGTCTATAAATCTGCCTCCTACTTATTTTTGTCTGAAAGGAGCAATATAATGTAGGATCCAACTGATATGTTGTCTTCCATGAGAGGGAACAAAGAGCTCAGCCAAGGATGTGGCCACACCTCATGTCTGACACTCTTCATTTCAACCCTGGGTGCAGGCACCTCATTTGTAAAACCAAGGACCATATTTATACTTTTTTTTGCATACATTTGCGTCATTTTTTGACACAAAAGCGGTGCAAACTTGCAATATACAATTGTATTTTGTAAGTTTGCGCCGTTTTTGTGTCAAAAAGCGGTGCAAATGTGGCACTAAAAAAGTATAAATATGGGCCTAAGTCTTCTGTGCCAGGTCAAATCAAAATTAGAAGTGCAAATCTGTATGCCTGGAGTGAGAAGCACCAGTTATACCACAGGCGAATGGGCTACCCCTTTACCACCTGCAAAATTTCTTCACTGTTTTTCTCACTTTTACTAAAATTGTTAACTTGCATTGATGCGACTGTTGTAAATCTGCTGGTTTATTATCATAGTAATTTGCCAGTAAGAATGCTGACCTATAAGTAATCTCACGTTTTTAAGCTCACTTGACCAAGGCTTATAGAAAACCAGTGCAGGACAATACTTTTAATTATATAATGTACATTCAAATTGATGTACCAATGAATCACATACTCTTTTTTGAACTATGAAAATCTAGGTCTGGGTTCTAGAGGGTAGAAATTTTAGTTAGAACTAATGCAAGACAAGCTCATATGTTATATGTTTGGTTGCATCACAAGTAGTGTTTCTGAATGCAAACATAATTATGGCACAGAAGGTAACTGCTTGAACAGTGATATCCTAGGAGATAAAGGGGGTGATTCTAACCCTGGCGGTCGGTGATAAAGCGGCGGCCAACCCGCCAACAGGCTGGCGGTCCAAAAAATGGAATTCTGACCCTGGCGGGAACCGCCAACACAACCCGCCACATTAACACTCCGCCCGCCACGGCGGTACAGACAAACAGCGCGGCGGTCACCGCCAACAGACAGGCGGCAGACAATGTACCGCCCACAGTATCATAACTCACCAATCCGCCACCTTTTCCGGGGCGGGAGCACCGCCGATAAAAACACAGCAGAAACAGACTACGAACGGGAAAACGCTCACCTCTACGCACTCCACGAGGAAGGAGGACAGCATGGAACCCGAATTAAACATCCTACCTGCTCTCATCTACCTGCTCATCTACCACGAGTACGAACGCCGGCGCAGACGACAACGGTGAGTACTGCACCTACGACACACGGGAGGGGGGAGGAGGAAAGCTTACGGCACACACATATGCGACCCCCACCCCCCCCAAACTATGTACACACCAATGCAGAGCAACAAGTCACAGTGACACCACCCAAACCCCCCTGAAAAATGCAAAGACATAATAAAATTGTGAATAAAAATTTATGTACAAAATAGGCTCTGAAAAGTATTGGTCAACTAGCCAAAAAATCAATATCAAAATAATTCTATATACAGTGCAATGGATAACCGAGGCAATTAGTCCTGCACATCAAAAGAAAATCGAAGTGTCCGTGGGCCAAAGTGTAACAACACAAGGGCAAAGCCCACACAGGAGACCTGAGTCCTTTGGAGAGAACACTGCAGGGGCATCTGATGAAAAAACTACAGGCACCTCAGGGGGAAGGGAAGGGGGGGCACCACAGCCACATGAGTCCACGACGCCAGATCCACGAAGGGGCCACCATGCCTACTGTGCCATCCTGGGGAGAGCAAAGCCACAGTCTCTCAAGTCTCTACAGTAGGTGGGTTGCCCACTGTTCCATCCTGGGGAGTGCAAAGCCACAGTCTCTCAAGTCTCTACAGTTGGTGGGTTGCCCACTGTTCCATCCTGGGGAGTGCAAAGCCACAGTCTCTCAAGTCTCTACAGTTGGTGGGTTGCCCACTGTGCCATCCTGGGGAGTGCAAAGCCACAGTCTCTCAAGTCTCTACGGTTGGTGGGTTGCCCACTGTACCATCCTGGGGAGTGCAAAGCCACCGTCTCTCAAGTCTCTACAGTTGGTGGGTTGCCCACTGTGCCATCCTGGGGAGTGCAAAGCCACAGTCTCTCAAGTCTATACAGTAGGTGGGTTGCCCACTGTTCCATCCTGGGGAGTGCAAAGCCACAGTCCATCAGGTGGATTACAGTCTCCACTGGTCAAGGAGGAGGCATGGTGGGCACAGTGAACCGTTAACAGTGCATGCAGGAAGGGCCCAGCGGAGCGGTGCTTGAGACGGCGGTGCCCAGCGGAGCGGTGCTTGACAGGAAGGGCCCAGCGGAGCGGTGCTTGACAGGAAGGGCCCAGCAGAGCGGTGCTTGAGACGGCGGTGCCCAGCGGAGCGGTGCTTGAGACGGCGGGGCCCAGCGGAGCGGTGATTGAGACGGCGGTGCCCAGCGGAGCGGTGCTTGACAGGAAGGGCCCAGCGGAGCGGTGCTTGACAGGAAGGGCCCAGCGGAGCGGTGATTGAGACGGCGGGGCCCAGCGGAGCGGTGCTTGACAGGAAGGGCCCAGCGGAGCGGTGCTTGACAGGAAGGGCCCAGCGGAGCAGTGCTTGAGACGGCGGTGCACAGCGGAGCGGTGCTTGACAGGAAGGGCCCAGCGGAGCGGTGCTTGAGACGGCGGGGCCCAGCGGAGCGGTGCTTGACAGGAAGGGCCCAGCGGAGCGGTGCTTGACAGGAAGGGCCCAGCAGAGCGGTGCTTGACAGGAAGGGCCCAGCGGAGCGGTGCTTGAGACGGCGGTGCCCAGCAGAGCGGTGCTTGACAGGAAGGGCCCAGCGGAGCGGTGCTTGACAGGAAGGGCCCAGCGGAGCGGTGCTTGAGACGGCGGGGCCCAGCGGAGCGGTGCTTGAGACGGCGGGGCCCAGCGGAGCGGTGCTTGACAGGAAGGGCCCAGCGGAGCGGTGCTTGACAGGAAGGGCCCAGCGGAGCGGTGCTTGAGACGGCGGGGCCCAGCGGAGCGGTGCTTGAGACGGCGGGGCCCAGCGGAGCGGTGCTTGACAGGAAGGGCCCAGCGGAGCGGTGCTTGACAGGAAGGGCCCAGCGGAGCGGTGCTTGACAGGAAGGGCCCAGCGGAGCGGTGCTTGACAGGAAGGACCCAGTGGAGCGGTGCTTGACAGGAAGGGCCCAGCGGAGCGGTGCTTGACAGGAAGGGCCCAGCGGAGCGGTGCTTGAGACGGCGGGGCCCAGCGGAGCGGTGCTTGACAGGAAGGGCCCTGTTCAGCGGTGCTCTTCTGCACGGCGGGGCCCTGTTCAGCGGTGCTCTTCTACACGGCGGGGCCCTGTTCAGCGGTGCTCTTCTGCACGGCGGGGCCCTGTTCAGCGGTGCTCTTCTGCACGGCGGGGCCCTGTTCAGCAGTGCTCTTCTGCACGGCGGGGCCCTCTTCAGCGGTGCTCTTCTGCACGGCGGGGCCCTCTTCAGCGGTGCTCTTCTGCACGGCGGGGCCCTCTTCAGCGGTGCTCTTCTGCACGGCGGGGCCCTGTTCAGCGGTGCTCTTCTGCATGGCGGGGCCCTCTTCAGCGGTGCTCTTCTGCACAGCGGGGCCCTCTTCAGCGGTGCTCGTCCAGTAAGTCAAGGGAGCCAGACCTGGCCTGGACTCCCTGCTCAGTCGCCCACCGACCGTGCTGTTGCTGGACCCTTCGGTGACGGAGTCCTGGGCCCTTTGGTGTCCTCCCTAACACCCGGGATGGGGCTTGTGGGGCCCTCCTGCTCCGCGCTCCTGCTGGCTGACTTCTCCGCCCTGCTGCCCTTTCGCTCCTTAGATGGGGCTCTCGGGCCCTTGCCTCCCCTAGATGTTGTGGCTGGTGAAGTGGGCGAACTTTGCTCCTTGGGGGCAGCCGTGTCAGTCCTCTCACGGCGGCCCTTTAGTTTCCTGGTCCTCTTGCCTGGGGGGGGGCTGGCTGTCCCCTTGCTGCTGATTGAAGTGTCACTGCTGGCAAAGGGTGGACTCCAGAACCCATGCACCACAGTGACACTCAAAGCTGGGCTGGTGGTGGCTGAGGTGCTCTTGGGACTCTTTGCAGATGGAGGGGGTGGGTCATGGGAGGGAAAGAGGTTAAGATTAGCGAGGAAATTTTTTTTAGGACCAAGGTAAAGGGTAGGAGAAGTGGTGATGGGAGTGGAGGAAGAGGATGTGGTTGTAGGAGAGTCAGGTGTGCTGTCTTTGGGTGCAGGTGCTTGTGCTGGAGGCTGTCGTGAGGTGGATGGCTGTTGGGTGGGTGTCTGCCTGCGTTTGTGTGTCTTGGAAGAGGGGGTGACAGACACAGTGGGAGAGGACACAGGGGACGTGTAAATGGTAGTGGGGGTGGTGACTGCACGTGTGCGGACTGTACTGGAGGGTGTGCTGGTGATGGAAGCACTGGCTGATGGTGGTGTGCATGCAGGTGTGAGAGTAGACATCACAGGGAGGGAGGAGGGAGACGAGGAGGAGGGGGACACAGAGGTGGTAGTGACTGTTGGAATGTCTGCATCTGGGTGTTGCTTGTGTGAATGCTTGTGGGTTCTGTGGTGCTTGTGTCTGGATGAGCTGCCCTTGGGTGTTGAGGTGTGTGCAGGCTGGTCTGATGGTGTGGATGGGATAGGCTGAGGAACAGGAGACAGAGACAGGGTGGAGGCAGTCAGAAGCGGGAGGCTGGAAACAGGGACAATGGCTGCCGTCAGTGCTGAGGCCAGAGCATTGAACAATCGTTGATGGGCAGCCTGACTTGAATGAATGCCCTCCAGGTAGGCATTGCTCCGATGCACCTCCCTTTCTACCCCCTGGATGGCATTCAAAAGGGTAGTCTGCCCAACAATGATGGTCCTCAGGAGGTCAATGACCTCCTCACTGAGGGCAGCAGGGGTGACAGGGGCAGGGGCTGAGGTGCCTGGGGCGAAGGAGATGCCCGCCTTCCTGGGCGAGCGGGCACGGAGCGTAGGCTGAGGGGCTGCTGGGAGGGCGGGGCTGGTGCCGCCACCGCTAGGGAGCTCCCATCCGAGGACGTGTCGGTGTCGCTGGTGTCACCACCGGTCCCCGTTGTGGTGCTCCCCTCGCCCTCCGGATCACTGGTGCCCTTGGTGTCTGTTCCTGGGCCCACCGGGGCCTTGTGACTTGCAGCTCCCTCGTGCTCCGATGCCAATTTTCCTCCGCCTGATGATGCTAATGCACACATGCACAAGAAGATGAAGAAGAAGGGTGGGGGGAGAAAAACGAAGACCAGGTTGAGTGCATGCAATGTCAACACCGTTGGCGGAGAGGACAGACACAGGAGCCTCATGCACTAAGCCGCGCATTCGGGGTACACTACTCAGTACTTCTGACTAGGACAACAGGTCTAGAGACGACAAACGCGCACATGTGTGATGCTGGACCATCGATAGCTGTACTTGTCACCCTACAGAGGTGGGGGCCGGGAGCACAGGGCCATGCCTAAAGGAGAGGACTACACTACAGAAAGCGCCCTGGCCTAATGTCACCCACAACCCTCCTCCCCCACCCAGACGCCTCCACTGGGCAGAGAGATAGCAGAATGTGCTGATACTTACCCCCTTGTGTCTGCTGTGATGTCCTCAAGCGCCCATCCAAATCAGGGTAGGCCACCGCCAGGATCCGGGACATCAGGGGGGTCAGGGTACGACTGGCACCCCTCCTAGGTTGGGAGGCCATCCCCAGCAGTGACTCAGCGGTCTTCCTTGTCCCGCGGCGGATGTCCTCCCACCTCTTGCGGCAGTGGGTGCCCCGTCTGACGTGGACCCCCAGGGCCCGGACTTCCTTTGCGATGGCACGCCAAATGTCCACTTTCTGATGGGCGCTGACCTATTTGACATGTACAGGGTGGGAAGGAAAAATTCATAAATTTTCTGCATGTTAGATGTGATTGGGCCCCCTCCCCAACCTTGCCATATGGCACATGCTCTCATCTGTCGTGCGTTGTACTCCTCATTCGCCCCCCACCCCACCAACTTACATCCACCCCACTCCACACAGGCATAGCCCATTCAATGTGCACCCAGTGTACTTACCTGTTGGTCTGGAGGACCGTAGAGTAACGCATACTGGGGGAGGACCCCATCCACAAGTTTCTCCAACTCCTCAGACGTGAAGGCAGGGGCCCTTTCCCCAGTCGCAGCAGCCATTGTCACTTCCAGACTGAGGTCACAGCAGCACTTGCAGTATAGGTCCTCTCCTGTGGATGATCAGGTCTCGAGTGATTAAGCAGATAGAAAATGGCGGTCACGCCCGCGGCGGTGCGTACCGCGGCAGTGCGTACCGCGGCGGTGCGTATCGCGACCGCCGGCGCACCTCGTCATTGGCTCCTGAAACCCATAGGCTTCAATGTTAGCCAATGCGGCTTCGTATAGCGGTCTTCGACCGCCTACCGCCACGGTGTGCCACGCCAGCGCATTCACCTCACATCCCATTGTCCCACTTCACAGGTCAGGCAGCCGCCATTTCAAGGGCCCACATGGCATAATTTGTACTGCGTCACACAGGCCTAGGCCTTGCATTGCCACACATACACGCCTTTCAATACATAGATAATCGTGTGCTCGGCATGCTGTGGTGAACGTACCTGTGATTTGCTTGACTCTGTGCTCCATGTTGTACTTCCTAGGCACCGTCCGCTGGGACTTGCGAGGAGAAGGATGAATCCTCGCGTGTACCGACCTCTGGTGGACCTGTCGACAATGGAAGAACGCCATATCATACTACGATACCGACTTGACCGAGCCACTATACATGAACTGTGTGCCCAGCTGGAGCCAGCCCTGATGTCCCCATCCGCCAACCTACAGGAATTCCCCCTCTAGTGCAGGTTCTGTCAGTCCTCCATTTTTTGGCAAGTGGCTCATTCCAGACAACAGTGGCCATGTCATCTGGAATGTCTCAGCCTATGTTTTCAAAAATTTTGTCTAGAGTGTTGTCTGCCCTGACGAAACACATGCGGAGCTACATTGTATTCCCTGAGGAGGTTGATTTGGCCACTGTGAAGGGTGATTTTTATGCCCTTGGACATATCCCCAACATAATTGGGGCCATTGATGGGACCCATGTGGCTTTAGTACCCCCAAAAGACGATGAGCAGGTGTACAGAAACAGGAAAAGTTACCATTCTCTGAACGTCCAGGTGGTCTGTTTGGCTGACCAGTACATCTCCCATGTGAATGCCAAGTTCCCTAGGTCAGTGCATGATGCGTATGTGATGCGTAATAGCAGCATCCCTTATGTGATGGAACTGCTACAGAGACAACGTGTGTGGCTAATTGGTGACTCTGGTTACTCCAACCTGCCTTGGCTATTGACCCCAGTGAGGAATCCCCGGACCAGGGCAGAGGAACGGTACAATGAGGCCCATGGGCGAACTAGGAGGATCATAGAAAGAACCTTTGGCCTCCTGAAGGCCAGGTTTAGGTGCCTGCATATGACAGGGGGATCCCTGATGTACTCACCAAAGAAGGTGTGCCAGATCATCGTGGCCTGCTGTATGCTTCACAATCTGGCATTGCGATGTCAGGTGCCTTTCCTGCAGGAGGATGGTCCAGATGGTGGTGTTGAAGCAGCTGTGGAGCCTGCGGAGAGTGAAGAGGAGGAAGACGAAGAGGACGACCCAGACAACAGGGACAGAGTTATCCAACAGTATTTTCAGTAGCACACAGGTAAGAATCACCCACGCCATTTAACATTTACTGAAAGCCCCCTGCATCTTTACTTTGTGTATTTCCCCCCAGTTCTTTTAAACTGATGTTTGATTTTCCCTTCCCTTTTCAGTGCTGTATGACCCACTGCGTGACTTCTGCTTGGTTAGCCCATGGACTAATGCTTATTGACATCGGTATGTTGTCATCACAAAAATAACAGAACATTATTGATCAGTAATGTGTTATACATTTGTAAATAATACAGGCTGACTCCTGAATGATTTCAGTGCAATGAGTGATTTATTTTTAGTGCTAGATATTGGTACATGATATTAAAACGGTGATGGGTGAGGGTGGAGTTATGTCCATGGCAGAGCCCAGTTCTCAGTTTCACAGGTGCATTTTCCATATGCCTGTGGAAGGATGGAGCAGGGGCAGTTCAAGGTTGGACAGGGTGACACTGTGGGACAGTGGGATGACATCAGGGGGTATCTTATGCTGGCTGGGGTCTTGGCATCCTACTCTGTCTTCCTGTGAGATCTCAGGTTCCTCTTGCGGGGTGGTTGTTCTTCAGCAGGAGGTGGGGTTCTGGTGGGCCGTCGTTCTGTGGGGGCCTCCTGACCACTAGCGCCGGCGGAGGTGGTAGGCTGTTCCTGGCTAGTGACAGGGGCCCTTTGTGGTGCCACATGGTCCCGCAATGTGGTTTCTATCCGGTTGAGGGCCTGGACTATGGTCCCCATAGCGGTAGCGATGTTCCTGAGTTCATTGCTGAACCCCATGTACCGTTCCTCCTGCTGTGCCTGGATCTCGGTGAACCTGGCCAGTACCGTCGCCATCGTCTCCTGGGAGTGATGGTATGCTCCCATGATGGTGGTGAGGGCCTCTTGGAGAGTGGGTTCCCTGGGCCTGTCCTCCCCCCGCTGTCGCACAGCAGCCCTCCCAGTTGCCCTGTTTTCCCGGGCCTCTGTCCCCTGGACGGTGTGCCCACTACCACTGCCCCCAGGTCCCTGTTGTTGTTGGGGTGTTGGGTCAGCCTGGGTGCCCTGTAGTGGCGGACACACCGCTGATTGACGCGTCCGCGAGACAGAGGCATGGGCCCGCTGGGTGGGAGCTGTGCTGGTGTTCCCAGAGGGGGTTGGGTCTGCTGTGGCCTGTGTCTGTGTGTGGGGAACCGACTTTCCAGAGGTCCCCGATGGTCCGGGCTAGTCATCAGGTTCTAGGTCGACAGAGCTGCTGTCCTCGCTGGGGGCCTGTTCTGGGGGTGGGATGGACAAATCTGGACCCTCCGTGGCGGTGTGTTGCGTTCTGGCCCTGCAGGGGTAAAGGAGTATGGTTATTGTTTCTGTGTGTGCTATGGCGTGCATTTTGAGTGCCCTTCTCCCACAGTGCTGGCATTCCCTTGTGGGAGGTGTTGTGAGGGTGGTGGGGGGGGGTGTATGGGTATGTGCAATGGTCATGCTTTGGTGGTGGCTGTCTATGGTTTGTGTTGGCATTCAGGGGTTGGTGTTGTTTAGGGTGGGTTGTGCTGGTGAGACATTGGCAGGGAGGTTGTGTGCTGGGGGGTTGAGATTGGGGGTGAGGGGGGGGTTGGCATGCTGGTGGTTGGGGGGGTGAAGTAGTTGAGATTCGACTTACCAGAGTCCATTCCTCCGTGTACTCCAGCGAGGCCATCAGGATGCAGGATGTTTACTACCTCTTGCTCCCATGCTGTGAATTGGGGAGGAGTGGGTGGGGGTCCGCCGCCAGTCTTCTGCACAGCGATGTTGTGTCGCGACACTATCGAGCGCACCTTCCCCCGTAGGTCGTTCCATCGCTTTCTGATATCTTCCCGATTTCTGGGATGCTGTTCCACAGCGTTGACCCTGTCTACGATCCTTTGCCATAGCTCAGCCTTCCATGCTATAGTGGTGTGCTGCACCTGTGTGCCGAAGAGCTGGGGCTCAACCCTTATAATTTCCTCCACCATGACCCTGAGTTCTTGGTCCGAGAACCTGGGGTGTCTTTGGGGTGCCATGGGGTGGTGTGGATGAGGTGTGGGGTGGTGTTTGTGGTGATGTGCGTGGTGATATGTGGTGATGTGTGCGTAAATGTGGTGTGGGTGATGAAGTTGGGTTCCTGTGTGTGTTGGGGTTTTCGATTGCTGTGCTCGCTCTCTCTATCTCTATCTCTATCGCCTTCTCTCCGATTTCCAACTAATGGGGGTTTGTGGGTGATGTGGGTGTGTGTTTTATAGTTGATTGGATGTGTGGGAGTGTTGTTTGTATGTGTGTCAGGTGTGTGTATTTCAAATTGTCCAATGTGGCTGTGTTTTGGAGCTGTGTGTGTATTTTGAGCGCAGCGGTGTGTACCGCCAATGGAATACCGCGGTTGAAAGACCGCCGCGTGGATTCGTGGGTCAGAATGGCATGGGCGTGTTTGTGTTGGCGTGACGGTGGAGGTTTGGTCATCTCCAGTTTTCCGCGGCCCGCTGATGAGGCGGCCTTCCTTGGATGTCGGATTTTTGGCGGTTTCACAGTTGGTGGTCAGAATGACCGTGGCGGTTTACCGCGGCCGCGGCGGTAGAATGGCGGACTTCTGACCGGCGCTAAGGGCCTTTTACCGCTGAGGTCAGAATGACCCCCAAAGTGCCAGTGTGCGAGGCACTGTGGGAGAGGAGGGATGAGACAACATAATAAATCATGGAATAGTGCCAAGAGCACCAAAAGAAACACCCTTTTCAGTAACTTCAGTTGAACCTTTGGTGTGCCTGTGGCTAGTATTTGGGGATAAGCTTCCTTTGTTCGTTACAATATTAAACTATCACGATAGGGGATTTTAAGAGAGTAAGGCGCTCACTAATCGTTTAAAAAAAAGTATCCTGTGGACGGTGCTATCCAAGGTTGTTCCCCAAAAACAACCTCCAATTGGGAAGCCCTAAAAGCTATCCCTAAATACAGTATAAAATGGAAGCACTCAAGCCCTCATCTTTTAAGGTAAATGTGTATTAAATCAAAACCACAGAGTCCATTGATCCATTAAGAAGGTCTTCTTCTTCTTTAATCTTTCTTTTAAGCAAACACAGCCAAACAAACACGTGTTTCGTCAGGGTACATATCTCCCCTTGGACTTCATCAAGGCTTCTCTCAGCTGTTAACAATTTATAATATCCAATCAACATAGGCCTTCATTCCAACTTTGGCGGGCGGCGGTAGCCGCCCGCCAGGTGGGAACCGCCAATCGGCCGCCATGCGGCCAAAAGACCGCTGCCGGCATTCCAACATTCCTGCCGGCCCAGCGGGAATGAGGCCGCAACACAGAAGCCGGCTCCGAATGGAGGCAGACAGTGAAAAGCTGGCCGGGGCCCTGTTAGGGGAAACCTGCACTGCCCATGCCAGAGGCCCCAGGGGCCCCAGGACACCCCTTACCGCCAGCCTCTTCCTGGCGGTGAAAACCGCCAGAAACAGGCTGGCGGTAAGGGGGTCAGAATCCCCAGGGCAGCGCTGCTTGCAGCGCTGCCCTTGCGGATTCGCCCAGCCGGGGCAAAAACGGCGGGAAACCGCCAGCCCCGGTTTTCCGACCGCGGCTTTACCGCCGCAGTCAGAATGGGCTTGGAAGCACCGCCAGCCTGTTGGCGGTGCTTCCGTCATTCGTGGCCCTGGCGGTCTTGGACCGCCAGGGTCAGAATGACCCCCTTAATGTTTAAAATAATTAGTAAATCCAAAACATTTTTCAAACTTTCTTATTTACATCTTACACCCAGTGAAATATCAAATAAACTTATATATGGTGGAAATCCAAAGCATACTACGTGATCCTATATAATGGTGATAGTTCTATCTTACCTATAGTACTTGTAACAAGACCTCCATGCACCCATGAGTGGAACTCTAAATCCCAGAGACACCAAAGTGTATGTATTTAGTTAGATTATAACAGATACGTTTGTAGACGTTACCTGATGTATTGGACTTCGTTTTTGTATATGAAGTTTCATCTTAGATTCAATTGTCTGCAAGTGCAACTGAATATAACAAAAGTATAGATTTATATTACTTTATTTCTTGTTTATTTTTTGTTGCTTTTTTAAAGCATGAATTATTAAATATCTCCTATTATAGTACTTACACTGTAATATTGCCATTATTTTTTATGTATTCTATATACCGATATCTCCTTCTTCCTTTTAAAGAAAAGAAAGAAAAAAGCCTTGTTAAGTGATAGCTTAAAGTAAAAATATTTATCGCTTTGGTATATCACAACTATCTCTCTACTCCTCGAATTACCTTAGTTTTCAAAAGCCGTATCTTCCCTTGCATCGTCCTCGTTATGTGTAGAGCGAGCAACAACCTGATATTAGGGCTTGTAACTGACGCGAGTACGCAAACAAGCCGCACTGTGTTCCTTCGTTTTAAAACTTAAGGTCCATCGACATTGAAAACGGACTTAGCTAGGACTCGCGTAATTAATGTTCTCTTTCTCGTGCTAACTACAATAGAAAGAGGACTTCGAATACGACTTCGTGTTCCAATATTCATTTAAAGAGACGTAGCATTACGTAGGTAAAGCGCTCGCCTCATCAAGAGACCTATATTCCGTAAAAACTAAATATCTACAACAAAATAAATCCCCTTTCTTACATAACAATTCATGTTATATAAACTACGTTATATTTAAATGTATTTAGACCTGGTTGTATCATTAACATTAGAGAAAAGTTTATCCTTCGCATTTAAATATGCTCAACTCTGACCATGTATAACCAGGATTCACTTATTCCCATAGCTATACCACTCTAATATCTGTCGTTGAAAAATATCAAGTCAAGTATTTCTCTATCTTGAATATAATTGCAGGACTATTCCTATATAATTCATAGACCTACTAGCGACTGTATCTATCCATTAAGTATAAGATCACAGGCTTGCTCTATTTATGTACATTGTGTATTTTATATTGAGATTACATATAGAATCTTGTAATGTAACGATGATAAAGTAGACAAATATTATGTGTGACTCAGTCAATACAACTGTACCTGAGCTGGATTTCTGATACCTAGGTTACACTCATCCGTGCATGTTTGTCCATATATACATATTATAGCTGTCAATCCCCCCAAAAATATTCAAGTTCATAGTCAGAATGTAGACCATATCCCACTGCAATTAATATGATAATCCAACATGATTCCGTCCTTCTCAAAACAAGTTCTGCCTTACCTCCTCTCGTGTCTAATTTGACATGATCAAATCCAAAAAAATTAAATTCCTTCTGTGTACCTTGGCTATTACAGTCTTTCATGTGTACAGCAATGGGGAATCTGTTGTCATTATGTTTTATGGCTCTCCAATGTTCTCCAATCCTGACTTTCAGTGGGCGGATGGTGCTTCCTATGTAGATGTGATTACACTTGCAAATCAACATGTAAATAACATAGCTCGTATTACAATTTATAAATGTTTGAATAGAATATCTCTTATTGTTAGTCATACCTCCAAAATCTCTTTGTCCTTGGCATGTCCATCTACACATATTACAATTGCTACATTTATAAAAACCTCTGTTCCTGATCCAGCCAACTCCTAGTAATATGTATATTAGGATAACTGGGACATAACAAGTTACTCAGGGTCTTACCTTTACGGTAAACAACCGTTGGTCTCTTTGCTAGGTGCTTCTTAAGAGTAACATCTTGCATTAAAATGTGCCAGTACTTCTTCATACTTTTTAACAGTAATAAAGAACTATCTGTATAGTCTACGATTATCCTCACTTGTTGCCCATGTGATTTTCTTTTTTGTTTGTCTTTAAGTGTACTATCTCGAGTAACATTCCGTATCCTACGCATGGAGAATTCCTTAGTTCGTTAGTTCAATACTGTTCCCTTTACGAACAAATATTATCTTACAAAGTGTTGAAAACCCCTGTTGCTTGTCCGTGGGGAGATTCATTGTAATAAATGCAAGTGCGTAACCACAAATGCATAAAATGTTTATCTATGTCTGCCCAGCCTTGTTGCTCCCATAATGTATAAAACGTGAACACCATCACACGTTGACTCATAGGTGTGTGGACACGCCCTGCTTTGCCTTTCTGGCCATCAGACCCCCTTGATCCCATTATCTAGCCAGTTTGTACCTACAATAGTTCTATTTTGAGTCATCTCTGGCTTGCTGGTCACAATGAGAGAAACAGTATTAGAAAATATTCACCAGTCTAGAGACATTGAAGGTCTTTTTGAATGAACATCTCCCTAGAGCACTGTGGGGCATATTTATACTCTGTTTACACCGAATTTGCGTCGTTTTTTTCGACGCAAATTCGACGCAAAACTAACACCATATTTATACTTTGGCGTTAGACGCGTCTAGCGCCAAAGTTCAAGGAGTTAGCGTCATTTTTTTGCGTGAACACCTTCCTTGCGTTAATGAGATGCAAGGTAGGCGTTCCCGTCTTAAAAAATGACTGCGATGCATATGCGTCGTATTTATACTCCCGGGCAAAAATGACGCCCAGGAGTGGGCGGGACTAAAAAACCTGCATTTGCGCCGGATTTTAGCGCCTGGGTCAGGGCAGGCGTTAAGGGACCTGTGGGCTCAGAATGAGCCCAGAGGTGCCCTCCGAAGCCCCCAGGGACACCCCCTGCCACCCTTGCCCACCCCAGGAGGACACCCAAGGCTGGAGGGACCCATCCCAGGGAAGAAAAGGTAAGTTGTGGTAAGTATTATTTTTATTTTTTTTGTGGCATAGGGGGGCCTGATTTGTGCCCCCCTACATGCCACTATGCCCAATGACCATGCCCAGGGGACAGAAGTCCCCTGGGCATGGCCATTGGGCAAGGGGGCATGACTCCTGTCTTTGCTAAGACAGGAGTCATGTTAATGGCGTCTGGGCGCCAAAAAAAAATGGCGCAAATCGGGTTAAGACGATTTTTTTGCCTCAGCCTGACTTGCCCCATTTTGGGACTTCCAAACGCCATTTTTCCCTACGCCGGCGCTGCCTGGTGTACGTCGTTTTTTTTCACGCACACCTGGCAGCGCCTGTCGGCTAACGCCAGCTAACGCCATTCAATAAATACGGCGCCCGCATGGCGCTTCAGAATGGCGTTAGCCGGCGCTAATTTTTTTGGCGCAAAACTGCGTTAGCGCAGTTTTGCGTCAAAAAGTATAAATATGGCCCTAAACATTTTCGGTGATTCGGTGCGATTGCTCTCCAGCACCTCCGAGTTTTGCTGAAGACTATTTTCAGAAATTATTCTTATACTCCGTTTAACTTTGCTTTTGTTGCCTTTATAACTCTGAGATAATGCATGCATTGCCAAGTTGTTGTGGTTTGGTTGTCAATCTTGAAATTGGTCTGAGTCATAGTTATGGATTTTCGCAATAGACAACGTTTTGTTTCTTTAAGAAAGTTTAAGAAAGTTTGGAAGGTGAGAAAGTCTGACTGTCTGCTCACTGGCTCAGTGCTTCCATCACTGGAATGTCTAGATCGAGGCTGACAATTCCAGCTTTGTGCTTTTCTTGTTATGTGTTTTTATTTTGTCTCCCAATATTACAGAGAACATGTTTTCTAAGAAAAGAGGATCAGTTAAATCACAAGGCATAATGACTGGTATTATCTGCAATACTCACTTGGAAAGGCGATGTTACCTTAGCTTTCCTGTCACTTGCACTTTTGATGTGCTTGATACACTTACTCAGCCAATATCCTTGGATATTCTCGAGCAGAAAATAAATAGTACAATTGCAGGGGACAAGCCTAAATGAACATGCTATTTACAGGCTTAAATTAGATTATATTGTTTCATGCCTGTCAAAACAAACGATACGAAAAAAGATGGATTTACATTGTTGTTCACACTGAGCATCTTGGTATTTAGGTTATTGACTGAGATAAGTAAAATGAAGTACAGGTTACACAAACGGTGATGCAAAATAAGGGGTACTGATAGACGTATAATATATGCATCTGGACAAGCAACCGACCCTCCCAGCTTGTGTAAAGATCCATAGAGGTATATTAAACATAGATCTTGGAAATGTTTTTCTTTGGGACGACTTTATCAATTACCCATTGACTCCTTTTCAGACAGATGGCCTAACAGCTATCCTCACACCAAAAGCACTAAGCACATTGCTTAAGAACAAAGAAATGGCAGACCGATACACACACTGGTTTCTATGAGCCAAGAAGCTTACCTTCTCCCTGAATTCTCATCGTTTACATTTTACAGGTCGTACATGCTCTCTGCTCCCTCACAACGTAATCACAAATTCATCTGATCTGCATCTCAGACAATTCTTCAGTACCATTAGGAATCTCGAATGGGACATTACTTAGAAATCTAACATGTGGACAGTTAATTTAAATGTAGTTCATACACCCGAGATCATACACAGTATCCACTGAAATGTGAATGAGTTACTTGAACATAACAGTGCTCAGGAATTCTATCCGTGCAAAACTTAATCAAAGGGAAAAGGCAGCATTTTCTATCTCGCCTATGCCTTTGGAATACCTCTAAGGCTATAATTGGCATCACATATAACAGATGCTAATCTGGGGTGATGTTTCTGAATACACACATATTTTCAGCAGAATAGCTAGGTTCGACGTAACCAATGATTGATCTATTAATGGTGGAATGTCTATAAAGATTCTAACAAATAAACTGAGAGCTGAGACAGAGACATTTTTCAGTTATAAGGAAAAGATGTAGAGAGCTAACTGTTGACCACAACAAAATTGCCATAGACTGTCTAAAAAAATGCTGATGCCCTTTCTACAGGGACAGTTCCCTTCTCAGCTAAAATGTCCTCTGCCTTCCTAGTAAAATGCTGTATTCCCTTACTTGATACATGCAGGAGATCAAAACTAGGGGGCCTATTTAGGAGCCCCTAGCACCACCGGAGCATCACTTTTAGTGATGTTCCGGTGGCGCTATGCACTGCACTTTACTTACACTTTTTGTGGCTTAACGCCACCTTGTAAATATGCCCCCTTCTCACACAGCACTTTGCATGGAAGGGGCGTGCAATGGGTGTTGCTGTGGGTATGCCACAGCAACACCCTTTGCATTTTGATGCTGCCACAGATTTACGAGTTTTCATAAACCTGTGGCAGAATGAAAATCTAATGCCACCCATGGGTGGCGTTAGAGTGGCACAACAAGGAGAATGCTTTCATTTCACCTCGTTTTTTGCTCTTTCTATGTGTGCTGCATTCTGCAGCATACATAGAAGGAGCAAATCGCCATTAAAGATTGTTTCTCTCCCCCTCAATGCAGCCATTGTTACACTATGGTGCAAGGGTGGTTGCGATGGTGTGCAGCAGCAAACTTTACACCGGCGCAGGGGGAAACACAAGGGTGCACCGTAGTATTGTAAATACGCCACATCCCTGCATTTTGAAAATGATGGTGTATTATGCTGCCAACTTTGGCACAGCAACATGCACCATCATTTTCACTTAAATCTGGCCCTAGGTGTCAGGATTTGTAGAATACAATGTAAAGGAATGGCACTAATAGCAGCCTCAGAACATCACAGAAACCCAACTAGGTAATCTTGACAATCTACAGACTTTAGATAGCATGTTTACAAGGCAAATAGACTAATGTGACTCTAAAATCTGCGGTATGAGTAGCTTACCCCTCACATGGCCAAGGCCCTCACAGGATACATGAACAGAGTGCAGGATATAGAGAAGCAGGAGATCATAGCTTCAGACAGTTAACGCTGAGGAAGTCAAGACTTAAGAGACCAGAGTACACATGTTCAAGGAAAGCCCAAGTATTCTGTGAGGATGGAAGGGAACAAGGGGAACAGGGACCAGGAATAACGGAAAAAACAAAGTTTAGGAACTCAAGTCTGGGTGCTGAACTGATACTGCATTGTTCTGGAAAGCCAGAACGACAAGGCACATTACCAGGCCCCTATCTAGGGCATGGGAGATGCTTATATACTAGCTCTGCCCTGTATAGCCCAAGACATCCGGCTCCTCAAAGTGTGACAACAATAATTCCAATGATAATTTCCATCTTCCAGTTTTTCACTGTCTTCATTCCTGGCCTCTTTTCAATTTATACAAAGATATAAACCCTGTGCAGGGATCAGCTGACTTAGTGCTTTGTGCCCTTGGTTGCCATTGTTTCCTGATATTCCTGACAATATGGCCAATAAGCTTGCACAATAGTTCCCAATAGTTATTAAATAATAGAAAGACTCTTTAGCCCCATCTTTAAATCTGTTAGCAGAGAAAGAAACTTTGAGAAGTTGTTTCAGAGAAGCCTTCACTGCTGTAATAATTAAACTTTGGAATGTCCCCCATTATTGTTGTAAATTAATGTTTATGTGTGGCTGTATGCCAAAATAACAAAAACACTAATATCATCTGCCATAAATGTTGAGGCCTAACATATCACTTCATTGTATGTGTATTGCAAAGTAGTAGCACCAAGAGGGTGATATTTTGTAAACATGTTACTTATACATGGTACCTTTTTGTCAGATGACAATTTGGCTGTGATATACTGGTACAATACCCCATGTGTTCATGAACCAATAGACAACATCCTATTAAGGGTTCTATCTAATCATCATGCACATGTAGTTCAGGAAGTCCTCTTTCCTAACCACAGTCTTGTCTGTCATGAAAAGTGATAGCTAAAGCTGACGACCTTTCCGCTTCACTGTGTATTAGTGACAGGGGCTTACATTTATTACAATGAATCCTCCCCTGGGCAAGCAACATGGATTTGCAACACTTTGTGAGAAAATATTTGTTCATAAAGGGAACAGTATTGAACTAACAAACAAAGGAAGTTTATCACTCAAATACGAGCCACAGGCACAGCAAAGGTTCAACTGCTGTTACTGAAAAGGGTGTTTCCTTTTGGTGCTCTTGGTACTATGCCATGATTTATTATGTTGTCTCATCCCTCCTCCGCTACAGTGCCTCCCGCACTGGCACTTTATCTCCTGGGATATCACTGTTCAAGCAGTTACCTTCAGTGCCATAATTATGTTTGCATTTAGAAACACTACATGTGATGCAATCAAACATATATAACATATGAGCTTGTCTTTTATTAGGTCTAACTTAAATTACTACTCTCTAGAACCTAGACCTAGATTTTCATACTTCAAAAAAAGAGTATGTGATTCATTGTTACATCAATTTGAATGTACATTATATAATTAAACATATTGCCTTGCACCAGTTTTCTATAAACCTTTGTCAAGCGAATTTAAAAATGTGAGATTACTTATATGTCAGCATTCTTACTGTCATATTACAATAATAATAAGCCAGCAGATTTACAACAGTGGCACAAATGCAAGTTAACAATTTCAACACAGTGAAGAAATTAGGCATATGGTATAGGGGTAGCCCATTCGCCTGTGGTATAACTGGTGCTTCTCACTCCAGGCATAAAGATTTGCACTTCTAATTTTGATTTGACCTGGCACCGAAGACTTAATTTTACAAATGATGTGGCTGCACGCAGCTTGAAATGAAGAGTGTCCGACATGAGGTATGGCCACAACCATGTCTGAGCTCCTTGTTTCCTGTCATGTTAGATAACATGTCAGTTGGGTCCTATATTACATTGCTCCTTTCAGACAAAAAGAGGTAGGAGCAGTGCTTACTTTGTGCTTGTTGTTTCTGGTGCAGGGAACCAACACTTATTTTTGAGGGCTGGCACTTATTTTCTGGCTCAGGCATTTACTGTGGGCAAAAGACACATATGGGAAAGACGGAGGAAGAGAAAAACAAAAAAGTGTCACAATGGGAGAAAGCAGAATGCTGCAAGAGTGAGCTGAAGGGACACGTAGTGGCTGTAAATGGACTGAAGAGAACTGAGATGGCTTTAGGATTATGCTGTGTCCGTATTCTGTGTTCGTACATTTAAATGCAGAAGCCCCGTGTTTAAGAGGAGGGCTTTGGGCATCGGCACCTTTTTAGTTACAAATTAAGCACTGGGTAGGAAGCAGACTTATGGACATCTGTTGTTTGATTTTAGTGGTGGTTTTAAGTGTCATAATTGAACAACACCACCTTAATGATTCCACAAATAAGCACATAAGCCTTTTTTACCTTAATGACCATTTCGATGTGTCAGGGCCATGAATGAAATTGTACTTGAATAAGGTTATTTCTTCCAGGTGAGATGTGTTAAACTGCATGCACGTTATGGTTTTTCAGAGAGAAGAATGCAATTGATAATGAATTGTTAGTGATGGTGTATCCCCTGGTTCACTTCTTTGTCCACTATAAGCGTGAACAGGAACAGTTTTTTGTTGAGTCAAGGAATGGCTGGCTCACCAGTGTCTAGTTGTGTGACATATCATATGTACGTTGAAGTAAACTTCACCATCCAGCCCATGCTACGCCTGCTCTTCTGCATAACTCTTACCTCAACCTATTAGCGTGCAACTTGACACATGGTGCCACACATGACTATGGCTATGCTAGACAATGTGCAAATGGGGGAGCGACTGTCTACCCTTTACTGCAGAAAAAGATGTCTGAGGGTCTACCCCGGAAAATGAGATAGATATTGATTTTTAAAGACTCAGGGGATTGAAGAGGTTTAACAGCTTTACACGAAAACATTTCCTTAGAAATTCACTAAAAGCACAGTTACAATGCAGTTATGTTTGTGTTTTAAATTAAAAAAATACTGAAATTCACAAGTTATGGATAGAGCGCACTCAATAACTCGCACAACAGACATGCAAACCATAACTGACACACAAGATGCAATTCAATTAGAGAGGTAATTAAAAATGTTGTATATTTTCTTACAGCTGAGAGTAAACATCATATTACACTTAACAGTCTAAAAGACAAAACTATGGATGCATTATTGTTTATTTGTTGAAGTATGTTTGGTTACCTCCTTATATTATGTTTTTAAATGGTGTTACTTTTTGAGATAATTATTGTTTAAGTCATAATCATTACATTTCCTGTGCTTGGTCCACAAGCCAGCATGTCCTTTTCTGCCCATTGAGCAACTCTACATAGAAACCAGACACAGGTAGATCAGCCATGGTCCTCCTCCAGTAGAACAGTCTAGCTGTTACGTTTCAGCCAATGACATCCTCCTCCTGAGAATCCCCACATTCGACAACATGAATACCTCATAGGCGAAATAAGAGAAACTTTCAAAAATATTCATAGTAAAACTTATTTAATGGTTCCATCACTTACCTAAATGGAGTTTTATGCATGTACAGGGAACAACGATTTGGGGATTTTTATTCTTAATGTTATTGATCAGTGTTAACACACTGGTACTTTAAGGTGTGATAGAATGTGTTGCCTGTGATTTTTATTTATAATGTACGTTTTATGAGTTGTTATACTCAGAATAATCAATTGTAGATTGGCTGATTGTTAAGATGATGCAATATGAATACCAATAAATTCATACCAACATACCCACACTATTGGGCAATTAATTAAAACCAGTGAAATAATGAGTCAATCAATCAAATCAATAAATAGCTATATTTGATTATCAAAATAATCACAAAAGTAACATCACATATATGACATTATGCAACAGTGACAAAGCAAGGAATTCCTGTAAAGCACAGCGCAATTAAAAAAATAACCAACCAGTAAACAGAAGTCCTACAACGATAATATCTTCAGATAACACAGTGCTGGTCTACAATTTCTAAACTTGTATCCTTTCAGGAGAAGGATTACATATCTTTTAGCATTAAACAATAAAATGTGCAGAATAAAACAAAGTTCAACAAGGTCTAATCAGATAGCTCATCACAGGGCGTACACAAATGGCTGCACAATATATTGTACTAAGGGAAATTAAACAAAGATTAAAGATTTAGTCCACTCTGAATCTAGTTAACAAAGAAGTTTTGCAGTTGTCTGAAATATGCATTAAATATGGTTCAACACCAACAATAGTCAGCAAAATCAAATATTATCATAACATAGATTTGGCTAGTTGTTGCAACTAGCCATGTCTACAGGATCATGCCCAAACTTTGGCCCGTATTTATACTTTTTCACGCAAAACTGAGCAAACGCAGTTGTGCTTCAAAAAGTATAGCCCCGGCTTGTGTAATTCCAGAGCGCCAGCCGAGCGCCAAATTTATGGAACCCCGCAAGCCGCCGCAAAGTGTGGGCTACCATAAAAAAAATATGTTAGCCGGGTGGGGGTGGCGGTATGGGAGAAGGGGGTTTTGCACCAAAAGATGATGTTAGGCTGGTTAGAGCCAAAAAAATGCATTTAACCAGCCTAGCGTCATTTTCTGACGCAAAACCATCCATACCACATGACTCCTGTCTTATAAAAGACAGGAGTCACGATCAGCACAGGGGACAAGGGACCCCTGGACATGGCCATTGCACCCTGTGCCATGTAGGATGGCCCATTTCAGGGGCCCCCATGGCACTTTATTTTTTTTTAAAGATACTTACCTCTACTTACCCTATTTACCTGCGATGGGTCAGCCATCCTCCGGTCTCACTCTGGTGGTGGTGGGGGTGTTCCTGGGGCTTGGGGAGGGCACCTGTAGACCCATTCCATGGTGTCTGACCATGGAAATGGGTCTAAAGGTCCCCTAATGCCTGGTCTGACCCAGGCATTAAATATTGGTGCAAAGCAAGCTTTGCACCACTATTTGGCCCTTCCTCCCACCCATGTGTCATTTTAGCCGAGTGGCATCTTATTGACGCAAGGTAGGTTCACACATGTAAAAAATGGTGCAAACTCCAATATGTTGACGTTATACGTGTCTAACATCAAAATATAAATATGGAGTCAAGTTTGTGCCGCATTTGCGCAAAAAAATGATGCAAATGCGACTCAAAAAAAAGTATAAATATGGGCCATTGTGCCTTTACCCCTCTTATTTTTTTAATCTGTTTGTGTTGGCTTGTAGGACTCTGTGTACTTTACCACAGCTAATTAGTGCTAAAGTGCTTACACACTCTCCTCTAAACACAGTAAAATTGGTTTACACCCAACTGGTGCACGTAATCCACTTATAAGTCCCTAGTGAAGTGATACTACATGCACCCAGGGCCTGCAAATTAAATACTACTAGTAGGCCTCTAACACCTATTGTGCCACCCACTTAAGTATCCTTCCTAAATATGTCTCAGGTCCGCCATTGCAGCTTGTAAGCAGATTTAATCTGCCAATTCAACTTGGGAAAATGTAACTTTTGCCAAGCCGAAAGCTGCCTTTTTAATACATACATAATAAATCACCTCTAGGATAGGCCATAACTAGCCCTTAGGGCAGGAAGCATTGTCTTTAAAAAGTTGGACATGTACTTTTAAGTTTTACATTTCATGGTAGTAACAAACTCACTTTTTTTTTGTTTTTACCAATTTGAGGCCTACCTCTCCCATTGGATAACCTTGGGTTACCTCATTACATTTACATTTAATAAGTTATACCTTTTGTTTGGGAGCATGTAGAAATGTTGTGCTTGGTGTATGAGGAGTTGCAATTTAACACCTTCTTTATGTAAAGTCGCATTTAAGTCACACATGGTCTACAAATTGAAGAGAATCAGTTTTATCACAGTCTTCTTTTACTTCCTTTGCGTTGTCCTCATTATTCATGGTCATGGTGAATTTAAGTATTTACACACCTAGGATTAAAAGAAACTTGTCCCACTAATGCTTTGGATTTCTGTTTTGTCTAATCCATGTGCCACCTTCGAATGTAACATTATCACTGACTGCGTAAAATATGAGCGTGGCACTTACTTGCTTACTTAGGCCCTCTGCCCATCTTAGGATATAGGCCTTCAACCAGGACTCTCCAGCCATCTCTGTACTGGGCTTTTCAATCTGACTCCAGGTGTAACCCATCTGCTTGCAGCCAGCCTTGAGGCTCTGGCACCAGGTGTTACTTGGCCTTCCTCTTTTCATTTTCCCTTGAGGGTTCCAGGTCAGGGCTTACTTGGTGTTGTTTGATGCGGGCTTGCAGAAGGTGTGACCTATCCAGCCCCAGTGCCTTTTCATGGTTTCTTCAAGAGCAGGGTGTTGGAAAGTCTACCCCATAGGTCATTTTGCTGATGGTATTTGGCCAGTGGATTTGGAGGATTTCCATAGACAGGTGTTGATGAAGGTCTGGTCTTTGTAGGTGGTGGTCACTGTCGTCCTCCAAGAAACTTTGAGCATGGTACTAGGATTTTATGGCTGTCCTATTTAAAGTTTTTGACTGAGAATATGGGCTTGGCCTTGTTATTTTTGCACCTAGACAGCACGTGTCCAGAGAATATAGGCCCCCATTACAACATTGGCGTTAAATCCCGCTTATCGCCGTGCAGAAGACCGCCAACACACCGCCGTGGCCACGGAATTCCACTACAGCTATTACGACCCACAGCTCGGAATCCGCCAAAATCCAGACACCTACACAAGTCCACCACACCGAAGGTCAGTGATAAACTGGCGATAACAAAACCTCCACCATAACGCCAACAGGAATATGCTCACACTATCACGACCCACAAATCCACGCAGCGGTCTTTCAACCGCGGTAAACCATTGGCGGTACACACCGCCGCGCTCAAAATACACACACATTAACAAAACACACCACATTGGACAAATCGACATACACACACCTGATACACATACACACAGCAGTCCCACACACCCAATCGAATATAAAACACACACCCACATCACCCATAATCCCTTACGACCAGAATTGCGACCGAAGGCCAGAGAGAGACACCACCATCAACAAACTACCATCCACAGGCACTCAACACCATCACCCACACAACATCCACGCACCTCACACAACACACACAAACACATCCCCTCACACATCACAACACACACCACCTCTCACTTCACCCACACCACCCCATGGCACCGCAAAGACATCCCAGGTTTTCTGAGGAGGAGCTCAGGGTCATGGTGGAGAAAATCATCCGGGCAGAGCCACAGCTATTCGGATCACAGGTGCAGCACACCTCCATAGCGAGGAAGATGGAGCTATGGTGCAGAATCATGGACAGGGTCAACGCAGTGGGACAGCATCCAAGAACAGGGGTTGACATCAGGAAGAGGTGGAACGACCTACGGGGGAAGGTGCGTTCCGTGGTCTCAAGACACCACATTGCAGTTCAGAGGACTGGCGGTGGACCCCCACCTCCTCCCCCACAACTAACAACATGGGAGGAGCAGGTTTTGGCTATACTGCATCCTGAGGGCCTCGCAGGAGTAGCTGGAGGAATGAACTCTGGTAAATCAAATATTTAACTACCATATCCCCCACCGTACCTGCATGCCAACACATTCCCCCACCCGTCATCCTCACCCCCATCACTCCAGCTCCTCACATATGTCCTATTATCACAAACCACACGTCCCAACACCAAGCCCTGCATGCAACAACAAAGCATGGACACGGATCACCAAAGCATGTCCACTACACATACCCAAACAGACCCCAAAACAATTATCACACAAGGTCCTACACAAGAATGTAAGCACTGGGGTACAGGGTCACCCACCCATTGCACACTATGGCACACACAGATGCAATAATCATGCCTTTACACCCTTGCAGGACCCCTACCCAACGTCACCGGACTTGTCCACCCCCCCCACAGAAGAGGCCCACAGTGATGACAGCAGCTCTGTCCAACTGGATTTAGATGACCAGCCCGGCCCATCTGGGACCTCTGGACAGTCGATCCCCTGACACAGTCACAGGCCACCACAGAGCCTCCCCCCTCAGGAAACACCAGCACAGCACCCACCCAGCGGGCCTATACCTCTGTCCCCAGGACACGTCAAGCAGCAGTGTGTCCACCACTAAAGGGAACCCAGGCAAACCCACAAACCCAAGAACAGCAGGGACCTGGGGGCAGTGGCAGTGGACACACGGTTCAGGGGACAGAGGCCCAGGAAAACCGGGGAATTAGGAGGTCTGCTGTGCGACAGGGGGAGGACAGGCCCAGGGAACCCACTCTCCACGAGGCCCTCTCCAACATCATGGGAGCGTACCATCATTCCCAAGAGACGATGACAACGGTACTGGCCAAGTTTCAGGAGACCCAGCGGCTGCCGGAGGAACAATTATTTGGGGTTCAGGGAGGAACTCAAGTCCATCAATACCACCCTGGGCACCATTGTAGGGGTGCTGAAGGACCTTGTGAACACCAGGAGGGACACTGTGGCACAACAAGGGGCCCCTGACACTAGCCTGGACGATGAACTGCCCACCACCTCAGCCGGCACTTGTGGACAGAAGGCACCGCCACAGGACCACGACACCAGCATCCCACCCCCTGCAGATGGAGAACCACCGTGCAAGCGGTCCCTGAGATCCAGGACAAAGACAGAGAACAATGCCAAGACCCCCGCCAAGAAATGAGACCACCTTGAATGTCATCCTTCTGTCCCACTTTGTCACCCTGTCCATCCCTAAAACTGCCCTAGCTCCACTTCCTATGCCCCTTTGGACAATGCACCTGTGAGACTAATAACTGGACTCTGCCATGGACATTCCTCCACCATCACCCCTGACCATTTTACAACCCCCTCCACTATTTTGCACTTAAATAAACACCCTTGAATCACAAAACAATCTGGAGTCAGTCTGTGCTTTCACAAATGTGTATTTGCAATAACTGAGGAAAATAGCAATGTCCATTCTATTGTCAACATGCCAATGTCACACAGCTCGAGTTGATGCAGTGACATAGCAGAGATCACACAGTGGGAGCCACATCTGTGAAATCGAAAGGGAAAGTGACAAATCAGGGTCCATACAATGGGTGAAAGTGACAGACAGATGATAGGTCTAAAAATGTTATCATATGTAGGAGGCAGTGATGTCTTCTTACCTGTGTCCCACTGGAAGTATTGCTGGATCACGTTGTTTCTGTTGTCTATGTCCTCTTCTTCTGCCTCCTCTTCTTCACTGTCCACAGGCTCCACAGCTGCCACAAGACCTCCTTCTGGACCATCCTCCTGCAGAAAAGGCACCTGTCGTCGGAAAGCCAAGTACACTGACAATTAAATGTTAAACAATGTAAAAACAAGGAAAGAAAAGAAAAAAAAAAAAATGCTTAAATATATGTAAATAACAGTGTGCACTTGGTATGCATTCAACACATCAAACTCAAAAACCTCGGGCTTGAGTCAATGTCACCTAACAGTGGTAACTTCCCACTGTGCTGCAAGTGATAGCTTATAATCAGTTTATCTGATTTTTATGTCTTAAGGGCCCTTCTTCTAAAATCCTCAAACCGGAACCCAAGATCCTTTCCTTCAACGTCGTGGAGCCGGAAACACTCTCTCCTTCACCGTCGTAGAGCCGGAAAAGCTCTCCGATCCTCCTCCTATCCGTCAATCTGGAGCAGACATGCCATTGTGCTGGACGAAACGAAAAATCCTCGAAACGAGGTGAGTCCGACGGGCTGTACAAGTGGGTTCCACACAGCCAGTCTCATGCGCTGCACAAACAGACGTTGGATACCGCCGCGCTCCACACAGCATGCGCGCGGTGTTCGATAACTGTTTGTTTCTCCCGTCTCACCAAATAAATACCAAATACAGTGCACTCCACGCAGCGCGCACCTGTTATTTTGTCACCGTTGATTTCCTCCACCAACCGATAACAATAGACACCATCCACTGTGTATATTTATTGTAGATTTCACCTGTCTCACGCGCTGCACACATACATTTCAAATATCAGTGCACTCCACGCAGCGCGCACCCGGTCTTCTGTCACCGATGTCTTCTTCCACCACACGATGACAGTGAACACCATCCACGGCTTGGCTCATACCAGTACTTACAAAACATCACAGGGAAACGTAAGACGGGCAAGGTCCTTTCTCTCTTTGAAGTCGCTGAATCTCTACACGATAGTCCATAGAGGTCACACTAATCCTTAGCCGCTCCAACTCCTCAATAATTATTTGGAAGCAATTGATGGGCGCAGTTTTTCTATTGGGAGGAAAAAGGCGATTTTATTGAATGCTTTGGGCAAGGAAGGGCAACACATCTTTAAGTATCTACCGGCGTTGCCTATTCAAGAAGATCAACCTTATGTTGATGTTTATGTTGATGCGCGTAAACGTTTAGAGATTAGATTTGCTAAGGGTAGGAATATTGTGATTAGACGACACAAATTTTATACTCAGCCACAACGTCCTGGTGAGTCGATTGATGATTTTGTCACCAAGTTAAGAGAGATATCGATAAAATATCAATTTGGTCCAATGACAGACGAGATGATACGCGATCAACTTATAGTACAGTGCAACAGTCGTAAGATACAGGAAAGGTTGTGGGCTGCTAAGAATCGGACTTTAAAAGATGCTATAGAGATAGAAGAATCGGAATATTGCATGAGGGTAATGGATAAGAGGGAGGAGAAAATTGGTGTGTCAGTCATTGGACAACACGCGGACTGTGAGGCCTTTAGTAACAAAAGTGGTGCGAGTACATACAGAATCAGTAAAGGTGGTCAAAATGGGAAAGTTCCTGGGAAAACATGCAGTAACTGTGGTAGTTACAATCATAGTACTGGAGCTAGGAATTGTTTCGCAAAGGGAAAGGATTGTAGGAAGTGTAATCAAAAAGGACATTTTGCCAGGATGTGCAGAAGTACCGCAAAGATGAGGATAGCAGTGTTATCCGAAGGATCAGATAATAGTTTGAATGGATGCTTGGACAGGGTATTAATAGTGGAGGATGTATGCAATAGGAAACAAAGACCCACAGCTGAATTTCTTATAAAAGGACAGGCTATTCAGTTAATGGTTGACTCAGGGTCTCTGTATACCATTATACCAAAGGGTTTATTTAAATCCAAGTGGCCAGACGCTAAGCTTTTGCCGAAGGATATCAACCCTGGTGGGTATCAAGGGGAAATTTTTTATATCATAGGCTATATGTTAGCTGATATCACCTTTGGTGACAGGTTTACTCAAGGGAAGGTGTATGTTGCGGAAGCTGGTCCGCTGATCCTCGGGTGGGCTCATCAATTTGATTTGCATATCACTATAAATCCACGTGCCGAGAATCCTGTTATGGTTGTTCAAGAGGTGGCATTAGAAGACATTATCAGGGGTGCAGACTATGGCCCTGATTCTGACCTTGGCGGACGGCGGAGGCCGTCCGCCAAGGTACCGCCGCCAAATGACCGCACCGCGGTCAGAAGACCGCGGCGGCCATTCAAACATTTCCTCTGGGCCGGCGGGCGCTCTCCAAAAGAGCGCCCGCCGGCCCAGAGGAAATGCCCCTGCAACGAGGACGCCGGCTCAGAATTGAGCCGGCGTAGTTGCAGGGGTGCGACGGGTGCAGTTGCACCCGTCGCGTATTTCAGTGTCTGCAAAGCAGACACTGAAATACTTTGCGGGGCCCTCTTACGGGGGCCCCTGCAGTGCCCATGCCATTGGCATGGGCACTGCAGGGGCCCCCAGGGGCCCCGCGGCACCCCCTACCGCCATCCTGTTCATGGCGGGTTTCCCGCCATGAACAGAATGGCGGTAGGGGGTGTCAGAATCCCCATGGCGGCGGAGCGGAGGATTCCCCCGAGCAGCGCCAAAGTCGGCGGGGGACCGCCGACTTTCCGCTTCTGACCGCGGCTGAACCGCTGCGGTCAGAATGCTCGTGGGAGCACCGCCAGACTGTTGGCGGTGCTCCTGTGGTCGGTGGCCCTGGCGGCCACCGGCCGCCAGGGTCAGAATGACCCCCTATGTGTTTCGTGAGGAAATGGGTGAACTTAAGGGGTACGTGCATAAGATTAAATTGAAACATGGGGCGATTCCAGTCCAACATAGAGTAAGAAGAGTACCTGTTTTGGTAAGAGAGGAAGTAAACAAATTACTAAATGACATGTTAGAAAGGGGAATAATTGAGCCTGTGGAGACATCTGAGTGGATTTCTACAGTAGTAATTACACGCAAAGCTGATGGAAAATTGAGATTTTGTGTTGATTTGAGGAGCCTGAATCAATGCGTTGTTGCAGACAATTTTCCACTCCCCAATATCAACGAACTCTTGACTCTATTGAAGGGCGGAAAATTCTTCACGAAACTAGATCTGAAGCATGCATATCATCAGATCAAGTTGCACAATGACTCCAAATCTCTAACTTCATTTATAACCATGGAAGGAACGTTCCGATTTACACGCATGCCGTTTGAACTATGTTCGGCAGCCAGTGTGTTTCAAAGAGTGATGACTGAAGTATTCCATGATATAGATAATGTACTATATTTCCAGGATGATATTTTAATTTTTGGAGATACAGTGGAGAGTCATAACTTCACTTTGAAACAGGTTCTGGATAGAATCTCCAATGCTGGACTGACTTTGAGGAAGGAGAAATGTGTGTTTTTGGTCAGAGAGATAGAATATCTTGGGCATACACTTTCGGGGGAAGGTATCAAGCCTAAAAATAACCTACTAGATTCCATTAAGTTTGCCCCACCACCGCAGGACAAAAATCAATTGAGGTCTTTTTTAGGTATGATAGAGTATTACTCGAAATTCGTGAAGAACTTTGCCTCTAAGACAGAGATTATGAGAATGCTGTTGAGGAAAGGGACAAGATTTGAGTGGTCCAGGGTGCAGCAAGAGTGTTTTGAAGCCATCAAGGAGGAGGTGTGCTGTGCTGGCATTTTGACTCCTTTTGACACTGGTAAAAGATCTGTAATCACGGTGGATGCGATTGCATGTGGGATCGGAGCTGTGTTAGCGCAAATACACCCAACAGGTGAAAAGACCGTTGCGTTTGCTTCGCGTTCTCTTACGGATTCAGAGCGAAATTACTCGGTTATCGAGAGAGAGGCTTTGGCTGCAGCTCGGGGCATGGAATACTTTAGAGTTTACGTATGGGGAACGTGTGTGACGCTACGTTCTGACCACAAACCTTTGTTAAAGATTCTGTCTTCTGGTGGTGCTGGGAAGTGTTCAGCAAGATTGGCTCGACTAGCAGCAAGGTTACAGGAATATATGTATGTTCTTGAGTACATACCAGGGTGGAAGAATGTGCAGGCAGACTGTCTATCAAGGTTACCTTTAGATTGGGAGGTAGTTGATGGAGAGGGTGTGTTGAAGCATGAGAGAGAAGGTGCAGTTGCGAGTGTCTGTGATGTAGTTCATTGGACTCTTGGTGCGGTGAGTGAAGAAGAGTGGGAGCGAGCTTTGACACAGGATGAAGTGTTGAAGGGGGTGGTCAAAATGATAGTGGAAGGAGGAAGGAGAGAAAGCACATTACCCCCAGCTCTTAGGCCATACGGTAAGGTCTTGGACGAGTTGTCCATTTTGGGCAATGGAGTTTTGGTACGGGGAGAAAGGTTGATACCTCCGCTAGGGGTCAGGAAAAGGTTATTTGATATAGCCCATGAAGGTCACTTAGGACAGACAATGTCAAAGAAACGCCTCAGGGCTGAATTTTGGTGGCCAGGCATGGACGATGACGTGGTAAACTGGGTGGAAAGGTGTTCTGAGTGCATAGAGAGTGAGAAAAGGCTGAAGGTGAGCAAACAAACTGTGTGTGGGACCATGCGGGATCCAGGCATAGCTTGGCATACGGTTTGTGGTGATTTTATTGGTCCTATGGCAGGTGTGGGTTACAGTCAGAGATTTGCGTTTGTTCTGGTTGATTTGAATACCAAATGGTTAGTTGTTAAGTTTATGACGGAGGTGACAACAGTTTCTACGATAAAGATTTTATCGGAAATTTTCAGTGAGGAGGGTTTTCCAGACTGTCTCGTCACTGATAATGGTACTCAACTTACCTCAGATCGCATGAAGCAGTTCTTAAACGAGTGTGGTGTAAAACATGCACGCACGTCTCTTTATAATCCCCAGGGAAATAGCACTGTAGAAAGGGCTAATAGGATGGTTAAGGGTGCCATTCAGCTTGCTTTGGCAAATAGACTGAGTGTAGGAAAAGTGGTGAGTGATTTGGTGTGGGCCTATCGCACTACAGCAAACAACACATCAGTACATTCGCCTTTCAAGTTGATGCGAGGCAGGAAGCCTAGTACCAAGCTGACTCCGTTCTGGATTAAAGCTCTTTTAGAAGGTAATGGAGTAGAGTGTGATAGTCAGGAGAGGGAAAGGAATATTGGGAAAAGAATAATTCCCGGTGATTGGGTGAAGATAAAATCGGGAAGGTGTGGTGGAGGATTAAACAAATTTCGAGGGCCATTTCAAGTTAAGCATATCGGCAGGTGGCATGTTGTGTTGGAGAATGGTGAAAAGTGGAATTTTAGGAGAGTGGCTAGATTTGGTGCGCAGGACTCAAAGTTTGGCACACAGAGGGGTGAATGTGAGGGATCAGTTTTGGGTGAGAGTGAAGGAGAAATCTCGGAATACTTGAGTTCCACTAAAGAAGGTGGTTCTAATAAAGAGGTTGAGTGCCCGAGTTCTTCTAATGAGGTTGGGTCTAATCCTATAGCGTTTAATGTGGAAGTAGGTGGATCCAGGGGTGAGACGTCACAGGACATGAAGAAGGGCACTACATGTTGGTCAAGGGTTCTTGTAGAGGACAGTATATCTTCTTCTCAACCATCAGGGGGTAAATCTCCTGACATAAATCCAGGTGGTGATGAGCGTTTGTCTACAAGAGAGCAGAGACTGAGACACCCTCCTTCATACTTGCAAGATTATGTGAGATAACCGCATTTAATGTGGTAGAAGTTGTAAGTGATATTTAATATCGCTATCTGATGTTTATCCAATCTATGTTTTTTTTTGTGTTGTATTTACTGTTGTTATAAATCAAAAAGGGGGAATATATTTTTATGTAAAGAAGGAGGATATGTTATAATGTGTAGCTTAGGTACATTAGAATGCTTGTATGTTGTTATAGGAACGTGGTTCCCTAGGAACGGTGACATTCCACTGGAGGCTGTTATTTTCATCCTGGCTGTGGTGGAGGTCACACTTGTTTCGTGTTAACTAAATAAACACTTAATGAAGATATCCTTGGTGTGGAGTCCCCTTTACAACATCTTCTTACCTGTGTCCCACTAGAAGTATTGCTGGATCACGTTGTTTCTGTTGTCTATGTCCTCTTCTTCTGCCTCCTCTTCTTCACTGTCCACAGGCTCCACAGCTGCCACAAGACCTCCTTCTGGACCATCCTCCTGCAGAAAAGGCACCTGTCGTCGCAAAGCCAAGTTGTACAGCAATCAGCAGGCCACGATGATCTGGCACACCTTCTTTGGTGAGTAGTATAGGGAACCACCTGTCATATGGAGGCACAGGAACCTGGCCTTCAGGAGGCGGAAGATCCTTTCTATCACTCTCCTAGTTCGCCCATGTGCCTCATTGTAGCGTTCCTCTGCCCTTGTCCTGGGATTTCTCATTGGGGTCAGTAGCCATGACAGGTTAGGGTAACCAGAGTCACCTGCAAATGTCGAGGGAAATCTGATAGACACACTCTAACACTTAGGGACAACCCCAGACCCAGACAACTATTCACAGGGTATAGGGTCCTTGTCCTCACCTATTAGCCACAAACGGTGCCTCTGGAGTTGCCCCATCACGTAAGGGATGCTGCTATTCCTCAGAATTTAAGCGCCACGCACTGAGCCAAGAAACTTGCCATTCACATGGGAGATGTACTGGTCGGCAAAACACACCATCTGCACATTCATTGAATGATAGCTCTTCCAGTTTCTGTACACCTGTTCACTCCTGCGGGGGGACCAAGGCCACATGTGTCCCATCAATGGCACCTATGATGTTGGGGATATGTCCCATGGCATAGAAATCACCTTTCACTGTAGGCAAATCCTCCACCTGAGGGAACACGATGTAGCTGCGCATGTGTTTCAGCAGGGCAGATAACACTCTGGACAACATAGGCTGGGACATCCCTGATGCTATGGCCACTGTTGTTTAAAAAGACCCACTTGCCAGGAAATGGAGTACTGACAGGACCTGCACTAGAGGGGGGATTCCTGTGGGATGGCGGATAGCTGACATTAGGTCTGGCTCCAACTCTTCCATTGTCGACAGGTCCACCAGCGGTCTGTACACCGGAGGATGCCGCCATCTCCTCACCTGCCCCAGCAGACGTGCCCTATGGATGAGAACAGCGAGCACAGAGTCAGCCAACACTGAGGTAGTAAAAAAATAATTTTATTGCACACATTTGTCAATATGCTATGTGCCTGTCTCTGTGTATATGCAAGGCCTACATATGTGTGATGCATTAAAAATTAATGCCATGTGGCCCCCTGAAATGGCGGCTGCCTGACCTGTAATGTGGGACAAGGGGATATGAGGTACACCGTCGCGGTAGGCGGTCGAAGACCGCGGCGCAATCCTGCATTGGTTAACATTGGGCCCTATGGGTTCCAGGAGCCAATGACGATGTACGCTGGCGGTGACGGTACGCACCGCCGCGGACGTGACCGCCATTTTCTCTCTGTTCACTTACTTGATACCTGATCTTCGACAGGAGAGGACCTACACTGCAAGTGCTGCTGTGACCTCAGTCTGGAAGCGACGATGGCTCATGTGTCTGAGGAAAGGGCCCCTGCCTTCACATCGGAGGAGTTGGATGAACTAGTGGATGGGGTCCTCCCCGAGTACACGCTACTCTACGGTCCTCCAGACAAACAGGTGAGTACACTGTGAGCATGCTGTATGGGCAATGCCTGTTTGGAGTGGTGTGGATGGAAGATAGGGGGGGGAGATGAGGCCTGCATGATCGGACGTTGAGTGTATGTGCATCAGGGCAAGGGTGGGAACGTGGGACAATGACTGTGACAGTCCGGACGGTAAAGGTTTTACATTTTCCCCTGTACTATTCCTCTAGGTCAGCACCCACCAGAAGAAGGACGTTTGGCGTGCCATTTCCAAGGACGTCCGGACCCTGGGGGTCCACCTCAGACGGAGCACCCACTGCCGTAAAAGATGGGAGGACCTTCGCCGCTGGAGCAAGAAGACGGAGGAAGCACAGCTGGGGATGGGTGCCCGTCTCACCATGACCCCCCTGATGTTCCGGATCCTGGCGGTGGCGTATCCGGAGTTGGATGGGCGCTTGAGGGCATCACAGCAGCCACAAGGGGGTGAGTACACTCTCATTCAGCTGACTCTGCGCGCATTGGAGGTGTCTGGGTAGGGGAGGTGGGCAGTGGGTTCCTCTAGGATAGGGCGAGCTTTGTAGGCAAGGACCCTTTGTGAGGCTGGCTAAGTGGCACCCCATCCCCACCAGTGGTAAGAACCATCTACACCTAGTTAGGCTCCTGTGACTTCCATGTGTGCAGCAATCGGGCATAGGCCATGTACCCCATGTCCCTGTTAATAATTAGGGAACTCTAAGTGTATGGCGTAGTTCAGAGGGCTGCTGTGTCTGTAGTGTCCGCCGACGGTAGCGGTATTGTATACACTGAACATGTCTTTCTTCCACCCCCCTTTTTGTGGTCTCCCTGTTCTTGTGTGCATTAGCATCATCTTGTGTGCATTAGGCGGAGGAGCTGTGCCACCGGAGCAGGAGGGAGCTGCATCCCACATGGCCCTGGAGGGCCAGACAACGGAGTCTGAATTCACCAGTGGGACGGAGGGAGAGGGGAGCTCCACGGTGGGGACAGGAGCTGAGACCAGCAACAACAACTCTTCCTTTGATGGGAGCTCCCTTGGGGTGGCGGGCCCCTCTGTGCCCACCGCATCTACAGGTACAGCCACCACCCCCCCTACCAGCACTGCCCTCCCAGCAGCCCTTCAGCGTGTGTCCCGTGGCCGCTCACCCAGGAGGGTGGACATGTCCTTCGCCCTAGGCACCTCCATCCCTGCCCCAGTCAGCCCTGCTGCCCTCAGTGAGGAGGCTATTGACCTCCTGAGAGCCCTCACTGTTGGGCAGTCTACCATTCTGAATGCTATCCAGGGTGTAGAGAGGCAGTTGCAACAGACAAATGCATACCTGGAGGGCATTCATTCTGGCCAGGCAGCCCACAGCGAGCATTTCAGGCTCTGGCCTCAGCACTGATGGCCATTGTCCCTGTGTACAGCCTCCCTCCTCCAACTTCCTCCACCCAGACCCAATCCCCAGTACCTCAGCCTATCCCAAGCAACCATCAGACCAGCATGCACACACCTCAACACACAAGGGTGGCTCTGGCAAACATAAGCACCACACATCCCACAAGCACTCACACAAGCATCATACCCATGCACACATACCAACATCCACTGCCTCCACTGTGTTCCCCTCCTTCACGTCTCCCTCCTCCCTCCCTGTCACGTTTCCACTCACACCTGTATGCACTACATCTTCAGCCACTACCTCCATCACCAGCACGCCCATCACCACACACCGCTCACGTGCACTCACCAACCCCACTACCATTCACACATCCCCTGTGCCCTCCTCCCAAACTATACAAACGCAGTCACACACCCACCCAACAGCCATCCACCTCACGACAGCCTCCAGCCCATGTTCCTTCACCCAAAGTCAGCATTCGAACACCTCCTACAACCACAACATCTTCCTCCACTCCCGAACCCCCTCCATCTACCCGTCCCAGTGTGTCTAAAAAGCTTTTCCTCTCAAATGTTGACCTCTTCCCTACACCTCCCCCCCGTCTGTCCCCTAGGGCCCGCCTTTCCAGGTCCCAACCCAGCCCCTCAGCCACCACATCACCGGGCACAGTGGTGCCAGCAATATCTGGGTTCTGGAGTGCACCAAGCAACAGGGCTGCCAGTGTCCCAAGGAGCGAGTCCAAGGACATTCCCCCACCTCCAAAACAGAAGAAGTTGCCCACATCCCGGAAGAGAAGGCCAAAACACCTGCCACCAAGGGCTCAGCCAAGACAATAGTTGGGAGTAGCAAGACAGCTGCTCCACCATCCAAGGTGGCGAAGGGCCTGAAAAAGAAAGGCAAGTCAACTTCGCCGCCAACCTGTACGGCGGACAAGACAACCACCTGCACCGCCACATGCACCGCCGGCACGGACACCGCCGCCAGCACCCCAGATACTGAGCCCTTCACCAGCACCGCAGACACTGTTCCCTTCTGCAGCACCGCGGTCAGTGAGCCCGCCACCAGCACTGCCGCTACTCACACCGCCGCCAGACCTGCAGTCTGTGAGCCCGCCACCAGCGCCGTCGCTACTGACACCGCCGCCAGCAGGACAGTCAGTGAGCCAGCCACCAGCATGGCAGTCAGTGAGCCAGCCACCAGCACAGCAGTCAGTGAGCCTGCCACCTGCACCGCTGTCAATGAGGCTGCCACCAGCACCGCTGGCCTAATGACCACCGCAAGCACCGCCGCCCCAATGACTGCCACTACTGACCCCGCCTCAAGCACCGCCAGCGGCCACGCGACATCCTGAGCCAGTGGCACCACAGCAGACATGGCTGCCATCCCCAGTGGTAATTTGTACAAGGCTGGTGGTCAGTTCCAGGGGCCTGGGCACCTTCGATGTTGCCCCACCATCAGTGGAGTGTCACATCCACAACCTCAGTCCTTGGCAGGATGAAGCACTCTGGGCACCATGCCCCCCAGAACCAGTGGAGATTCACATCCACTACCTCAGTCCTTGGCAGGATGAAGCACTCTGGGCACCATGCCCCCTTCAGAACCAGTGGAGATTCACATCCACTACCTCAGTCCTTGGCAGGATGAAGCACTCTGGGCACCATGCACCCTCAAGAACCAGTGGAGATTCACATCCACTACCTCAGTCCTTGGCAGGATGAAGCACTCTGGGCACAAGGCCCCCTCCAGAACCAGTGGAGAAAGGCATCCACTACCTCAGTCCTTGGCAGGATGAAGCACTCTGGGCACAAGGCCCCCTCCAGAACCAGTGGAGAAAGGCATCCACCTGAGAGACTGTGCCTTTGCACTCCCCAGGATGAAGCAGTGGGCAAACCACCCACTGGAGAGACTTGAGAGACTGCGGCTTTGCACTCCCCAGGATAAAGCAGTGGGCAAACCACCCACTGGAGAGACTTGAGAGACTGCGGCTTTGCACTCCCCAGGATAAAGCAGTGGGCAAACCACCCACTGGAGAGACTTGAGAGACTGTGGCTTTGCACACCCCAGGATAAAGCAATGGGCAAACCACCCACTGGAGAGACTTGAGAGACTGTGGCTTTGCACTCCCCAGGATACATCAATGGGCATGGAGCCCCCTCGTGGTGCTGGCGTCATGCACTCATCCGGCTGAGGTGCCCCCCTTCCCTTCCCCCTGAGGTGCCTGTTTTATTTCGATCTGATGCCCCTGCAGTGTTCTCTCTGTTTCAATCGGGTATCGAGTGTGGGCCTCGCCCATGCATTTTGGGCCCAGTGGACCCCGGACTATATAGGTGCAGTACCTGGACTTAAATTCTTGGTGTACATATTTGTTTATAGTGTATATAATGTTTTGACTAATGGATTTTACATGATTACAATCGTTCAAATCATTTCCTTTTGTCATTGCGTTCTTCCAGGGGGGTTTGGGGAGTGTAAATGTAATGTTTCAGCATGTATTGGTGTGTATGTTGTTGTGGGTGAGGGTGGGGGTGGAGATGTTGTGTGTTGCGTGTGTGTGTCACTCTCTTTTCCCTCCCCCTCCCCTGTGTTGTAGGTGCAGTACTCACCGTGGTCGTCGCCGCCGTCAGTTGTGCTCCTGGTAGAGGAGCAGGAAGACTATCGCAGGGAGTATTTGGAGTTCAGGCTCCATGGCATCCAGGTTCCTGGTGGGATGTGTAGAGGTGAGTGTTTTCCCTTCCAAGTCCTGTTTCCGCTGTGTTTTTGTTCGCATTGAATCCTCCCCGGAAAAGGTGGTGGATTGGCCTGTCATATAATAGTGTGGGCGGTACATTGTCTTCCGCCTGTCTGTTGGCGGTGACCGCCATGCTGTTTGTTTGTACCGCCGTGGCGGTCGGAGTGTTAAAGTGGCTGTCTATGTTGGCGGTTTCCACCATGGTCATGATTCCATTTTTTTACCGCCGGCCTGTTGGCAGTTTTACCGCCGCTTTACCACCGACCGACAGGGTTGTAATCAGGGCCATAGTGTACTATTGTCAGGAATTGGATTGTTTGAAGGGGGTGTGAGCCCTTCTCAAGCAAGAGCCATACTTCTTATCAGGAGAGGCAGTGTCTTTGAAGTACATGTGTGACAGATCACAGCTCCACTCCCTCATCAAGTCAGGATCACCCTTCCCGCCAACACTCAGGACTTCTATTTTGTGAGGAACACACAAGGGCCAATTGCTAACTACATTTAGTCATGTGAATCAGGAAGCAGGTTGCAGGCTGAAGGCCATAGGCTAGTGACGTTGGCTAAGATCAACACATAGAAATATGCTTTGGGGAGGTAAACTGATGGTGTGATACGGTTGCTATTTTGAGAATTGGACTGCGTAGTTTAGGGATGCAGCACCACTGATTGTGGGCAGCCGAGTCGGTCCCACACCATCTGGAAACTGTCAGGTTGACTTCTGGATAGCTTGCAGTGCCTCACCAAGCTCTAGATGGTGAAGGTGATTGGTGGCAACCTAAACATGACACTGTGACTCCTTAGGGAAGTTGTGATGAACAGGGCATATCCCTTTCTACAAGTTACAGAAAGACTCACACATGCCAAGGCAAATGAGGGGATGTGAAATAAGTTTCAATATATTCATTAAAACAATTGCATCAAAATCTAAAGGAAGCATGGGCTGAGATAATTAGGCAGATGAAACATAGTCCCATGATAATTTTTACCATCAGAGTGAAGAAGATAAACAACCCCACCATCTTGGCATAATCCTAAAGCCCAGAGACTCCTACCTACACCCTAACGTCTAAAACCTGAGAGCATAGAGGCGGTAATCTTTTTGCCTATTCCGGTCTATGGGAAGGACCTCAACCCCATACCTGAAAGGCGAGCAGGAGTCCATCTGTTGTCTGCTGGCAATCCTCCCGATTCGCTGACGAGTCAGTGCCAGAATCAACGAAGTTATCAATGAAATTATGTACATCACAGGACGGACATGAGTTGAATGGCCTTTGCCCTCCTTAGACCTATGTGGTGCTTATAAAACACATCTTACAGTGGTCCAAGAACAGGCCTGACATGATAGTATGTCTAAAAAATTTGAGCTGTCTCCCTTACTCCTAGAATGGCAACACTAGCTAGAATATCATGTATCGAACATAACAGCCTTGAGCAGGTCACAAAGTGAAATGCTTGTGAAGGGCTGATAAAATGTGCAACATAAATAAGTATGTCTTCTCAGAAAAGGCAGTTGATTAAAATATAACAACAGTAAGCTAAAAGCTGGCTGTGCTAAAAAATATGAAATGAATAAAGCGTGTCTATGTGTTTAAAAGTACAGGCAATGGCCAAAAGCTAAAATAAGGGTGTTGACACAGAAACTAAGGGGAACCCACAACACTGGTGGGCAGGGAGTTCAGGGAGTTCAGGGAGCCACTGGGTGATCCACCTGAAGCAGTTGATGACCTGGGTTGTAAGAGAACTAGAGGTAGGTGAAAAAGTGCCCTCCACCTGCAAAGATCACCGAGTTTTGTCCACTCCGCCTTTCTCTTGGCGCGCTGAGTTCCAGCAAAACTCTATAAACCACAACCTGCAAAGTTTTTTGTCATGGACTTTTCTCCAACATTAAGTTGACTCATGAAAGCAAGAACTAGTGTCCCCTAGTGCAATTTGCAGGTGCTAGAATGCCTCCTGGCAAGAATCCTCAGCGGGGATAGTCATGGCAGGTTATGACCATACGCATTGAGAAAGCAGTCGCAGCAGTAGAAAATCTACTTGAGCGACAGAAAGAAGTAGTGCCTTCTAGCAAGCTGTGTTCTGCCATTGTCACTGATTTTGCAATGTGGAACAACATCACAGTGCTAAAAACCAGTGCGAGCAGCACAACATGCCCAAATTCCACCCGCTCACTGAACTCTGGGGAATCTCACAGGTTTTTTATGTAACTCTACGGAATTCTGTAAAGTGAAACTCAGTGAGTTGCGCCCAAGCCTAAAGAGAACTTTTAATACAGAACCAGTTCTTAATTTGAGTTAGAAGATCCTAGTGGGGCCCACAGGCACTCATCTCTGGTGGCCTGCACTTTTATTCCCATCAGGCAATGATCAAGAGAAAGAGATGGAGAAAAACACAAGGGAAAAAGAAGGTATAGAAAGATGAAAAACCCATGAGAAAGGGAGAAAGCAGGAACCTGGAAGAGTGATACAAAAGGGCAGAGAGTGTCTGGTAGAGTTTTATAGAGACACTAGGACTTGTGAGCAGAGGTTTGGCACAGCACTCATTCTTTTATGAATTAACCACTGTAGAGAACAAATCCTATTACACAAATGATCAGTAAAGTGGTCCTGAGGATCAAAAGTAGGGGGTTGAATAGGTCACTTTATTACAGATGCTTTACATAGTTGTCCAAAAACGTGGGGGGGCAGGGCCTGTTTTCTTGCACTTTACAGCCAGTTCCATGGTGGAGGAGGGAGGGACATATGTCATTGTGTTGTTAAGAGGCACCAGATGCAAGGACCATAAGATTGGGAACTTAGGGAAGAATCCTCAACACCCAGGGATAGATCAACTAGTACAATACCTTTCATTGAGAACCATCTTTCTGTTAGCTCAATTTCTTTGGTAATGACACCAACAGTGTACTTGAGGGAACAGTCAACCATTGTCCCTCTGGTTTCTTTAGAGGAAGCACTAGTGCTCCCTGCTTTCTTGCACATCCAACCCGTCCTCTTCAGATAACTGACAGGCGCTGATGGACCCACATTTGGGCCAGAAGTGGCCTGCGTGCGTCCTGCTCAACTGCGTTCTGTGCAGCACTGGTCGCTATGGGAGCCAGCATCCTCCTCACACAGCAGAATCGGGGACTTAAAGTCCCTAAAGAAGCAAGAATAACGCTGCTGCTTAATTAATGAGTCATCACAATTAGTTGCTCTTTGAGTAGATTAAAGCAACATTGTCAGTATTTTCAACAATGGTGATCGTGTGCAGATGGCATGTCATGTTTGCACCACATAACCCATCACTGTTTTATTAGGCAGGCGAATTAAACCTACTGAAGCAAAACAGTGACCATATGTTGCATTGTTTGGTCAAATAAATGGTATTTGGGGGTCCAACTATAGATTTTGATTTGAAAGAATTTTCAAATATTGAAAAAGGCATACATGTTTTTCAACCGAGTTCAAGTACTCCCATCAGTACTAAGGGCCTGATTGAAGACCTTTGCGGATGGGGTACTCCGCCACAATAGTGATGGATATCCAATCCACTGAAATATAAATCCTATTATAGCCTATGGGATTTAGATTTCAGGGAATGGGATATCTGTCACCGTAGTGATGGAGGAACCTATGGGTCAAGTTCTAAATCAGGCTCTAAGGTCGCCATTACGACATTGGTGGTCCCACCACGGGAATGTCAATACTCCGGGGAGGATGCCACCGCCATGCCAGTGGCACCCTCACCCTTATTACAATGTTGCCGCCGGGCTGATCAGTGGGAACACTGTAATAGAACATTCCTGCTGGTCAGGCCAGGAGGAAAAGTGGTGCCTCAAGGGAGCCAAGTCCTATACTGTAGCACCGAGAGTGCCGACCAGCACCCTTGGAATGCTCTCTGTCTGCAGAGCAGCTAGTGTGCATTCTGATGGTGCTGGGCTGGGGTGCCCCTGCACTGCCCATGCCAATGGCATGGTCAGTTCAGGGGCTCCCCTCTACCCCCAGCACACCCTTACCACCAGCCTTTCCATGCCTGGCAGACCGCCATGGAAAGGCTGGTGGTGAGGGAAGTTGTAAGCAGCCAGGTGGTGTTGAGTTCAGAGCTGCCCTGGCTGAGTACAACTCTGACTGCCGTTATGCCATCGGGAACCATGTTCCTGGTGGGGATGGCAATCCCCTGCTGGGTCTGCCCGCCAGGGATGTAATTGGGCGGTCGGATCACCTGGAGTGAGCAGTCCTTGGACTGCCACACTAGTAATGAGGCCCTAAGTGTTTTTCAATTTATACAGTCATTATCAGGAAAGATCCTTAGGCAATGTTAGCAATCTTAAAAGAACAAATTCAACTTTCCATGGCTCGAACCAGGAAGCTGAAAATCAGACACCTAACTTTACAGCACACATCTATTGATTGCATTAATTTAGTGCGAAAAACAAATTGAGTCACACTAACAGACACATGATTGGAAGAAATACAGTACATGAATTAGTTTCCTTGGTTAATAGTCAAAACGGGCATGTTTAAGATTTATGTATCTTCCTCAAGAGAAATGAAGCCACATTAAGCCTTAGCATACCTTTTCAAAACTGTCCCACATTGCATCATACAGCCAATCTGTTTCCTCTCACCTTTGTAAAGGGAAATATCTTCCAAATATTCAGATTCTTTGAATAAATGAGCCCAAAGTGCACAATGTTTCTACTATATAGGGTAAAACGTTGTGCAGTTTCAGTGCACTACTGAAGAGGAAGGAATGATATAACACAGTTTCAGGGTTTGCCAAACTACTCAGGAGCAATATTTCTGAAAAATAGAAATGACTTAAGTCATAAGCCATTCTGAGATATGTACCAGTTAAGAAATTGTCTGCCAGATATTTGCTCCCCAAAAGAAGGGGCACCTAGCTAAGACAAGGTACGTATTTAATACAGCTATTTATAAATGTCTATGCCGAGAAATAAATCCAGAATTGATAATTGTATCAGGATATAATGTATGTCATTTTCTCTGTTCCAGTCAAGACATCATCACAACTGTTTTGTGATACAAGCAATACGGTGCTATACTTCTCAAAATGTCAACCCACCAAGTGTGATCACTGATACAAAAGGTCAGAGTTCTTCATTACGACAGGAAACAGCAATACATTTCACAGGATGGTTCAATGCACCTATTGCTCCAGGTGCTAGGACTGGTAGCATATGTGTTGTAGACACACAATCAGGCAGACCTGAAATAATGGAGTTATCTATTTGGTGGTTGTATGTGAAAATAATAAGTTTTTATATTGACCTACAAAGATATCATAAACAGAGTATCAAATACCAATATTTTGTGAAAGTAAGGGTATACGTAACAGTTGCAAATGTGTTCCGCCCATTCAGTCCAACAGGACTTCTCACTTTTGATCACCTGGTGTTTGGACCTTTACTGTGATGAGTCTCACTACCTGAGTCTCGCTTACAATAGCTTCATGGAAATTCTTCTGAGTGTGTTTACTGCCAGTATCTGGCTTTTATGACAAGGGTGCTACAGTGCCGCTAGGTAGAGACACTGCAATAATTGGGGGAAAATCTGGACACCACTGCCACACCAAGTCCTCTGCAAGACAGCCCAAAGGCTCTGTTGCTTCTGGGTGTGGGCAGGAGAGTGGTCTGCTGGCAGGTATTAGAGGGGCTTGCATTATAACTATCCACCCCACCAGCAAGAGAGGACCACCCACTAGCAGTCAAGAGAGGATAAACTTGGAGCAGGGATCCAGTCATCCATCTCCTTACATGCCGACGGGCCTGTTAAAAATGCTGCTATGACTAAAGTGCACCACCCTGACATAAAGAAGCCCGAGATCTTTAAAAGTGGCTAAAAAAATGAAACAGAAGGGAAACAGCATGTGGCGCTCAGCAGTGAATTCTTCAATATACCCCCGGGATGAGCAAGGGTCCAGGGTTGGTGCAGAGTTAATTTATTTAAATCCATGGGGGAGCAGGTGTGCGTTGGTCTCCCTTCTCCAATGCTATATGTCCATGAAGGCACCCATCGCCGAAAGACTCGATGTGTAGAAAGAAGAGGGCTAGTGCGGTGTTTGGAATTGGGTCCCGGGGTCCCATCTCAGTGGCCCAGAAGGATAAAAATGTCCACCTCTAAACTTCCTGCCCCATGGCAGGAGGCACACAGTGTTATGCTCCTGCTTGCTGGAGATACAAAGGATGCCAGCTGCTGTCCAAGAAGCTGTTGGGGCCTCAGTGCATTTGAGCTTGCCTTACTGTCCCCTCATCTAAAATAAAAAATAAAAAAAAAGATGATGTGCACAAAGCCGCACCACGGACAAGCCCCTGTTTGCATATGCCTGTCTCCTGGCCTATGAGTGCCTTATAATGCCTTGCAATGGTTTTGTTACATATTTTTGCCTGCTCTCTGCTTCCAGATCTGAACAGTACCATGCGTTACTATTAATAAATGCATTTGTATATATGAATGGATTCCATTGGATTCTAATCTTCAGTCCTACGTACTTACTGTTTCATTAATGTGATGACCTCTTATTACCTTACCTTAGATTTTAGTGTGGTGATTCCTTGACAAAGACAATAGGTTTGCTTTATATACTGATGTGGCGATCCCATGATGACACCAATAAGCCTGCTTCATATATTATGACACCCCTTAGATTGTGATGTTGCAGCTGGTATACGTGGGGGAGGGTATTGTGATTATGAGGGTCAGAGCTCACAGGGATAAAATGGGATTTGAGAATGTCATTGACGTTATTTTAATCTACCTAATGTATATATTTGTAATATATAGTATTGTGTAATGTGCGTACGTTTCCGTGTTTAAAGAAAAAGCAATGACTGGACAATAACGTATCAAGTGTTGTTGTTGCCTGTCAGCAGATGGATTACTAGTCTACCCCACCTACCCTGAGTAGGCCTTGGACAGTTCTCTTTGCTACTCTGAGAGAGTCAAGTGCTTGGTTCTCAGTAAAGAGGCACTTGCTAACATGGTACTTGCACAGGACTCATATCCTCCACAACTAATAACCCAGTGTCTTCATGTAAATATGCATTTATTATTCATAACTGCATGTACATATGAGGTAAGAATAATAAATCTACGATTACCTCTATATACATTCCTTAATACTATTTTGATCATCATTATTATTAATACTATTATTTTCATAGCACAATGATTTTGTGTTCAATATTGTGACATAAAACCTAGGGTCCCATTTAGGAGGTTTTGGTACAGGGCAGTGCCGCAAGGATTCCTGCTGCGCTGCCCTGCACCAAAAGAAAAGGTACTGGAATGTGCTGTATCTGTGAGATATTGCACATTCCTGTCCTTTTTCCCTGCACTAGTGCACAACAGGCTACCACTGCAGGGAGGATTGTTTTTGTGCAGGAAATGGCACCTTCCTGCACAATACACAATCACAAGAATTGTTTTTCTCTTTCTATGTCTGGTGCAAAATGCAGCACACATAGAAAAAGGAAAAGCGAGGAGAAATAAAGGTATTTCTCCTTGTTGCACCTCTCTTATGCCTCCCCTGTGGAGGTGTAGCCTTGTGACTCATTCTCAGGTTCACAAAATCTTGTAACTCTGGGAATGTGCCAAATGCCATGGGTGTTACCTAGGAACACCCATTTTAATGCCCATGGCATGCCTCCCTATCGCAGGGTGAGGCAACGCAGCACTTACACTGCATTGCTGCAGTCCATATCTACAAAGCTTTGAGAAGCCATGCAGAGTGGCTTTCCGTGACCTTGTAGATATGGTCCTGCAATGTGCATTACCATACCATCACTAAAAGTGTCATTCCAGCAGTGCACATGGGGTTGTAAAGAACCCCCCTAGTGTTCTGATTGTCGTAGTATTAAAAAAAAGAAAACACATTGCTATGACAGTTTCTGAATTGTCTCAATAGGTTAAACACAGTTTCCGTGCCTGAAACCCTAAAGTGGAGGTGTGGAAGGAACCTTTGCCATCCCAGAATTTAAATTTTCTTGATATGAAAAATCATCATTGTCATGTCACAAAGCACATTGCCCAAGTATGTACAGTACCATTGCCATGGATTGTAAAGCATTGTTCACAATTAAAAGGCCAAAATACAGACAAATGTGGTTTGACAGGACTGGGCATTGGATTGTGGAACACATAGGGCCCTCATCTTTGAATCATGCAAAACCTGCCATATTTCAAAACAGTGCAGAAACAAAACGTTCCAAATAGATTTTTGAATGTTGTGTCTGAGAAAACAGAGCTGATTGCAGAGGCCCTCTTATTTTTTGCCCTATTTTTCACTTTTTGCAGGTGTTTTCCTGACTCTGGTGGTACCATGGGTACTGCTAACCAGTCCCAGGATATGTGCTCTGTTTAAAAGAGTATGCAAATTAGGTGAATTATAATTAGCTATTTCAACCCACCTATAAGTCCCTAGTATATGGTATGGAATGTAGGTTTAGGGACCCCAGCATAGGTGGCTCACCCATAGGTGCACTGCAGAGGTGTCTAGGGTCTTTTTAAACGCAAGCCTGCCTTGCTGACTGCTTTTAAAGTAAAGTCATATGCAAATTCAACTTTGAAATTAAAAGTACTTCCAAGGTCATAAACTACCTTATTTTTACATATAAGTCACCCCTAAGGTGTCCCCTAAGTGCCCTGTACTATAAGGATGGAACTTATAAAAATGTTTTATAAGCCCTTGTGAGGTAAAATAGCCAAATTATTTTCCCTCACTGTAGTAAATAGCCTCCATAGACTAAAATGGGCAGATTTTATTTTAATTAACAAGGTCCCCATAAGAGCCAGATAACATGAGTTTGATATCAAATTGATTGTTATAATAAATCCCACAACTTGCCTTTGTTGGATTTAATATAACTAGTTCAGGTAAAGACTTTTACAACTCTACCTGAAGGTTGCCAACTTCATCTCTGTAGTGTCCTTCTCTGATAGGCCAGCCTCTGGCAGCCTGGCCAGGCTGCCTTGATGAGGTGTGAAGTGGCCTGGGCTGAACACAAAGGATGTGCCTGGGGGAGGAGATATGCCTCAGAAGAGGGTGAAAAAGGATGGGGGGAGAGCAGCCAATCGGGTCTACCAAGGCAGAAAGGACATTTTGAGCAGCTCAGGACCGTCCCCATTTCCTGCAACCCCAGACAATTAGGTGCCCTCTTGATTAGATTAGGAGAGGGGTGTATTTAGATTTTTTAGCCACACCAGTGGGTGGGCTCAGCCAGATCTAACCTCCAAAAATCAGTTTCAGCCATGTTGGATTTTTGAAGAATGTTGCTCCCTGGGATTGATGTTTGCCACCCTTTCTAGGAAGTGGCCATCAAGGGGGAAGGGGCCTGCCTGTGATTTGGCAGTCAGCCCCCCCTGCTTTCCACCCCAGGAACAAATATAAATATGGTGGAGCTGCATCCACACATCAGATCCCTACAAGGAACAAGACAAAGAAGAAGAAGGACTGCCCTGCTGGACTCCTGACCTACACCTGGACACTACACTCTGAAGGACTGCATCAGCTGCACACTTGGACTTCACCACTAAAAGGACTTTGCCTGTCTTCTACTGCTTCAGGAATGGACTCCCTGTTTACTACAGGTACAAAGGAGCTGCCTAGAGTCCCCTACATCAAGTCCTGTAAGCACAGCCCAGCTGACCATCGTCCAGTGGCCATTTGAGGATTCTGACCAGGTGCATTCTGGGAATTGTAGTCCCAACTCCCAAGGAGCAACTCAGAGCTTCTGGAACCTTGTATGAAGTTGTGGACACTTCAAGAACCCAAAAAGGACCTCTGGAAGAAGTTCTCAAAGTTTGGAGCAACTCCATAAGTTGAATTTTGGAAGTTGTAGTCCCAGACCCCAAGAGGTAAAGCAGAGCCTCTGAACCCTTGGCTGGTGCTGTGGACCACTTTCTTGAATCAAGAAACACTTATGAAAGTAAATGTGACAGTGTTACCTTGTGGGTGGCCTGAACTCTGGACTTTTCCCCTGTCCATTGTGACCCTTTTTAACCCTTTGAGCGTTAGTTGCTTCTGTGCTTCTATATGCTAGAAAACATAAATTCTTTAAAAATTCATATATCTGGTACCCCTTATCCGATTCTAATCATTTTGGTGTCATTTTAAAAATAAACATATAATCTATTTTTACAAATTGGTGCTGGGTTTTTATTGTGTTTGTGTTTACTTATTTGCTGTTTTGTCATTTTTAAATTCTTAACACTCGTCTCCTAATTTAAGCCTTGTTGCTCGTTGCCAAGCCACCAAGGGTTGAGCTTAATTTAATTTATTGAGACCTAACTGGACCTAAGTGGGGAACAGTGGCCTATTGCTAGGAGTAGGTATTTACCTGCCCTTACCAATAATCCATTTTCCAACATTGTGTCTCTGTTTTGAATAGTTTCATCCCTTTGAAGAACTGTCCCCTGTTTCACTATTGCTCATTTATGCTTTCTTTGCTCTCTGAACCATGTTTCTTTACTTCCTCCCTCACCTTCCTCCTTGCACCATGAAATGGCCTAAGTGACATGTTTGTACATCACTTTATTATGACAGAATTGTTAGTGTTTAACTTGCTATCGCTGGATCAACCTGCACAGAAGGCCCTTGGCTGCAATTAACAAAGGGTGGGCACTGGACTGGATCTCTGAGTAATATGAACTGTTTGCTGTCTTCTTGTGACTGCTGCAAATTGCTGTAGCTCAGTACACTGCCATACAGATTTGCAGAAGTGCATGCATTAGTTTGCTCCAGGGTATTTCCCCTTTTTAGGTCTCGAATTAGCCAAATGTTTTTGATTTTACTAAAATATGCATAATAATCTTACGTAAAAGGGCTTTCAGGCACCTCTCTTCACCTTTTGGTCTGTTGTTTTGTCATTCGCAGTTTGAATCCGCTCACTACAGCATATAACATGGAGCAGTAGGTCATTCTACATAACCCATTGGTTAACTTGACTTTGAGTGACTACACTTTGCTCTTTCACATGGAGCACTTTCACATTAAAGTTAGTTTCCTCCTTGCCAGTGTTTTTGCTTTTACTTTAAAATTACTTAGTGTAGCCTTTATGTTTAGAGCCTGGCCTCAATGTGATAGCAGGACACTCCTGATCTGACCAAAGGGCACATTCCATCTGTATTAGATTCTATCTCATGACCATGCTTTTGTAAATTCCTTTTGAAGTGTTTTGCTTTTCTGACTGCTGCTGTTTAGCAGCATACCCGTTGTGTCCATTTTAAACTATTCTGTATTATTTTATCATCTTTTTACTTCCCTCTTTCTTTCCTTCTTTCCTTCTTTCCTTTTTTCCTGCCTTTTTTCCCTATTATTTCTGCCCTGCCTCCATCCCATCTCTTTCTTCGCTTCTATCTTTCTTATTTTCTTTCTTTCTTTCTTTCTTTCTTTCTTTCTGAAGTATTCAACCAAGAGGAAGGGCTGATTCTGGAGAAAGCTAATGCCCATCTTGCCTCTCCAGAGAAGAGCACTAAACAATCCTCTCTAAGTCCACATCAAACAGTAGGAATATCTCAAACCAGAGGGCCCGCAGTCACAGCAAGACAGGATGGGAACCCCCAAAAAACCTTAACTGCCATAACCAATGCTAAGATTCTTAACACATACAAACTCAATATTCAAATTTCAATTTTTCAAACACTGGCAACTGTCACAATGGTAATAGATAGCAAACTGGATAGGCTAAATTCACTTATCAAGAGAGCACAGGCTCAGGTGGAGGCAGACACTGGAATGGAATTCCAGGCTTGTCAATGCAGACCCATTTTAGATAAGATCATGGAGTTGCCAGGAATCATGTCTTCAGTAGTAGATGAATTGAAACAAGAAATGGAACAGTTAAAACATGGCAGGATCCCAACTTATGGGCACCAAGGGACCGAAGTAAACAACAACCAACAAGGATAAAAGCCAGAAGAAGCATCATATGATAAGGAAAGCCATAAACATGCATTATTTTCATCAATGGAAAGCTCAACCTTGGATGATAACTTGGAAGATGGACCCTTTATACCTATCTTATGAGGAAAGAACAAAAAAAGCCTGACAAAATGGACAGTAAACAAGCTACAAGACAGGGAAATAATGATTACCCCTTCCATAAGCATGTCAGTGACAGAGTACCTCAACGGAGCATCAACCAAAGCAATAGCCAAAAGGAGGGCAAGGCAGAGAATGTTATACCTCACCCCCAATTAGCCACTAAAAATGCACCTATGACGGAGCTGTCAGCTACAGGGTTATCAGAAGACAAACCTCAAGGGCAGCAAGATAACCTAATAATGGAATCTCCCCTCTGTGAAAACTACAGGGTTTCAGATAAGGCATCTCAGACAACTGGATTCAGAGGGTTGGGCCTAAAGTGAGGTGTCTATTAACTGGAAGTCCAAAACACCATCATTCCGGTGCCTTACCACTGGGAGCCTCCGACAAGAGCACTTGGTGAATCAAGAGCCCCAACCACTGTCGAAGCCCAGCCTAAGGCAGTAAGGCCTGTGTGGCCCTGTGGAATTTCACCAGGTAATGTGCAGGGTGACCCTACAATATCAGTAACCCAGGGTCTAAGGAGGTGGAACTTAAAAACTTTACAGATGCCGTGATTACGTCCACGTTGCATGCATCAAGTGGTCAACAGAATTTATCCAGCCATTTATCTACCTTACAGGATAAGAGAGCAAAAAGTCTTATATTACACCCGATTTATAGATTTCAGGGAATCTGGGATGCCCTCAACAGGGATAAGATAGTGAAGGTATGCATCTCATTTCAGGGTTTAGAACATTTAAAGAGCAAAGACCTAGAATACGAGCTTTCTTTGCCCCAGAAAATGCCAAATTAAACAAGAGCATATAGGTCTGTTTCAGTAAACAGGAGATCATGCAGTCAGTATTGTACAAGTCTAGAGTGCTCGAACATGGGCAGATAGAGTGAAAATCAATACAAAGAAATACTTGTCTTTTCTTACTACGCAAATGGGCAATGAAATGGGGAGACATGTCTTCACAACAAATAATTGGGCTGATAATAAAAGATCAGTACTGTACTGTGCCAAGGGTGCAACATTGTTTTTTGCCAGGAGGCCAAGGGAGTTCATAATAGCCATTGCCCCGGGCCACCCAGGGAAAGGATACTGCAACGTTGGAACCCTAAAATCAAGGTGGCTCACAGGCTAGATATAGCTGGAATGCACAGGGATGGTGCTGTAATCAGCAATACCGGGAAACCTCAGATCAGCCAAAGTCCCTCTGACTGTAAGCAAAGTACCACAAAGTCATTTCTTACAATATAGCTTGGATTAGTAAACTGGCTCAAGTTTCAAGCCTGTAATCACTCCTGTGAAGCTTTGATATCATCTGCCTCCAGGAAACCAGACAAGAAAGTGAGAATCCATCATCAGAGTATGTGGAATTTTCCAAGCCCAGCAGAAGAGGCAAAAGCCAAAGATCACCTGAAAGGAAGCTTATCTCCCTCTACAACAGCCAGTAAAAGTATTGATGTGAGTCAACTAGCTTTGTAATTCTGCCCATATGTTAGCAATTATCATTACAAATTGGGCATGAGGATCACAATTAACCACTATCATAGTAACACACATTTACATCAATCCCAATGCAATTGCATATTTCTAGAGGACTCACCAATGGCTGTGACATATAAATCAAGAAAATCAGAGTCAAGTCTGGACTGTATCCTCACCTTCACTTTGATATTTCACCACATGCAGAGCTTTCACATAGAGGTTAGACGCAAGAGTGATCATCATCAGCAGATCACAACAATATCAAACAACAACCAGTACATGAACAACACAAAAAATCTCAGAGCACAGGATCTGGGGAATCATTGGCTGCAAATAAAATGGTCGAAATGATCCATGAAAAATTATGAGACATGGAAAGCTAGTTTATCAACAGTGCAAGGGGAAAAGCCAGACGTGATCTCTAACTGGGAGACTATACTGACTTCACTGAGAAAACAGCGGGCTCCCAACAACAGCAGCCTCCCTTGCCAGGGACTCATAAAAAGCAATGGTACACCCAGGCCTTAAAGCAACAGAGGCAGCAACTTAACAAAGCAGTCAAGAACCTAAAGTTCCAACACTCTGAAAGCACCTACCTCAAGTCTTTTCTGGAAATAAGAAAGAAATACAGGAAGGCCATGTGGGAAACCAAGCAGGCTCACAGGGACCAGGAGTGGGTAAGAATTGTGGAGGCATGCAAGGTAAAAAATAGTAAACCGCTATGGTCCATCATTTATCAATTCAGGTGAGGGTCCGTTTGAGCCTTAGGTAATACAGTGACTGAGGAACAGTGGGTAGAGCATATTTCCTAATTGTGCCAGAATCAGAATGCCAATGAATTATTACTGAATACACTTAGCGGGCAATACCCCTTAAACATTGTGGAACAAACAATTGAAGTGAGTCTACGGTCCTGCAGACGTAGTGGCAACCCTGGCCAAAATGGCCTTCCCACAGCAGTATTAAAAAATGATCAAGCATCCTGGAGTAGTCATCTAGATAAAATGTGCAACACCTCCCTTAAGGAAAATAAAGTTATAGACTCATGGAAAGGGGCAATCTTACACCCCATGTAGAAAAAGGGCCTCATGGGAACCCAGACAGTTACAGCATGATAGCATTGCTTGACATTGATGCAAAAATATTTGCAGACCTATTATTATAGGGCCTGGAAGCCTGGGCCACATAATTAAATCTAACCACGCTTAATCAAACTGTCTTTGACCCAAAATTGAGCACCATTGACAATCTGATAGCCTTGGTTATTTTAGCAGAAAAATACATAAGGAAAAAACTATCCTTATACATGCACTTTGTTGATCTATCCAAAGTATTTGACTCCTCTGACAGGCACCACCTATGGAGAAAGTTAGTGGATTGGAATATCCCGCCAACCATGGTAAAAGGAATACAGATTTATACTCTGAGAACTGGGTCAGGGTTACAATCGGCAGTAGCAACAGGGTAACATATAAAATCCAGATATATAGAGGTATTAAACAAGGTTGTGTGCTGGGCTCTACCTTATTTAACTTATATTTGGCAGACTTGTGCTTGCAATTGGACTCCATTAGCTCCCACCCTCCAAAGTTGGGCCAAAAACTAACAACTTCATTACTATACTCAGCTGATGTTGTCTTATTGTGTATTTCTGGCACATGCTTGCAAAACCTGTAAACTTCTCTTCATCAATATTGCTTATCCAATGAACTGTTAACCTTGAGAAAACTAAGGTAGTCATTTTTAGTAAACAGGTAGTCAAGAAAAAGCAATGGCATTGCCGGGGAAGCCCAGTGAGCAGGAGCGGCAAATATAAATATCTCAGCGTTTGGCTGCAGACTCTCTGGTCCAGTCAACTGCATTTAAACACCTTGAAAGCAAGGATGCTGTCTCAAATCACAGTTTTTCAAGTCCTGGCAACCAAACTGGAAGTTCAACCTGGCAGCCACTGCTTACCGTGATGAGAGCAAAGTACCTTCCAACATTAACATATGGTCTGGAACATTTTCCTGGCAAGTTTGCTAACTTCTTGGACACTGCACAGAGCGAAGTCTTCCTTATTATTTTCCTGTTACCCCAAAGTACTACTCTGGTACAAATTAGACTGGAATTCAGTCTCCAGAAGCAAGAACTGCTGCAAGATGGTGCCTTTCTCAAAGCAAAGCAAAACTCACAAAGAGCCATGATATGAAGCTAACATGACCCCAAACCTAAATTCTCGGTCAGAGAGAATTGAGGAGATGGTTAAACATCTTCAGGAGGAGTAACTTTGGCAAAAAAGCCGACCTCATCAACCTTTTAAGCAAACACTGAACGAACAAATCAAGCAGCTCTCCTGGTTCAATGACAAACCCAAATTCAGACTAGGTAGCCATGCATGGACATCTATCAGTACATACAAGGCTCCATCTGCGTGGTCATATATGGTTGCCTTTCTGAAAAAGCACATAAAAATAAAATGGATCCACAACAGACTTGGGCTGCTCCCTTCACTTGATGCTGTTCCAAAACAGCTTCAATTTTCAAACGTTAATGGATGTAGACTCCACTCACATCCCCGGAAAGATTTCCTACACATAATTTGCATGTGCACATATCTACTACCTTGGCTTAAAATCTACCTTCAAAACATCTTTAACACCAACGGCATTAGATCTTGCAAGCAATCCTGTTTTGCATGAAGGGAGTGATTCCTCAATACATGACATGTTTTTCAAAATTCCTCTTCAAGGCAGACTTTCTGATTAAACAGGCCACAACTCATCAAGTGGGAATCTAGTATGGAGCACAAATACTATTCCTCTTGCACGCTTGACTCCCACTCCCTACTCTCCTACTGGCTCAACAACCTGCCATACGTCAATTGCACTGCACTATAACACTCCATCAATTTTCCAAGCATGCTGGTCTCTATGCCTTCAAGCCAATGAAACAAACGGTTCACCCTTATAATGCAGAACCACCGGTTTTGTGGGGGTTGTGACAGTTCACACTTTCTCACCGTATTTCACCCGCAGCGAAAACTCAGCATTGCAGCACTTTGACTCTGCTGGCTTTTGATAGGACATTCTTCCTGTTAGTTTATCCTGGGGATTTTTAACATTTTTCTTTTGTCCTTTTTCATTATTTTCTTTTTATTCTTATGGTGTAAATTGAAATAAATGGATCGCAAATTCTTTTTTATTTCTCCCTTTGTAGTTGATTGCAATCGTTTTTATTAACCTTGCAAATAAAATAATTAGTTAATCAGCCATGTCAGCCATTGGCTGATTTCACTAGGAGGTATGACATGCAGCCCTTTCACTAGGGACACATACACACACAAAGTAGTTGTCTTTAGTGCCAGGCAGTACTGTGGTAATTTGTGGAATTTTGAGACCAAAAAAACAGTTTTGCCTGTACCAAATGATTTTTTTTATTTTTCAGATTGATGAGGGGCTTGCATATTCCCAAACAATAAAGTTTAGCAAAAACCGAGAAAAACAAAATAGGATTTGCCAGTAGGTTGGCAGCCAGTGCCAGACCTACTGGCTTTGCCAGTGCTTGTTTGATCTTCTAGGCTATGACACCAGCTTCTTGCTCTGATCTCTTACAGTTTAAACCTTCTAAGTGCATGTCCAGGAGCATTTGCTTTATCTTTGTTTTGAAGATCACAATTTCCTGTAGTGGTAAGAGAGTGCTACCTTTTAAAGGTTGAAACTTGAGGTCAGGGGAGCAAGTATACTGACCAGTCAGGCAGGGACACTGGAAGGGGTTGCGTCTGACATGGGCCACTGACATTTCTGGGTTGAATATTTCCATCCATCCAGATTAGAAAAGTGTCTTCTACGCTGCAGCCCACCAGGGAAATGTTGTCGTAAATGCCTGGCCAGTTAAATTCTAGACACACCCTTGTCTTTGCATATGAGTAGGGCGCGGTTGTATTGCACAATATGATTGTTGACTCAGAGCTAAGCAGATTGGCAGGAAAGAGCAGAATTTTCAAACAATCTGACTTGTCATGATCCTCGGTTCACTATAAGTTGTGATTTTAAAGTGGGATTTCAGAGGCACCAAACTTGGGGGTTCCATCTCTTCCCAACAGGAAATCACACTTATAAAATGTACTAAGGTAATCCCAATGTTATCCTATGGGAGAGATAGTCCTTACAGTAGAGAAAAACTAATTTAAGAGTTTTTCACTGCTAGGACATAAAGAGCTTAAATGTATATGTCCTCCTTTTTAAATGCACTGCACCCTGCCCCTGGGCTGGTTAGGACCTACCTTATGGGTGACTTACATGCATTAGAAAGGAATGTTTGAGCCTGGAAAGAGGGATAACTTGCCTGGTCGATATGGCAGTTTAAAACAGAACACACAGGCTCTTCAAAGGCAGGCCTGAGACATGTTTGAAGGGCTACAAAGCAGATAGTACAATCAGTGCTGCAGGCTCAACAGTAGCATTTAATTAACAGGCACTGGGCACACGTAGTGCACTTTACTAGGGACTTATAAGTACATTAAATATGCCAATTCTGGTTAAGCCAATGTTGCCATGTTTTGAGCATAGTGTGCATGCACTTTAGCACCCGTTAGCAGTGGTAAAGTCCCCAGCGTCCTAAAGCCAACAAAAAAGAGGTCAGAAAAAGGAGGAGTAAGGCAAAACGTTTGGGGATGATCCTGCAGGGAGGGCCAGGTCTACCACTCCCCAAGCCAGCACTACCTTTCAGAGGACAGATGGCCAGTCACCTCCACACTCTGCATGATTACTTCTCCAGTCTGTAAACAAGGTGAAAGCTTGGAAGAAGAGCCAAGCTCCCCGCCAGGCCAGCAGTGATGGTTTCCTACAACATGGATATTTTCTCTTTTTTCATCACAGGCCCCCTTAATAGAACAATTATAGCAGCAAACATTGGAAAAACCAATAGACTTTCCCTATGCAAGAATGTTTTGCTTTGAAAATGTCTTTTAGCCATCTTGTAAAGGAGTGTGGCTGTACAGAAGTTAGAAAAAAAGTGCATTGATGCTATACCTTTTAACCATGCTGCACAGCCATGTTGCGGTATGACAGGGCACAGACGGGACCTATTAGCTTTCCCAGTGCTTGTTCAAATTGGAACCTGTTGCTGCATAATTTGTCATTCTGGAGCACTGCAAACAATAAATGTTCTTATTAGCTAACAAAGTGGAACTAATTTTACCTGCATCAGTATGATGAAATCCTGAGATGACGCTGCTGATAATCAAACAGGTGTCCTGCAGGTTAAACATAGGTCCCTCTGCAAGGCAGTATTCTGTCACTGCTAGTGCTGCAAGTTAGGAATGGCCTCTGAACAGGAAATTTAAGGAAAGGCAAAATCATTTGCAGAACATTTCTTGCATAATACTGTTCTTGAATCCTAAGTACCCTGGATTGAGAGCTATAAACTATTTTGATATAGTGAAAGTGTTCAGGAGACCTGTTCAATTGTGCATTACAGCAGTTGCCATTTCTGGTGACGTCAAACTTGTCTTCAAACCTTTCCCCAGACCTGAAAGTAACCCAAGTTAATGCTGCTTTTAATTAAAATTAAATGATTAGGCAGAGCGTGTGGGGCTGCAAGCCCTGTAAAACATTAAGGAAAAAAAGAAAAGTCTGATTTTGAAGTTCTGAATGGCCTTGAGTGGGCCGAGGCACTTCCTTGGTGGGCCTGACCCGTCTGGCCTACACTCTTGAGCCAAGCCTGCTTTGTCACAAAATATTTGAATTAAATTGTCAGAAATACCGTTTGTCATTTAGAGCACAGAGTCATACAGGACATCTTGCGGGAGTAAGGGTTTGTGTTTGGGAAGGGGCTACTCTGCAATCAGAGGAGATGCAGAGAGACACCATCCGGTACTCTAATGTTATTCTTTGGGAGAGGTAGGACTTGCAATATTGAAAAACGAATTTAAGTTGTTTTCACTATCAGGACATGTAAATCTTAAAAGTATATGCCCAAAGTTTTAAGTACATCACACCCTGCCCTATGGGCTATTTAGGGCCTACTTCTGGGGTGACATATGTATTAAAAGAGAAGATTTCAAGTTCAAAAAGATGATTTACGCCTGCAAAAGGTTAATTTTGTCATGTTGAAATGGCAGTTTAAAACTGCACACAAAGGCTGCAGTGACAGGCATGAGACAGGTTTACAAAGCTAATAGCTGGTTGCAACAATCAGTGCTGCAAGACCACTAGTAGCATTTAAATTTCAAGCCCTGGGTACAGATAGTACCACTTTACTAAAGAATTATAAGTAAATTAAATATGCCACCTCATGAGAAATCAATGTTATCATGGTTTAAGAAGTGAACACTCACACCTTAGCACTGGTAAGTAGTGGTAAAATGCACAGAGTCCTGCGCAACAAAAACAAGATCAAGAAAAATATGGGGACGGCAAAAGGTTTGGTGGAAGATCAGCCTAAGGCTGGAAGGTCTAGCAGGAATGTCCAGGGAACATCCAGATATAATTAGCACAAGTATGACTGTGCCCTCCTTACATTTATACTAACAGAGAGGACATTTCAGGGATGATTTGCAAATGAATGTAAGAGTATGTAAAAAAGTAGTCTTGTAGTACTACTTCCCTTACCCAAAAATGCTTTTGTGACAGCCTAAATATTCATGATGCATGTCTTGAAACTTTGTGATATTTTCTGTGAAGATTTAGTTAGCAATAATGCAAGTGTTGTATAGTAGTCTGACAAAGTTCAGTTTCATGAACTGCCATCAGAATTGGGAGCCATTAATATGGGTTTCCTCCCTTAGGGAAATGCTGACCTCAGCGTTGCCTTGGTCTCTGTTTACTTCAAGGGGTCATAAATCTCGATGCACAGAACAACAGACGAGTCTGTTTGTTATGACACGTGCTTAGAAACGTTTGGTTGCCCCTGGTTACAGTGCGAAGGCTGCAATGCAGATTCTACTGCAGAGGAAATATTTTAAAAATGTTGCGAAGGGACGGATCTGTAAAGCATTTGGCACATAGCTCATAGCGCTGACGCGTTCTGGGAGGCGCCGGCGATCTGCCGTAGCCCATAGATAAAGAACCGGCGTTCAGCGAGAGTGGGTGTCTGTCTGTGCACGCCTGCGTTCACCTCACGTTTGTATGGCCGCTGTCTGTGGAAAAGTCTGTGCGTCTGCCCTGTGAAAGCAATAATATGCAGGACACACAAAAAAAAATGTTACATCTTGGTGCCATGTCGTCTTGGCCGAGGGCTGCAGAATGACATCACTACCAGTAACGCACAGAACCTTAAGTGATTTACTGGAAAAGGTAAATGCAAATAAGGCGAAGAAGAAAGGAGGAGAGAGAGCATTTCGGGAGGTGAAAGCCCCTTGTCAATGACGAATGAAAAAGTCCTTTCATTTCCAACTCAGAGCCGCGGGTGCCACGGTCCTTTGGGCCACTACGGCTTATATTGGACCAGTGTCAAAGTGAGCACAAAGGGCAATTGGACAGGGACTTCAGGGGTGCGAATATATTGCACTTTATTGCTTTAAATAGTCAATTGTAGCCGATAGATGGAGGCATTGTAAAAGAAAAGCCGGTGCGGCAAAAACATTAAGGGCCTTATTTATACTTTTTGGTGCAAAACTGCACTAAGGCAGTTTTGCCCCAAAAAGTTTTGCACCGGCTTGCACCATTTTTTAGCACCAGCTGGGCACCATATTTATGGAATGGTGCAAGCCGGTGCAAAGGGTAGGCTAGCTTAAAAAAAAAAATACGTTAGGCAGTTTTGAGTCAAAATAAATGATTCTGACCAGATTAGCATCATTTTTTGACGATAAGTGGCGTATTTATACTCTGTTTGCAATGAATTAGCGTCATTTCTTTTTAACTCTAATTCAGTGCAAAACTAACTCCATATTTATACTTTGGTGCTAGACCCGTCTAGCACCAAATTAATGGAGTTAAAGTCATTTTTTGGAAGTGGAAACCTACCTTGCCTTAATGAGATGCAAGGTAGGCGTTCCCGTGCAAAAAAATGACTCTATGGCCTTAACACCATATTTATACTCCCATGTAAAAATGGTGCAAGGGAGGGAGGAAGGGTCAAAAAATGGGGCAAAGCTTGCTTTGCCCCATTTTTTAAGACCTGGGTCAGGGCAGGTCTTAGGGGACCTGTGGCCCTATTTCCATGGTGGAACACCATGGAATAAGCCCAGAGGTGCCCTCCCTAGGCCCTAGGGGCACCCCCACCCACACTAGAGGGACTGCGAGGATGGGGGACCCCATCCCAGGTAAGTACAGGTAAGTGCATTTTATTTTTGAAAGTGCCATAGGGGGCCCTGAAATGGGCCCCCATAAATGGCACCGGGTGCAATGGCCATGCCCAGGGGACCCCTGTCCTCTGTGCTGGCCACTGGGGTGGTGGGCATGACTCCTGCCTTTCCTAAGGCAGGAGTCATGTGGCATGGTAGGTTTAGCACCATAAAATGACGCTAATCTGGTTAGAGTCATTTATTTTTACTCTATCCTGCCTAAAGCCATTTTTTGGTGCTAAACCCTCTTCTTCTATACTGCCAGCCCCACCCGACTAAAGTCATTTTTTTAAACTCTAGCCTACCCTTTGCACCGGCTTGCACCATTCCATAAATATGGTGCCCGGCTGGTGCACAGAAATGGTGCAAGCCGGTGCTCAACTTTTTGGTGCAAAACTGAGTTAGTGGAGTTTTGCAGCAAAAAGTATAAATAAGGGCCAATATTTTGTAAGTTTGCGCCACTTTTGTGTCATAAAATGACGTTAATGCGGTGCAAAAAAAGTTTAAATCAGGGCCTTGGTGCTAGATGGGTCTAGCACCAAAGTATAAATATGGAGTTAGTTTTGCACCGAATTAGAGTAAAAAAAAATGACACTAATTCGGTGCAAACAGAGTATAAATACGCCGCAGAGTATAAATATGCCCCTAAATATGGTGTTAAGGCCATAGAGTCATTTTTTGCACGGGAACGCCTACCTTGCATCTCATTAAGGCAAAGTAGGACTCCACTTTCAAAAAATGACTTTAACTCCATAAATTTGGTGCTAGAGGGGTCTAGCACCAAAGTATAAATATGGAGTTAGTTTTGCACCGAATTAGAGTAAAAAAAAATGACACTAATTTGGTGCAAACAGAGTATAAATATGCCCCTAAGGCCCATATTTATACTTTTTTAGCGCCGTACTTGTGCCGCTTTTTGACGCAAAATCGGCGCAAACTTACAAAATACAATTGTATTTGTACGTTTGCGCCGATTTTGCCACAAAAAGCGGCACAAATGCGGTGCTAAAAAAGTATAAATATGGGCCTAAATGAGATTGTGGACCTGTATGGGAAACGACACCCTGTAAACATGATTAGTGAAAACACACACAATATTAAAACTGTAAAATCGGTATTTTATTGAATTTGTCTGTTGTACCTTCTATATATGTTCAGGTAACTGAACTTCAGGATACTGAAGGTAAAGAAACCTATCTGCCACAGAAAATGCTATGAGAGGCATGGCCTCTAGAGGGAGTACCTGCATAGATCAGACTCCCGAAAAGAGGGGCCTGTGGGAGACTTGTGTTAGCGTGTCAGTCCTTAATAAGTAAACTTACAAGGGGATGCGTATAGGTCGATGAACCTTTTGACTCGTTTAAGATGTTCTTACCATAGCTCCAGAGCAGAAACACAATGATCAATGCACAATAATCAATAATCATCAGTCAAATCAATAATCAATGGAGTCAGTACATTTCACACACCAAGACCTTTCATCCATGAATAACCACACATTTAATTAAAGTTTAATACGTTTATTTCCCTCTTATTACAACACTAAAGTCATGTAGCTTAATCTCCAAGTCAAATCAAACACATCTAATAATAATTCTTAAACAAAAAGACGTAAGAGACATGATCTAATCAAAGCTTGAATCGAAAGGAATTTCAAAGCATCAGGACAAATCATTAGTAAAACCTATTTCAATATTAATACGACATCCATAGAGTTCAGCAAAATAGTTTGTCAACCATTTGTCCCTGGAATTTGTCAGTCATCATGTGAATAGCTTTAACTAACTCAGATTAGCATCAGCATGTGGGGCTTCATGCAAAAACAATTTAGTACACAAATTAAAAAAACATCTAGCTAAGGAAAACTAATGAGTCAGCGCAGTTGGTACCTAGAAAGAAAAGGCACAAAAATGCAATTCAGTCACATTGTCATATCTACCTATCCACGGTATGGGTCAGCAAGCAGAATCAGTCTTCGTCCTCAGGTCATCAGTCGATCAGCAAAACAGCTGGCTCTCAGTCAGAGAGTATGAGCCAAATGACAGAATCTCAAATCTCTTCTAAGTATATTCTTCTCGACAGAGGTCTGCCTAAAAATCTCCTCAAATTTGAAGAATCTGGTCTCCTCTGTCACGTTGTTATATCAAAGTCACCCAAACTATCCCCTAATTTCCAATTGGTCAATTATTCGTACATTATTACCCTGTCCAGTAATTTTCTTATTCCAAATCTATGAATTCTAATATTTCACACTTCACACGTCTTTGATTGGTCTGCTTTACGATGTTCTCATCATCCGGCTCGTCAGGTATCGAATTTGTAGCATCTTCGTCTCCAGTCAGTGTCTTCATTGTTCAGGTCCTGGTAAAGAACCTCAAACACACATTACACACAGTTGTTACTCTTTTAAGGACGTTGTCTCCTGTTAGTTGGTTCTCATGGAAAGCTTCTGCTAAGCATTTTAACAAGACAATGTGCACTTCACAGTTAGTTCACTCTGTCAGCATTTTCCATTAAATGCTAAGAAGTACAGCTTCTGCATGAGGCCTGGCAAAACTAAGCCAAGACACTCGCTAAGTTAAGGACTACAATTAATGCGCTTAAACATATTTCATAAACCTTAATGTGACAAATTACTACATTAATATATTTTCAATATTGCATGTGGATTAATAATTATTTAGTACAATTCGTGAACACTGATGGCCATTCTTCGAGGTCAGAATTTCAAACATGCACATTATTTTTCTACGTTATTAATTTTCTACATAAGTCATTATTAAAAATACGTAAACACTCATTAATAGTTTCTAAGTAAGACATCTGCTTCAGCACTTGTCATTTGAGGAAGTCTCCCGGGAATCCTGGAACACACAGGGAAGTTTTGTAAGTGGCGGTGAACAAGGGAAAGCACCTTATAAAGACTGTTATACAGAGGAAGTGATATTATCCAGAGGAAATCACATGAGATTTTGATTATCCCCAAAATGTGCCATGAATAAGCAAGAAAGATCTTTCGGAGAGCTGCCAGTCAGACGAGCGGCTTGAGATATCTGGTAGCCAGATGAATAAACCAATGGGACATCAGATCCAGGCCTTGGGATCAATTGTATTTACACTCCACTAATCAGATTAATTTTGCATTAATCTTGTGATGCAAAATTACTCAATTATGGCAGCTTAAGTAAACTGGGGCAAAAATCCTACATCAGGAGCACAGAAGCAACAAGTGGCTGCTGTGGTTCATGTGCCCGTTGCATTTAGCAGAATTTTGTTGGTGTGAAATTCATTGTTGTCCGATGTTGGACACAATAATAAATGTATCACTTAAAAAAATAGAGCTAAATTTTGGATTATGTTTCTCGCTTAAATATGAGTACTTACATGTAATTGTGTGGGAACTAAGCACAATGATGATACAGGCAATTACATGTGTTACGCACACAGCTACTCAGATGCCGGGAAGGCCATAATACAGTTGGTGTTTTGGGAGACACTATTCTTCTACTTGGATTTGCCTTGCTCTCTTGAATACACTTAAGGTTGAATCTAGAGTCTGCAGGACTACTCAGTCCGTCAAGGTAGCAGGAGACATTGTATTTGCCACCCTGAAAGACCACAGTCTGCCAAATTAAGAGATCATTGCTGGCCTATTGGTTATCTCTTTACCATGACAGGAATCACCTGGCCGGTCAAGATACTAAACGCTTAGTAGGCAGTCACCAATGTCTTTGATTAATGTCCACCAAACCTTTACAAACTTTTGTGTTTCAAAAACAGCCGGAGTTTGTTTTTGAAATAAAAAAACACTAATAACCTCCAATCCCAGGGAGTTGTTTTCTGTGTGTATGAGGTTTATATATATGTTTTTTTTCTGTCCCTTACCACCACACTCTTGCCAGGTCAAACCATCAAACAATTGACACTGCTTTACACATTAAACATGCGGCCTACACACACACACCATCAAACACACAAAGCAAGCACAGAAGACCATGCACACACAAACACACATTCCCCCAAACATGCAGCATTACAATATGAGCAGCATCATAAATACACATTGCACTAGCTCACCAGACACTGTTGCACCACCAGCATTATAGTCAGCATCAAACATACACATCCCAGCATTACACATAGTCAGCATCACACATACAATACACATTTACTTACACAGGTATACCAACAAAAACACACCACCACACACTTACCAAACCACAAACACATGATTATGTGAACTACTAAATGTACTGGCACACTCCACACACCACTAGGAATCCTCATTGCACACTGGCATACCAGACATTGATGCACACCCACTTGTACACTATCATACAAACACCATCATGCACATACACCATCCCATACTTGTTGATAGTTTATGGGAAGCTTGCACAGCTGCTACACAAGTCGTACCTGCTGTTTATGGATGAAGAGGTATGCTCTGTATCTGCCTGCACCTTAGCTGTTTGGCTTATCTGAAGAAACCTACCCTTCTGATACAGTGAGTGTGGGGTGTGTGGCGGGCACTGAAAGTTCCACCCAGATTTTTGGTAATGCTGTAGATTTCTAATGATGTGATCACTTGTCTAGTCCTATGATGGAAGTTGTGAAACAAAGTTAACAACCCTTGTTGAGATGTAGTTCTCAAATGTGATAATGAAAATATAATGAGTGGGTAAGTGTGGAAGATACTTTGATTATTGAAGGATATTTTGGCCTTGTCGGCATTCTAAGCATGATGAAAGATATGTTGTACCTGGTACATAGGTAAATGGAAATTGTGCAAGTAAAATATTTGATTATGTGTTTCAAGTTTGTCAGACAGGGTGTCAAGAAATTATTGTCTTATGAAATGTAGTTTACATACAATATGCTGTGAGTGAGCAACTGCAGAAATTGTAATACCAGAATAAAATATAGGTGCTACTTTCACAACTGAACCATCGTTGCTAGTGTTTTGTCCCTTTGTTAGACAGTGGGTGATTAAATAAAGGTGATTAGGATACTTGTATAGCTCATCATATAAGGGTGTGCTTCTATGTGATACTAATTCAGTTTCCTGAAAATATAGAGAATCAGATCTATCTACTGGAAAATAAGTGTCTTTAGAACACTTCTAGATTTACAATTTAATCTCCAGATTAAAAGCGTATAGTTAGCCATAAGGGCAGGATACATAGAATGACCTTCTGTGTTTTAGAAAGATTGTGTCAAGGTGGAATCCCAGCTCCAGTCTGTGCTTTGTAACAAGTACTTAGTGAGTAGACAGGTGTTGTAGTGGACTCGTTTAAAACTCAGATCAATAAGCGGCAAATATATAAAGAATTCATGCAATGCAGTCCATCAGCCAAGGTTGCTACGCTGTGTTGCGTGAGAGGTAGAGAGCAAATCAGCACCCTAGTTACTACGGTATGGCTTTGTTTCTTTCTCCCTTTGCGTATGCACGTTATGCTATCTTATAACAACACACGCCCTTGCACAAAAGTGCAAGGGTGTGTGAGTGATATCAGGCATAGGTTTTGCACTGGAAGAGGTCAATTCCAATACAAAATACTATGGGGGTCATTCTGACCCTGGCGGCCGGTGGCCGCCAGGGCCACCGACCACGGGAGCACCGCCAACAGGCTGGCGGTGCTCCCACGAGCATTATGACCGCGGCGGTTCAGCCGCGGTCAGAAGCGGAAAGTCGGTGGTCTCCCGCCGACTTCCCGCTGCTCGGGGGAATCCTCCATGGCGGCGGAGCGCGCTCCGCCGCCATGGGGATTCTGACACCCCCTACCGCCATCCTGTTCCTGGCGGGTCTCCCGCCAAGAACAGGATGGCGGTAGGGGGTGCCGCGGGGCCCCTGGGGGCCCCTGCAGTGCCCATGCCAATGGCATGGGCACTGCAGGGGCCCCCGTAAGAGGGCCCCACTGTGTATTTCAGTGTCTGCAATGCAGACACTGAAATACGCGACGGGTGCAAACTGCACCCGTCGCACCCCTGCAACTACGCCGGCTCAATTCTGAGCCGCCGTCCTCGTTGCAGGGGCATTTCCTCTGGGCCGGCGGGCGCTCTTTTGGAGAGCGCCCGCCGGCCCAGAGGAAATGTCTGAATGGCCGCCTTGCGGTCATTTGGCGGCGGTACCTTGGCGGACGGCCTCCGCCGTCCGCCAAGGTCATAATCACCCCCTATGTGTGGCACAGTTTAACACTTTTATATTTGTGTATGTGTGCTGGACAGTTAAGCACACATGCAAAGTTACAAAAGTTTTAAGAAAATAAGGGGCATATTTATACTCCGTCTGTGCCGAATGTGCGTCAAAAATTTTGACGCGCATTCAGTGTAAACGTTGCCCCATATTTAAACTTTGACGCCCGAGCCCGGGGATGACAAAAGTCCGCTGTGTGCGTCATTTTTTGGATGCGGCAACCCGCCTTGCATTAATGATATGCAAGGTATGCGTTCCTGTCCAAAAAATGACTTAAACGGCTGTGCGTCATATTTATGCTTTCGGGCAAAAATGATGCACGGCCGGGAGGCGGAGCCGGAAAATGACACACAGCCCGATTTGCGTCAAAATTTAACGTCTGGGTCAGGGAAGGCGTTAAAATGGGGCAAAAACACCTGCATTTAATCAGAACACACAGAAGCAACAGCAGAGCAGCAGGGCAGCAAAAGGGAGACATGGAGGTGATTCTTATCCAGCGTGCACGCAGACGCACAGCCCAGCAGCTACAACAGCAGCTACCACAACACCAGCAGGGACCCCAAAGGCAGCGCAGAAGGCAGGAGAGGATATTCCACCCAAGAACAACCCTTCATGGCCTCAGGGAACACAACATCATCCAGAGGTACAGGTTGAACTGGCAGGCCATTCAACAGCTAATGCAAAACATTGAGCTGCAGTTGGCACCCACTTTGCTGACACCCCGCATCATCCCAACAGAAACCAAGCTGCTTGCCGTACTTCACATGCTGGCAAGTGGCTCTTTTCAAACAACTGGTGCCCTGGTTGCCGGAATATCACAACCATCATTCTCTGCATTTTTGCCCAAAGTACTGGATGCCATCATTGGACTTACACCCGCCACATCTGCTTCCCTAACACACTGCAGAAGCAGCAGGAAACAAAACAGGGGTTCTACCTCATTAGTGGCTTCCCACACGTCCTTGGTGCAATCGACTGCACACATGTACGCCTTGTGCCACCTGCTGCAACTGAACACCTCTACCGCAACAGGAAGCACACACACTCTATCAATGTGCAGGCCATAGTCGATCACCAAGGACTGATCACCAACATCGTGGCTAAATATCCTGGGAGTGTCCATGACTCCTTCGTCTTCCGTCACTGCACCATCAATAAACACTTCAAGGATGGACGGTATGGCAATGGACTACTTGTTGGTAAGTACAAAAACCTACTTATATACACACTGCACAGCAACCCTCTAGGACACACAACACATTTTCCACAACAGCAACATGTGAACAGGAACACACAGAGGTCGTGACATCGCTAGCCATGTTTCTTAGGTCACCATTGAACCGGTCACACATCGGAAATTAGTGTACAGTCTAATATTAAGACGACAAAGATCCCAACATGTGGAGTGGGTTGCCTAAATGTCACCTTGCAAATTGTAAGTGTCCCAATGACGTTTACATTAGTCCATTGCATAAGTCTAAAGGTATGGAATGTCCAGGGTACATTGATATGAACGTGTTAACAACACTGTCAATCTTAACCTGTGTATGGAACTATCATCTCACCCCCAGTGAAGACATCGGACACCTGTATCACAAGTCACAATGTACTGCAAATCCCAAAACATACTGCTGACAACCAGTCAGCAGCCAAACACTCGTTCAGCCAAGGAAACAACAAGATGCAGATGGTACATCCTACAAGCCTAGGATGCAACATAATAACGCAAAAGAGTCACAGACAACAAAAGACCACTACTGCCATGAAAGGTGATTTCAATGGGGCTAGCTACATCAACATGATCCCATTAATTTTCTCTTGCAGGTGATCAGGGGTATGGCATCCAGCCATGGGTAATGACACCTATTGGCAACCTGAGTACTGCAGCAGAGCGTGCCTACAATGACGCACTTAGGAGGACACGCACCATAGTCGAGAGGACCTTCGGCATCTTCAAGTCGAGGTTCCGGTGCCTCGACATCACTGGTGGTAGCCTCCTATATTCCCCGGAGATGGTCTGTAAGATCATCCTAACATGTGCTATTCTGCACAACATTTGCATCAAAAGGAACATTCCCCTCCTGGAACCAGAGCCACACATGCCTGAAGAGGAGGAAGAGGAGGATGCTGGCCTGCAACATGAGGGGGAACTACAGAACACGGCCGCTGGTATACGCAGGCGGCAACATATCGTGAACAATTTTTTAAAAATATAATCACCATCACCACTTTAATGAAGTAATTTAAATAAACACCTTTAATAATCACCATATCATGGTCTGGCTAATCATTTTTGCACACCATCATCTATAACTATCAGAATAAGAGTGTTGCCTCATGGAGCATTGCTGATATACTGATTAGGACACTGAAAATCCCAGAGCTAATGTGATGCGTAACATACAATGGTCACATACACACACACTGTAAATGACATATATCATGTACATTTCTCCTTTGGAGGCCAATAGCAGAGGACCACACCTATTTTACACATACATGTTGAAATCAAGGTCCAACGCAGCATATGGCACACAACTAAGACACCATCACTCAATAAGGGGAAAACAAGCCTCATACATGAGGCATTTGATGTGCTTTTGCATCAGTAACAGGAATGTCTGACCAGACCCTTGACAGCAGTAAGACCAACTGCATCCAATATTTTCAAGGACTATCTGTGACCAGAGTTCCACAGAAGCAGTACATAGACAGCACAAGTGCCACACATATGAGCAGCATTGCGCACATGACATTCCATGTACATGTCAGCCCATTTCCTAACTCCTGACACACCCATGCACCTGGTCACAACCCACCTGTCTGAAGAGGTCCCTGTAATACTAAGATGTGTACCCTGATATTCCCTCCTCTATACACACAGCCTGTCAATAGCAATCCTGTGTGCTACACCCTTTCCTATGGTATGCCATTGTCATAGGACATCTGACTGCATGGATGTCAGGTCAATTAATACACTGGCTTCTAGTTTCCAAGCCCTGTTAGCACCTGTAGATTGCTTCCTGTGTGAAAATGTCTGTTGGCCATTAGAATGCAAATCTCACCTACAGGACTTGTGAGAAACAGATGCAGAGCACAACTGTGATCAACTCCATGCACCCCACCCATTACAACAATCACTGCCCCTGCTGATGTCTGGAACAGCATAGGAGTTGCCATTTTGTCAAATACACCGTTAAGCATTGATACTAATTAAGCCGTGTAACACAGCCCTTGGGTTCATTTGTCACTTTCAAAAACACAGGACATACACAGTTAGACATGTCAACTGTCTAGTTCATCCTCCAAACAGTCTTAGTCAGACCACTGATTATGTAACTTGTCAAATTGCTGTATCCTACTTCACCCTGCATTCTGTCAGCCTGACTGGCATCTGTCTGTGCGTCACACTAAAGTATCCCTGTGTCTACTTATGTACCACACTTGCGTTAGCAAACCTCTCATTCAGCAGGGGGTATTTGGGCATGTGCTTCTTCAATGCATACCCAAATACATTGTATAGCATCATCTGCCTTTTAACTGTACCATATGAGTTAAATCCTCTGTGAAAACCAAAATTCATGGCCCATCCCTTGTCTGGGTCTCATTTATGCATGAATGACAAAGTGTGACAGTGTCCCAGGGCCGTATGCAGGGATTGGGTACGGGGCCACTATTTGATGACTTAGATATCCCTTGAGGAAGCATTATTCTGTCCAACACAGCATAATGGTGTATGGTTTCTCACTTCATCAGATATGTCCCTCAGGATGGGCAGAGTATGGCCACTGTGCAGATTTATCTGACTACATAATTTCAGGATAGATGTATTGACAAGCTACGTAATTTGACAGGAGTCACGTTTCAGTTATCTACTGCACAGTTGGTATGTCACATTACCCAGAGACAGATTTGTTGTGTAAGTGCTATTTATTGAAAAGTGCTGTAGTGCTATCTGTACATTGTCCATGATTGTGAGTCCATTAGAGTGACATCTTACATTGTGATCCTACACAAGGGGTTACGGAAATGCTTTTGACATGCTGGGGTGAGGTTTCAGACAGTGCAGAGGGACAGGATTTGCCAATGAGTAGGAGAGAGAGACAATCACTGGGCAGGCTGACAAGATATACAGTGGTAAGCAGAACAGTCATTAAGTAGAGTTGTTGCAAGACTTGCATGTTACAAAGCGCTGGACCTTGGTAATAGTTGGCCATCTGGCAGGGACTAGTGCTTCTGGGTACTTTTCCATGTGAAGGTGATCTGTTCCATGTCTTCTTCTTCTGATGTGTGTGTTGCCTCCTCTGTCCTTGGTGGTGGTGGTTGTGAAGGGGCAACACACACCTCAGTGTTAGAAGACGTGGAGTCAGACATCCCGGTCGCTGCTACCTGTGAAGGTCTTAAGGGCAGTACTGCAGCAAGGAGGATCTGCTGGTTCTTGAGAATAGCAGCCACATCATGATGGTAGGCAGCCAGGTCGGCCCTGAGGGGTTCAATGTTGCATTCGTGCATGCGTTGACAGGAATGCTGTTGTAGGTGTTGGGTCAACTGTATTACAGCTGTGCTGATTTCCTTCTGTGTTTTTTGCTGTTCCTGCAAGATAGATGTTAGGGCTTGCATAGCTGCTGCCTGATCTGCAGATGTCATCATGCACGAACGCACCCCTTCTAGGCTGGCTGCCATAGTTTGCATCCCCACCCGCACCTCCTTGACCAGCTCCCGCTGTACCCCAACTACAGTTCTCTCAAAGCTAGCGCCTGTGTCGTCTGAGTCCTCAGCTGTATTGGAGCTGGCAGGTCTTACAATTGGGGTGATGGGTGGATCCTCTGCAACCCACAGAAGGTGGGGTCTGTAGGGTTTCAAGGACCTTTTGGATAGTCTCCTGGGGAATGTTTATTAGCTCGTCATCCATGTCATCAGGGCAATCTGGGACAGGCATATCCACAGGAGATCCATCTTCCTCTGCAATGAAACAGGGTACAATTAGTGTGTCTGTGTTGTGGCATGAGTGATGTGACATGCCTGCCTTGTGATGAATTCACATTGTGATCTTGTTTCGTGTTTATTGCTCCAGTCTTTCAGATGGGCATTCTCCCAGGCCTATGGCCCACCTGCATGTCACATGTATGTTATTTAGTTAATAGACTTGTCGGCATCATCTCTTCTAGGTGTTGGTTTTGGCCAAATAGTGATTTGCGACCTTCTTGTCCTACTCAACCCTTCGTCTTCATCCATTCTCATGGTGAGACCTTTCACTGGCTGTGGGTGCTCTGATTGCACTAGCAGCACACTTAACAATCTGGACCTGCCCCAGTCTCTGATCTTTCACATCCACTTAAATGTATTTGACATGTGGCATATCCTATGCATAGCAATGTTATGACACGATATGGATGTTGGCATTGGTAATGTGTACAGCTGATGTTGGGAATGTGTGGTACATTGGATTGCCCTGATAATCGTAGCAGTGTCCTATTTCCTCCTCTGACTGTGCAGGTGTATTTCAGTGACCAATTACATGTGTCCTCCCCCTCAATGTTGTGGTCTAAGCAGTATGACATTTGGGATGTTACATTGTGACCCAGGCACAGGATGGACCCTGACATATGCAGCATGGGTATGTCCTTAGTGCTGTGTAGGCTACTATTGTTGTTGACATTGGCTGATGTTTGCAACAACTATGGGCATTGACATTTGACAGTACTGGGGCCTTTGTCTTTTTTCAGCGGATTGTTGAAGTTGTCATCCTCAACCGTCTAATTTAGGTGTGTATGATCCATGGGGAGGTTACTGCCATTGGCTACTTGAGCTGCAAACAGAGCGGAGGTGGTAGTGGCAACTGTTGTCGCAGTTACATTCCAGTTGTCGGTATGGCTAGAGGTTGTTAATAGGGCCCTAGTTAATGTAGGGGGTATGGTGGCTGACGTGTGCCGGGATGTCAGTTTGACGTTGTGCCCTTCCCTCCTGGCGTGGCTTTACCTTTGCTCCATCGTTGGTATGGCAGCATGCCCCCATGGGACTGTTGTTGGTGTAGTGTAATGGTGTGCCCCAGCTTCGGTCTGTGCAGGCCATGCCCCCATGCCGTGCCCCTTTACCCATGCCACTCCATGTATATGATGACTTACATGCAATGTGTAGTAGGTATCCACCCCACCAGTTGCAGTTGACATTAGTGCATTTCAATTCCCCAAGTGACTTACCCTGCATGTGTGTTGTCTCCTGGTAGTCTGCGCTGTCCTGTCCTTAAATCCCTGTGACGATCTCCTCAGGGATGACGGCTGCGACCATCTCCTCCATGTGGTCCAAGGCCTCCTGGTGTGCTGGACTCCCACCTCCAGTCTGCAGTGCTGCCTTCCTGTTCCTGGCCATCTTTTCCTTGGTCCTGCGCTTGCAGTCATGCCAGCGGTTCTTGCACTCGATGACTGTTCTCCGTACTTCTGCCACACTGTTAATCTTGTCAACAATTTGTTACCATATTGCTTCTCTCCTACTGATTGGCAACTTTGAGGTGACAAATAGTTGGTGCTGGTGTTCCGTCACCTCTTTAACCAGAATTTCCTGTTCTTCTGCACTGAAGCGACACTTTCTTTTCTTCTTATAAGTGTCCTGGTTCTTGTGTGGGTCCTCCTGGCTGGTTCCTGGTCTTTTGTCATCTTCCTGGGGCCTGTAGTGGCATCTGGGATCCATTTTGCCTCTCCTCTGGTGAAATGGCAGTGTTCGCAGGTTTTTCTGATGCTATTGCATCAAAAAACTGCGCATATCCGGTTTGCGGGGTCGTAAATCAAACCACAGTCATTTCCGCTGCGTTAACGTCATTTTGCTTTACGACTTGACTCTGCAGTGTGCATCAAAATAAATGACTCCCACCTGTGGTTTGCGCCGCCTTGCGTCACAGTTTAAATTTGACGCCTGCACTGCGCACCAAAATTCATGTGGCAAGAAAAGTCAGGTTAGGAGTTTATAACCCTAATATCTCTAACTCCAGAAAAATGCGAGACCCATTGCATTGCAAATTTTGTTTGATTCCACTGCTGGGCGAAACTTAGCTAGCGCCTATGGAGGGGCCCGCGGAGAGAGAGACTCATTCTAGTCTCTCCGTGGGCACCGGATTGGTTAAAGGTAAGTGGAGGTGGGGTTTTGTAGAAGGGTTTAAAAGGGGGTGGTAGGGTGGGGTCGGCCTCTGTTCCGCGCCGACCTAGTTGCAGGAGGGGCGGTTTTTGAGGCAAGTGCGTGCGTGTTTGCAGTGTTTTTGGCCCAGGGCCGGGTTTGTGTCATGCAGAGTGTTGGTTCAGGGCCGGGCGGGGGGGCGGAGCTTAGCCGCGTGTGTGTGGCCGGTGTGCAGGGACTGTGCCGGGGGGGCCGCATCGCACCACCGGGAACCTCCCCAGGGGTGTCAGCAGGAGCACGAGGCCACGCAGGCCGGGCGCCTGTCCTGCCACCGTTTTTCAAGGCTCGAGGCTCGGCGGCATACGCGCGCAGGACAGGGGAACACCGGGGGGGCTCCCTGTCAAGAAAGGCCCTTGGGCCGGGGAGCGGGGAAAAAATTTACATACACCCCGGTTATTTAACGCGCGGGAGCGCAAAGGCAGTTAGGGCACACGAGGCAGGTGCCTTGGGCCCTACGAGTTTAACACACATATATTGGCAAATAGTATGTGCAATTTCGGCCCTCACATTTCATCAGCAGGGCCCGGGGTGGCAGATTGCGGACACAGGGCCAAGTGGGGGGGCAACGCTGTTTCTGAAGTATACAAGGGCAACAAAGCGTGCTGAGCCCTCAACACAGTTTTGGGGGCAGTGACCACATTAGTATACCCTGGGACATTAGGTCAGTGCTAAAACCAGTACTGTTAGCTACACAGCCTTGCATTGTGGTAAACTGCGCAGCGCCATGGCAACCAGCCACGACGCTGAGGCAGTCAGGGCCGCGCTTCGCGTTTTGGGCGAAGCCGGCGGGCAGACTTACTCAGGCCTGGGGTTTTAGACCAGGCCTGGGTGGGGATGGCACGGCCGACAAGGGCCGCATCCAGCCGGGTTGCAGTGGCAATCGCCGCATGTGAGTCCCAGGAATCGGAAGGGGCCAAGGAGGAAGCGACCGGGGGCCCAGAACAGGAACCAGAGGTGGGGTTGGGGACGCCCAACCGACGCAGCCCTTTACTGTTTAGCGGGAAGCCCAGGGCACACAGGAGCCAGGTTCAGGGGATGCAAGAGCAGGCAGTGCAGCCACAGTTGGGGTTGGGCCCACAAGGGCAGAACTGAACACTGGGGTGGGAGGGCCCGGTTTTTCAAGGGGTAGAGAGCGAGCAGCCCTTACCAGGGCCAAGTGGCGTGCCGGCTCCATTAGACTTGTCATGCCCAAAGGGGGGGGGGCAACAGCTCGGGGGCCCCGGGGCCCCAGCGAAAAAACAAGGCAAATACGCAGGAAAACCCAGAGGGGGGGCGACTAGGCCCAAGGCAGCCCCACGACAGGCCAGATCAGCAAAACCCAAGGCAATGGAGGAGGCTGGGGCCATGAGGGCCCCAGCCCCGTTCATCCAAGGAACCTGGGACCAGGCGGAAACCTGGGACCTAGAAGCTAGGATCTGCGAACAGCGCAGGGTTGTGGTGGAAACAGAGGCCAGGTGGGCCCAGTTGTGCAAGGACAGGGAGGAAGCGGGTACCCGGAGTGAGGCAATCAAAAGGGCCAGAGAGGCCACAGGCGCCAAGGGGACACAGCAGGCCGGGGCAGGCGCCGGGACCTGGGTTTGGGTACCACAGTCGGAAGCGGGTCGGGGACAAGAGGCTGGTGCGGCCGAAGGGCAGGTCGGCGCGGGGAACCCCAGTGGCGCATTTGGCCATGTGGGAAGAAGTAGATCAATGCCAGCAGCTAGAGGGGTCAGCGGCGGCCTTCTCTACACCGCGGGAGCGCAGGTACCAGGACGATGGTGTGCGCCATGCGGGATTGGAATCAACGGAGGCAATACCAACAAAGTCACAGGGATACGTGGAAAGCAAGGGCGAGTGGGTAGGTGAGGAAGAGTTGGAACTAGACTATGAGGAAGACTGGGACGAGTGGGAAGATGGAGAGACACAAGATGAGGAGGTGAGCGGTGTCAAGAGGGGGGGGGCGAGGGCGCAAGTGAGGCGCAACCTCTTCCTCTGCTTTTGTTTTACAGGACACTTTTGTGCCGGAAGGGCCAGCAGGAGTACGGCAAGCAATGCCACGTGGTAGAGCATTGAGGAGAGCGCCACGGAATTTGGGAGAGAATGTCGGAGGTAAGGGGAGATGGTGGTCAGTTTGGGGCGAAGGGGGGGGGACCTCAACGGCGACAGGCACAAGTAAATCTATTGGTGTTGGGGATGGGTCAGTGTTGGAGACACCAGGTCCGGTTTTGGTACAGGGGGGGACGTTAAAAAAGACAAAAGAGGTCTCCTCCACACTAGTTACAGCAACTGGTAGTCAGACAGTGGGGGAAGACACGAACGCAGAGGACAAGGAGGTGGGGAGCCACAAGAAACGACTTCCATGTATGGGTCTAGCCATGCCCCTTGGGTCCCATGTCACAGAGAAAACAAAGGCAAGGATATGGAAACATGAATATGTTGATGTTTTTAAGCTACTGCATAGGGACATACAAGCCAAGGAAGGTTCTAAGGAAGAAGAATGGGAATTAGCAAGTAGGCCCAGGGTTCCTATTACGATGGACAATTGGACAGTATATATTGCGAAAAGTACCCGGACAGGGCCATTGCGCTTTTCAAATACATGGACATTATTAGGAAGGCACAGATGCATTTTGGGGGGGTTTGAATGGCTCAGTTATGACAAGGAGTTAAGAGCTCGGGTGAGCGTAAACCCGGAAAAGCCTTGGGAAGATGTAGACCCAGAGTTATGGATGCAATGGATGGCATCTGCGCAGTCATCGGCGTCCACGCAAACGGCGAGTGGACTGCCAGTAGTGTAAAAGCCTTTTCAGACACGCCCCGCCCCGGGAGGGGCGGGCGCTGCTACAAAAACACCGGTGGCCACCACAGGTGCTTGCTGGAACTTTAACAAAGGGTTTTGTTCCTGAGCACAGTGTAGGTTTAAACATGATTGCTCCAAGTGCGGGGGCCGTCACCCAGTTATTCAATGTTTCTCCCTTTCCAGCCCTCCAGAACAGTGGAGAGCGTCAAGAGGAAGGGGCTCACATGGCGCTACTGCACCAAAAGGGTCCTACACCAGTTAGACTGGAAGTTTTGTTGCCTTGATTGCGCATCTATCTTGAGGCGGATAAAGCTCGGCAGTTGGAGTGGGGTTTTCGAGAAGGTTTCAGGGTAGGGTATCAAGGTCCCCGAGAGAGGAGGTGGGCAGACAATTTGCGGTCGGCTAAAGAGCGGCCTCAGGTAGTGCGTGACAAATTGGCAAAAGAAGTGGCACTGGGGAGAATAGCTGGGCTGTTTTTTGACCGGCCAAGCGAGAAGTTGATGATATCTATTTATGTGGACAGGGTTTTTCCCATGGGCTGTGGAATATCATGCGCTCTATTCGAAACTTTCAGCACCTTCTTACAGTGGGTTTTCGTTGGAATTAGTGGTTACCGGACGGTGACTCATTATCTAGACAATTTCTTATTTGTAGGAGCAGCCGCATCCGGGGCTTGTGGACGGGCTTTGGATGTGTTTCAGAAGCTAGCTCAGCAGACAGGAGTGCCTTTGGCCCCAGAGAAAACAGAAGGACCACTATTAATTTTGAATTTTTTGGGCATTGAGCTAGATGCAGAAGCACTGGTGGCCAGATTGCCGGCAGCAAAAGTGACAGAAATACTGGAATTTCTGGCAGTAGTGCGTATACTTCGCAAAATGGATTTGCGGACGGCCCAAAAATTGCTAGGGTACCTTAATTTTGCATGTAGGGTAGTGAGGGGAGGTCAGACCTTTTGTAGACGATTGGGGCTGTCCATGTCAGGAGCAGTGCTTCCACATCATAGGATAAGAGTTTTCTTGGCTTTAAGAGAAGACATCAAAGTATGGGAGATCTTTTTGAAGAAATGTAATGGGGTACCAATGTCTTTTGGTGACTCGGACACAGTGTGGCAGGTCCAAATTTTTTCAGATGCGGCGGGAGCGTCGGGTTTCGGCATATACTGGGATGGGAGATAGTGTGCTGAAACATGGCCTTCTCAATGGTTGCAACAAGGGAGAAGCATTGCTTTCCTGGAATTTTTTCCACTATTAGTGGCACTGGCAGTTTGGGGTCAAGAATTAGCTAACAGGACGGTGATTTTTCAGGTGGACAACATGACGGTAGTGGAGTTAGTTAACAGACAGAGGGCTAGGGACCTCAGAGATTTGCGCTTACTGCGTCAGTTTATGCTTCAATGTTTATCTCTCAATGTTATCTTCAAAGATGCACACACACCCAGGGTTTACCACGAGATTGCAGACTCCCTATCTCGTTCACAGTGGCGGCGTTTTCGCAAGTTGGCACCTGGAGCAGAACGGAATAAGACCGCGGTCCCGGCAGACATTTGGGAGTGGGGGGCATGATGATCACGGGGCTGGTGGAGATGTCTTTAGCGGTATCTACGCGGAGGAATTACAGGCTTGCATGGTTGGAGTTTCAATCTTTTGAGCCGTTTGGGGGCAACTTCTGGGCACAAGGTCCTCAGACTCTTGAAGCGCAGGCTTTACGCTTTGTGCTTTTTCTAATTGAGGAGGGGTTATCCCCAACCACAATAGGAGGAAAGCTGGCAGGCATTTCATTCTATGGGAAACTTTTCTATGGTTTTGACCCTGCGCATAATGATTTATTAGGAAAGATGCTGAAAGGTTGGGGCAGGGTCAGGGTCAGCGGGTTGAAACCGGCAAGGGAACCCATTACTTTCGAAATAATGCTGAAACTGCTGCATGTGTTACCAGTCTGTTGTGCGGACGAGTTTGAAGTGGGCTTATTTCGTTTGTGCATGGTTTGGATGTTTTTCGGCGCGTTCCGAGTGTCTGAATTGTTGGGGGTAGGGAAAGAGATCGGGGTAAAAGTGAAGGAGGTGTGCATGCATAAGGAAAGGCTGGGTATATTGCTCAGGCGTTCAAAGACAACTGGGGAGAGGTAAATGGGTATGGCTGGAGAAAGGGGGAGATGAGTTAGCATACCCAGTGAGAGAGTGGATGGCTTTCAAGGCAAAGCTGAATAGGGCAGGTGAAGCAGGTGTGTTTGTACATGCGTCAGGGAAGAAGCTTACTAGGATTGGCGCAGCAGCTCATTTAGGTTGGGATTGGGCTAAGATTAAGGGCATAGGTAGATGGAAATCTAGATGCTGCGAGCGTTATGTCAGGCCGTGATGAAGACACATTAAAAGGGGGGGTGGAGTTAGGTTCTCATGACAGCCTTTACAGTGTTTTCTCTTTACAGGATGTGTGGCCGGGCCGCAGAAAGACAAGATGATGACATGGCTGGTCGGCCATTCATTCGTTCACTGGGCGGCGAAATTTGCGGAGAAGCAAATTTACGGCAGATCAATGGGACTGCCCAGAAGACACCACGAAGTTTGTTGGTGGGGCAAGAGTGGTATGAGATGGGGGAGCCTGCTTCCATTTATCACGGGTAACTTGCCGCAATGGGGATGTCCTGACCTTTTACTGATTCATCTGGGGGAAAATGATTTGGTGAAGCTATCAGGGCTCACATTGATACAGCTCATGCAGAGAGATTTGGAGCTATTGAAGCAGAAACTATGCGGGACATGTTTGGTATGGACTGAATTTGTACCAAGACGGGCGTGGAGAGGGGCAATCAATCATGGAGCCATAGAGCGGGCTCGCAAAAAGCTGAACAGAGCAATGAGGGTATTCTGCTGGGCCCAGGGGATCAAGGTGCTGAGGCATGAGGACATTAAAGAACAAGATGAGACATTGTTCCGAGCGGATGGGGTGCACTTGTCACAGTTAGGAAACGCGTATTATTTAACAGAGTTAAGGTTGATGTTAGAGAATTTATGGGGAGAGAATCTGTGGATCAGGGATAAAAAAAAAAAAAAAAAAAGAGGGAACACAATACCGGTGAACAGGTTGTTTTTCACGGGGTGGGACAGCAAAATGCCACGGGGGTTTTGCTGGTTGGCAGGAGATGGGGAGGGTGGGGAGCCAGATGCGGGCTTGTCCACCCTTCCAGGGGAAAAACAAGGAGGTGAAGGATCAGAGTGGGGGGGGTAGGTTACAAGCAAGGAAGGCATGAGAGGAATAGGGGAGCGTCTAAGGAGGAGAATTGAAGGGAGCTATTGGATGAGAGAAGGAGGTGCAAGGGAATCTTTAAAAGTTAAGGTTTTGTTAAAAAAAGGAGGGTATACAGTTGAAGTTTGTTGATGTTTATGTTAAATCCTGTCCTAAATAAATGACCTTTTACACCAACAATGAGTGTCACTGTATGTGTGTCCTGAAATCCACTGTGCATGAGAACCAGCGACACTGGCTCATTTCTAGCACAAAACATCCAACAATCTGTGAACTGCCGGAAACTGCCACAAATAGGTCATATTATAGTTGTGCACTCCTGTGAAATTATTACCTGCAGTTCGCCTTTATTTATTGCCTCTTATAGATGCATGCTGTGCCAGTGAAATACGCAGATTCCTCCTGTGATTCGCATCCGGGTACAAAGGACAAACAAATCATGTTCAAGCCATAGCCCGTATACGTGCAACAAAGTGCATATAGGTAAAACTGCGAGAAATTGATAGACCACCCAGGGACATCATGCAGATGAACTGTGATTTCTATCATTTTCAGGAGGCTTTCAGCTGCTCGACATTAAAGATATGGTGGAGGCGATGACTGGGGGAGTGATTGGATTCAGTACGGTACACATAGAGAGACAGTGCGGTTGACATGTTATACGTTTTTTTTGCTCATTTAAACGTGAGAGTAACGATGGTGGCAATGGATTGGATTTAACAATGTGCTGTGGGTGCTTTGGCTCTTCTAAAGGAAGGAGGTGGGAGAGTGCGGTTGACTTGGAATATGAAGAGTTAAATACGGGGAGCGTTGGTTCTCTTAAATGGGAGAGAAATAATGGGAGCAAGTTATGGTGCGGGAGAAAGGAAGCATTTATTGACATGAAGTGTGAACGCAGGGGAACTTGCATTTGTCATGAAATAGGGGGAGCTTTGGCTCATTTAAGAGTGAGAGAAATGATTGGTGAAGAGGTCAGGGTTGTTGACATTAGAGTTACCAGCATGCCTTCAGTGAAAGTATATATATATATATATATATATATGACCAAAGTCTAAAACACCGCGAATAAGTCAGCTCGAAGGCGGCAGGCTGTAACAGGGTCGCGAACCCTAATAAATCAGCAAAATACTTCTTGAAAAGAAGATAGTGTCACAGCCACTTGCTGGTTACGGAAAATATCATTTAATAAGGCAGACAAACAAAAATGGCAAAAAAGAGATTCTCTAACGCGTTTCAGGAGACTCAGCTCCCTTGCTCACAGAGATATTCAGAAACCCATTTCCCTTTCCATTATAAATAATAATATAAACATAAACACAAAAACGGACTATATTTAGTACAAACACACCTAGCAGTCATCTTAAAATGTGTTCCTACCACTGGGGATACTGTCTTATTTTAGTATAACCTATTAGACTAAGTATTGCCATATTTTTCAAACACATTTTTTATATATAACTCTTGACTTCCCATAATGATCATCTTACTTTTTATACAGTTCTCAATCAAGAAGTTACATCAACTCCTTAGCTTGTTTAAATACTCATACCTCTCATAGTGTCACTGGTCTTCCTCCTACAGTCCTATAATTTTGTAGATATAATAGCTCTTTGCTTTTTTTCTTTTTTTCTTTGATTTCAAGTCAGCGTCTGCTTCCCCGGCATAAACATTATTCTGTCTCAGCTGTTCCAGGAATACGTTTTATTAGATTTGGAACTGCGCCCATTTTCTACACCCGCGGAGAGTGGGATTTGGAGTATGTGAAGTTCATTGACCTACCGTCCAGTTATCGTCATGTGGATCCGCTAGGCGTGCTCAAGAAGAGAACCCCAATACGGGTGTGTAATTCTACAGCGCGTTCGGTGCTTCACCCGAGACACACGCGCGTTAAGAATATCAGCGTGTGTCTGGGATCAGCAGAAGCCTTCTGCTTACATATTTTTGTTCAGCGCGCTAAAACCCCGATACGCGTACATTAATGTATAGCATGTTCGGTGTTTGATTTGACATACACACGCACAAAGACGTGCAGCTTGTGTAAAAATAACAAGCAGAACTTCGTGTTTACATGCTTTTTCATTTTGGAATACAGAGCGCTTCGGGACACACGTTAAGATTGCTATATTGAGTTGGGCAGCAGCCTGCATAAAGCAGAATTGTTTCCTGGAGGTGTTAAAGAATGATAATAAGTAATGCTGCCCAAATGTAAGTGTGGACTATTCACAACCATTTCAAAATTTCAATTATTTAAAGGGTTTAAATGGATTATTAATGTATCTTCCCTGGGCCTATCTCAAATCTGGGGACCCCACCAGTGCCTGGTCCACATAATTGATTTTTAACATTTTTTTTGGGAGGGGGCCAATCTCTGCCTAGGGACCACATCCCCCATGGCCCGGCCGAAACATTTAAATTTTTTGGGGAGAGAGGGGCCATGCGCCCCCCCTCCCCAGGGCACCCAATCACCACCATTGGAGACCTTGGAGGAGCCTGGATGCCCTTGCAGTCCCAGCCAGTTCCCTGCTTCCTGCAGGAGCCATCATAGACTGGGAGTTCCTAAACATCCAGCTCCATCTCTGTGAGAGCAATTATTTCCTCTGTTTCCCTGAATGCATCTCTGCAGGCAGGTCAACAGAGGTAATCTCTGCTTTCTTTGACAGCTCTTACTTGCGGGAACCAGGGTGCATGTTTGGACTTGGTGGGAGCTGTCAAAGCTCCAGCCAAGTCAGAGCAAACAGCTATGTATCGGGGGTTCTGTCTGGGGAAACCAGCACCAGATCTAAGGGGTTAGGATGTCCCTACCCTTCCTTGTTGAAGTGTTGGCAGACAATAAAATTGGGAGGGTTTGTGGAGCCTTTGCATCCCTATATATCCAAATTTGGATTTCCTCTAATTTCTCAAAAACTACTGAACGGATTTACACCAAATAGCAAAAAAAGGTGCTTTCAGGACCAAGAGATACCTTTCTGCTGAATTAAGTGTAATTCTGATTCTGTCCAGTGGTTCAGGTGCAATTCCTGTTCAAAATACCTATGGAAAAATGCATGGGGGAAAAAGTGTTTTGTGACCCCCACCCCCTTTTTCTCGGCCCCCACTTGATGGATCACCCAGAAACATTCCAGACAGACGCTGAAGTGAGCATCATATTTTTTTAGGAACATTTGATGAAGGTTCACCAAAAGACACCATCATTATTAGCAAAATACCCTTTCTCACAGAAACTTGGGACCAGATGTATGAAGGTTCGCAATTGCGAATATCAAATAGCGATTTTTACTGAATTGCTAATTGGAATTCACAAAATGCAGTGTAACAAGACCAATGCAGAATTTTTAGCTATTTATTTTTAATTTTTTCAAAATTGCAAATAGCGAGTACCAAATAGCGATTTGGTAAAAGAGCAAATCCGTATTTGGAAATCACAAATTGCGATTTTTGTATTCTGTAGAAGCATGACGACATCACAAACAGTAAGTGAGTCAGTGCATGCTGTTTCCAGAAGGCTGAGCCACAGGAGCAGGTAGAGAGACCCGGCACAGCACCAGGGAGGCTCTCAGGAGAGTCAGCCAGGACTAGTACCCCTTTTGGACATGGTCACACTCACTTTTTGCTCACTGGCACTGAGGTTTTCTGACTGAGGTGTACTTGGTTGCTGCTAAACAGGTCCCCAGTGCCAATGCTCTTTCCCTAAAACTAGTAAAATGTCTAATTGCATCAATTAGCTACACCCCAATACCACTGTAAGTCCCTAGTAAATGGTACTCTTGGTACCTAGGGTCTGGGTGCTGGAAAGAGTCCCTAAGGGCTGCAGCATATATTGAGCCACCCTCAGAGACCACTTTAAAAATCACACACAGCCTGTCATTGCAAACTGCGTGCCATGGTTCAAGCCATGAGAGAACACAACATGGCCCATCATTTGTGTGCCATGCCCCACTCAATACATCTAAGTATATGTAAGTCACCCCTACAGCAGGCCTTAACGTGTTATTCTTGATGTGTGGACAGATATGCATGAACAGATATACCCCTGTGATGTCTAGTTTGCTTTCCTGTTCACTTACCACATCTAGTAATCAATCTCAAGGTATGTACAGGACACCTGTTTCTATGAGTTACCAATACAATATGGCTTCACCAAAACCTACAGTGTTTGGTATCAGACATCTCTTCTTAATAAACCCCGACTGATGCCAGTCTTGGATTTATTAAGACATGTCCCCAGAGGGCACCTTGGAGGTGTTCCCTGAAACCTAACAGATCCTTAGTGTGATGGCTGACAGGTATTGGTCAGCATGGCAACACAGATACATTTCTGAACCAATGGAGGTGAGAGTTGTGCTCTCAGAGGCCAGAAAGAATGCCTGCTTCAGAGGAAGGTGTTATCAGCTCCTCCAGCAGGATGCCCGATAAATCTACATACCAAGGTCCAGGGACTTCAAAGACCCTGCCACCTTTGGTATGCGAGCCTGGCCCAGATGTGGAAGTTGCCACTCCCTGCCCTGAGGCCCATTTGGCACCAGGACAGGGTGAAATTAGCTATGCAGGTAGGAGTGGTGCACTAATAGGCCAGTCACACCCCTAAGGTGGGCAGCCTAATGTGCCCCACAAAATAAGGGTTCCACCATCTTCTTTTAGGTAAAACTACAAAGTCTGGTACAGGGTAATGCCCACTTCCCACAGAAAGCAGTCATTTAGGATGAATAGTCACCCCAGGGGTAAGTGGCCAATTGACTACTACCCCACACTCTCCAAACCATCCCTAAATTGAGTATTTAGGTAGTTCCCTGGCAACAAGAGTTTAGCTTCATCTGACCAAAGAAGACGAGGACAAAGAAAAACTGAATAAATTAGAACTGTGGACTGCTGGAGGACTTTTGGTACAAAACCCAGCCTGCCTACCTGTTTGTGTCACAACAATTGTGACTTCTTGACTCATCCTGCAGCAGTGCATTCTCCAAAAGCCTCTGAGCCTCCAACACTTCATCGAATCATCAGCATCTCCCTTGAGGTGGAGGAGCCACTTGTCTGCAGGCACCAGAAGGAAATTATTGCCACACTGTTTGTACGAAACTCACTCTTTTTGGCATGGTTACCCCTACTTTTTGCCGGTTATCTGTGTGCTTAGACTCTCCTCTAAATTTGGTTGCCTTGGAACCTTTACATCCCACAATTGGCATATTGATGTACCCCTTTAAGTCCCTAGTATGTGGTTCTAAGGTACCCAGGGCATTGGTACACCAGGGGTTCCCCGTGAGCTGCTGCATATATTATGACACCCATGGGAGCCCATGCAAACTGTCTGCAGGCTTGACATTTGCAGCCTGCATGAAAAGGTGCATGCTCCCTTTCACTACGCTAGGCCACTTTAAGTCACCCCTATAGTAAGTCCTTTCAGCCCAAAGGACATGGTGCAGGTTCCTGTGTGTGTGGGAGCACCCCTGCATAAGCAGAGGTGCCCCTACAAACTCCAGTCGCAATGCACAAGACTTCATAAGTACGGGGATGCCATTTTACCAATGTACTGTCCACAGGCCTGTGGTCTAGTTCCATAAAGGCAACTCTGAACCTAGGCATGTTTGGTATCAAACATGTTGGAATCATACCCCAATACTAAAACCAGTATTGTTTTCATGATTCCATGAACTCGGGGGGGAGGGGCTCCCTAGATGACCTCCCAGTATTGGTCCTGCCAGTCTTCCAGGGTTTGCGAGCAGCCCATGCTACTGCAGTCCCTCAGGTTTCTGTCCTCCTGCTGCTTGACCTGCTGAAGCAGGTGGAAGGCAGAACATAGGATTTCCTGTGGGAGAAGGGATGCAACACCCTCTCCCTTGAAAATAGGGGTTAATTAGCTGGGGAGAGGTAGCCTCCCCACACCACCAGCTTGCTTTGAAGGGCACATTTACTGCCCTCCTTGCACAATCCAGTTTGCACCAGTCCAGGGACCCCTGGTCCCTACTATGGGCCAAAACTACACAAGGGAGAAGGAAGTGACCATTCCCCTGTCCATCACCACCCCAGGGGTGCCCAGAGCTCCTTCAGGTGGCCACTTGATTCTGCCATCTTGAAAACCAGATGTGCAGAGGAGAGGTTCCTGGGAGCATCTGGTTGGTCAGGACCAGTATCTAATGTCTGTGACCCCCTCTGATACGTGGTCACCCTGCAGAGTGACCAGGCCCATGTCAGTACTATTTAGGGACTCCCTTGCATGTGGGTCCCCAGATTCAGCATGCAAGACTCTACCAGGGCTCCTCTCCATTGACATCTTCTGCTCCTGGCCACCGGAACCACTGCTGTATTTTACAGGAAGCAAAGACTGTCATGTTGACGGTGATCCGACTACCGCATTAACAGTCAAACAGCTAAGTCCACCAAAAACAGCCAAAATTCCGAAACCGCTATGACACTGGAGGACAGAAAAGATGCGGTTCCACCATTGGCACCGCCAGCCTGACAAAAATCCTCCAATCATATTATGATCCACAAAGCACAAAAGTGGTTCTTCCATGGTGGAAAACCATTGGTGGTGGGAATCGCAGTGGTCTGAACTCACATCAGACAGAACACCACACAACATTGGATAGTTTGAATACACCACATCTGACACATCCACACACTCAACACACCTATACACTGCACTATAAGAGATACCCACACACAACCCACAATCCTTTGCAACCAAAACGCCAAACACAGCCAAACATAAGCAACATTTTAGAGAGATACAAAAAGCAAGAATATGCACCAATACACATTTCCCTACACACAAGTCCCACACCTGCACAACATACACCACACACACTTTACTGTTTCACACAGTACACAACAACTGTCACCCACTCACCACATCCACACTTCATTAATACATTTGTTTCTTCACCTTTTTACACTACCTCACCGTCTTTACCACCACTACCATGTCCCCACAAAAACATCCACATTTCACTGATAATGAGATGAGGGTCATGGTGGACAAAATTGTCAGGTTAGAGCCATACCTATTTGGAACACAGGCTCAGCAAACGCCAGGAAAATGCAGTTGTGGTAAAGAAAAATCGACAGGCTGAATTCTGTAGGCAGTTACCCATGCACAAGAGACAACATCAGGAAGAGGAGAGTGACCTCGGGGTGAGGGAAGGTGAGTTCCATGGCTGCTAGACACCAGCTGGCGGTCCTCAACACTGGAGGAGGAACCCAACCTCCTCTCCCTACTTTCACAGCATGGGAGGGAAAGGTCTTTGACATCCTGTCTCCTGAGGGTCTGAAAGGAATACCTGGGAGAATGGAGTCTGTTAAGTCACTACAACATTCATCAACCAAACAGTTATGTCTTGCATGTTCACTGATCACCTTTTCCCCACCTCAATGACCAAACCATCCACCACCCCTCTGTCCAAATACCCCTCTTTGGTGTGCCACCTATCAAATAAACCCACCTGGGGCCACAGTGTTTGGGAAGGGCATGTGAAGTAGTAGGAACTGACAGCACTACAACTCCCAGAAGGCACTGTTCAACCTGTAAGAAAACCAGAACAGTGCACTAAATTAAAATGTCTTGCATGTGAAACCAACAATCAAAGTAACCTATTCTGAATGCTCTGCTATTTAAGAGTTTATGGCAATGACAGCAATGCAATTGCCTACTACCAGTACCATTACAAGCAAAACTCTGCTACAGCTGTGTCCCAATACTAAACTGGCCTTTGAAAAAAGCTTCATAAGAATGTCATATACTCACCTGGGGGGGAAACTAAATTGCAAACTGAATGCACTTGTAGTCTATCCAGATGGATTCTCATGTCAAATGGTAACTCCTATACTGTGTACCAGCTCTGACACCATTGTACATTGTTCAGCTTTAAGTTGAATCGATGATGCCTTACACCTTACTAGGAGAGAAATGCACATTGTCATGTCTTTACTCAGACAAGATGTAAGGTTATTGGCAGTCATCTAAACACCAAAATACTCCAGAAGCATGGTGTATGCAATTGCAAATCTGTGTCCCACATTGCTCTAACCAAGATGTGGAAGCAGCTGTCATTGCCATATCTGGGGATCATGTAAAGGCATTGTGTGCATCTCACATACAATGTGTATTTGTCAAAGTTAAACATCACTTGTTGCATCACTTACATCAACTGTGTGTGCCACTTCTCCTATAGGTAACCTTGCAATTTGCACCATGAAGAGGACAGAAGAGATTGCCACTACTCCTCTGGATGAAGGCCCCAGTGAGGAAATCCCCACCCCTGGATGTTTGGACACTGTGGATGAAGCTGGCCCATCAGGGACACCTAGTCAGTCAACAACTGTCAGCCTCACCCTGCCCACATCTACTCCTCTCAGCCCTATTGCATCTGCATCACAGACAACAATTTGCCCCAAACCTGTGTCACAAGGGCAGTCTCTTCTATTGTGTGCCTCCTCCCCAGTACAGGTACATGAGCCTCCTCTTGTCACCCCTGATAATGATGGTTCTGCCAGCAGTGGGAGTGGGCACACTGTACCAGAGTGTGTGGGAGGGATAGGGTGGGCCAGAGGATGGGGGAATCAAAGGGACACAACTGACCAGGAGACCAGCTCCCAAGTCTTGGAAGCCTACCAACATTCCTAATGCATGATGGGCCAGATAATGACCATGATCAGGGAGATCCAACAGCTGCAGAGGGACAGCCACCAGGATGCAATGCAGCAGTGGCAGGCCCAAAATGCAATCCTGGCTTCCATTGCTGGGGTACTGAGGGGCATGAATACCACCCTGAGTAGGTTTTGCGCCCAACATCTGGCCTCTTCCACTGGGAATGAACCAATCAGAGCCTTCTACCACTGTGGCAGCTAGTGGAATGGAGGCCCTGCCAGGGGAAGGGAATGCCTCAGACGCCCCACCCTCTGTAGCAGAAGAACCCCACCCCCACAAATGTAGACGTCCACCCAGACATCCTGGAGGAGCAGATACCAAGACTAAACCTACTGCTGGGAACTGATCATTTACTGATTGGTTCCCCTTGTGTGCCACAGATACACGCTGTTGACTGTTTTGAAACCTAACTCCATTTCCCTATGGTGCAAGGACAATGGACTTGTATTTCCAAATAGTGTTGCAGCTACCCTGAAGATTTCATCCAGCATGACTTAACCCTTCACTGTTTTCTTTGTCTTACATGAATTTCAAATCACTCATTTTGCCGTACACTCCCCAATAAATATCACTTAACCACTAATCTTGTGTCAGTGTGATGTATCAACTATTTACAACTGTTATGTATGGCAACTCTTGTAGAAAAATGTCCCTTTCTAATTTAAAAGCCTTGTCATGGTCATCACACATGTACTGTATAACCAGGATACATATTTGTTAGACTTTTCATCCTTGGTGTGGTCTCCCTTAACTTTTTGCCTCTGTTTCCCAGGTTGTTGATGTGTGCTGGACTCTGATTTTGCTGTTTGTGTTACTCTGGGAACTTTACCACTGCTAACCAGTGCTAAAGTTCAAGTGCTCCTGTATAAAATGCGTATGTAATTGGCTTATACATGATTGGCATATTTGAATTATTAGTAAGTCCCTAGGACAGTGCACCTTAGATGCCCAGGGCCTGTAAATCAAATGCTACTAGTGGGACTGCAGCACCGGTTGTGCCACCCACATACGTAGCTCTGTAATCATGTATCAGACCTGCCACTGCAGTGTCTGTGCAGTTTTAAACTGTAAATTCGACTTGGCAAGAGTACCCACTTGCCAGGCCTAAACCTTCCCTTTTCTTACATGTAAGGCACCCCTAAGGTAGGCCCTAGGTACCCCAAGGGCAGGGTGCAATGTATGGTTAAGGTACGACATACAGAAATGTGTTTTATATGTACTGACCATGAAAAAATGCTAAATTAGTTTTTCACTGTTGCAAGGCCTGTCTCTCTCATAAGTTAACATGGGGGCTACCTATAAAGATGATTAAAGTGTAGATTCCCTATGTGAGTGGATGGACATGCGGAGTTTGGATCTCTGAGTTCACAATTTAAAAATACATCTTTTAGTAAAGTTGATTTTAAGATTGTGAGTTTGAAAATGCCACTTCTAGAAAGTGAGCATTTTCATGCTTATACCATTTCTGTGACTCTGCCTGTTTGTGGGTTCCCTGTCTGGCTCAGTTTGACAGTTGGGCTGGTTGCGCCTCACACTAGACAATGACACAAAGGGAGCTGGGGTGTAGTCTGGATTTCCTGATGAGACATCTGTGCTGGGAAGGAGGGGAAGAGTGGTCACTCACACCTGAAAGGGCTGTGCCTGCCCTCACACAATGCAGTCTCCAACCCCCTGGTGAGTGTTTGGGGCCTGGCCTGGCCTGGCCAAGGCAGGATTTCACATTCAAGAGAGACTTTGCTTTGAAGTAGGCCTACTTCAAAGGAGAAATTGGGTATAAGAAGTGCACCCAAAAACACAGCCTTTAGAACAGTTCTGGAAACCAAGATTAAGTTCTGCCTGGAGAAGACCTGAAGAGCTGCCCTGCCTGTGCTTTGTGGAGCTATCCTGCCGTTGCTACCTCTGCCTGTGCTAGAGGACAAAGACTGGACTTTGTGTTGCCTTGCTTGAAGATCTCCAAGGGCTTGATTTAGAGCTTGCCTCCTGTTGTTTGAAGTCTCAAGAACAGCAAAGACTTCTCTCTGCCAGCACCTGGAGTCTCTGGAGAGACCGATACTGTGCCAAGTGGTGCCCCTCCAGTTCCTGGGACCCTGAAAGGAGAAGCTGGCAGCCTAAGAGGAAGAAATCCATGCACAGAATGCCATGCGGGGAAAAGATCGACCCAACCATGATCTGCGGCTGAAAAATCGATGCGACGCAGGCTTCGCGGCTGAAAATCGACGCTCGCCTGCAACGCGACCCGAAGATTGACGCCTGGGGCTGGAGAAACGACACACAGCATCACTGACCGAGGCTGCATGGTTTTCGGATCATCGTGCAGCTGGATTTCCGACGCAAGTGCCGCTGGGCATGTACAAACAACACAAGGCCTGCCCGGACCCGGGAGTGCTGACCGGATTGCAGCATCGCTCTCCTGTGGAGAGAAGAAACAACGCAAGGTCTCGCTCGTGAGTGAAATCGATGCATCGCAAGCACCTTTTGACGCACACTCGCCCGTGCAGGGTTATGTTTGATGCACCCAAGGTACATTTTCACGCTAAGAGTGTTATTGTGTGTTTAAAACTAGATGAAGACTCTTTGCTTTTTAATTGATAACTTGACTTGTGTATTGTAGTTTTTTGTCATTTTGGGTCTTGTTATGTTTAGATGAATATTTTCTATTTTTCTAAATTGGTGTTGTGTCATTTTGTGTTTTTATTAAGTTACTGTGTGTGTTGGTACAAAAACTTTACACCTAGCACTCTGAAGTTAAGCCTACTGCTCCTGCCAAGCTACCAAGGGGGTAAGCAGGGGTTAGGTGAGGGTGATTCTCTTTCACCCTGACTAGAGTAAGGGTCCTTGCTTGGAAAGGGGGTAACCTGACTGCCAACCATAGACCCCATTTCTAACAATATTGCTTTGGGATTTTAACATAGACATGGCACAAACCACTTGCATTCTACATCCCCACATATTTATTTGGAGAATGGCAATCACCACATAGTGAAGTACTGCTGTGGACTTCAGTGTTTCAGCATAGGTGTAATGCACTACCAACCCACAGAATACTGAAGTTAGGGAAATGTCAGTCTTTCACCATCCCAGGAGGCAAACAGATTGGTTCAATGTATAACCAGCTAAAGCCTTATCAAACAGCCATACGTTAGCTCCCAAATGACCATATACCATGAAACAAAGGTCAGTACTAATCATCCCAGTTATGGAACCTTCCACTTACCATGGTCCGGTATTTATAGGCATGCCACTCACCTATGTCAGTCTTCAGAGACATGCACATTTGTTTGCAAAGTGGAAACACACTGACAGGTATGTACAAGTTAGTTCACATACAACACAAACCATTGTGATGTAAGAGGCTCTGGATACCACATTATGACATGTGCTAGATACAAAGGAACACACATGGCACATTAAACCCACCTCCAATACCAAACAGGTCTTGTTTGTGGAAAAGGACACTTCCATCCCACTTTCCTGACAGTCTGGGCATATAACTCACACACTACAAATCTCATATTAAAAAGTACCTGGTTTAATCCATGTCCAGTCTGCAAATTCCATCTGCCTGTGACACTGTCTGAGACTGCCAAGTGAGGATAAACCAAACAGTAAATCTGCAATTCTGTAAAAAATCAAAGATAAGGTATAGGCTAGAGTGATACACATACATCACACTGCCAATTCATAAGTACAAATGTGACTTTGATTATGCATTTTGAAAACATTAGACTATGTACATAACAGTTCTGTACACAACTCCAAGTAATGATCTACATGCATATCTGAGTAATGGGCTTTAGAGCCACTTAAGACCTCACTGATGGTAGTAAAAAGAACATTATATGACATGCATAACCTCACCATTACCCCACGTTATCTCTTTTATAACATCACATCAAACACCTGGAGTCAGTTGAAATACTGATTGATGAGATCAGCCCTGATGTTTCCAGCTTCATCCTCATGAAGCTCATCCTCACTTGGAAAATCTGTATTTCCACCCTCAGGACCTGCTGGCTCCCTCTCATCTGGTATGAATGGTAACTGATGTCTCATGGCAAGGTTGTGGAGAATGCAGCAGGCAACAATAATGTGACATACCTTGTAGGGTGAATGGAGGGGGGCTCCTCCAGACTTGTCTATGCTGTGAAATCTTGCTTCAGGAGCCCAAAAGTCTGCTCCACGACATCCCATGTCCTTCCGTGGGCCTCACTGAAGCAGACTTCCCCCTAATGTGGTTGGGTACCTCACTGGTGTCAATAACCAAGGACAGTTTGGGCAACCAGAGTCCCCTGTAAGGTATAGTCAAACTAATCCAAACGTTAATTTTGGACATCCATATATATGGTAGCAGGAAAAAAAAAACAGACACACATGACATACATGACTTACCAACTAGCCAGGCCCTCTCTGTGTATAGTCATGTCATCAACAGTGGGATATTGCTGTTCTGAATGATGAAGGAATCATGGACTGACCTAGGATACTCTGCATAAACATGTGAAATGTAGAGGCCAGCCAAACAGACCACGGACATTAATGGAGTGGAAGTTTTTCTTGTTCCTATATACCTGTTCATTAGCAAATGGGGGGCCAAGGCTACTTTGATGTCATCTGTGGCTCCAATCAAATGTGGAATGTGTCCCAAAGCATTGTAATCTGTCTTCACATGGGCTAAATTCTCATGTTGGGCAACTCTGATGTAGCTGTCCAGGTGTTTTAACAATACAGGCAAAACCAGACTGAACATGGGCTGAAACATCGCTGCAGTTAGGGCCACTGTATTCTGAAAGGACCTAGTGGCCAGGAAGTGTAGGACTGACATGACTTGGATGATGGAAGGTATGCTATTGGGATTGTAAATGCCATTCATCAGATCAGGCTCCAGCTGATGGCAGAGATCCATGAATATGGTTGTATGCCTATCCAAGCAGTAGATTTGGATAACATGTTACTCCTCCATGGTCTGCTAGTGGGTGGTACACTGGAGGTTACCTTGCTCTCCTCATGCCAGGGTAACTATATGGGACAACACCAGAATGTATGTGTGTTGGACTTTTTCCCTTTTGCATGGTCATCCCCAATCTTTTTGCCTCCTTTCTCCTATTTTTTCTGACCTGTTGTTGTTGGCTTTATGACTCTGGGCACTTTAGCACTGCTAACCAGTGCTAAAGTGCATATGCTCTCTGTGTAAATTGTATTATTGATTGGCTTTCCATGATTGGCATATTTGATTTACTTGTAAGTCCCTAGTAAAGTGCACTAGTGGTGTCCATGGCCTGTAAATCAAGTGCTACTAGTGGGCCTGCAGCACTGGTAGTGCCACCCACATTAGTAGCCCTGTAAACATGGCTCGGACCAGCCACTGCAGTCTGTGTGTGTGCAGATTTTAACTGACAATTCAACTTGGCAAGTGTACCCAGGGCCTGTAAATCAAATGCTACTAGTGGGCCTGCAGCACTGGTTGTGCCACCCACATTAGTAGCCCTGTAAACATGGCTCAGACCTGCTACTGCAGTGTCTGTGTGTGCAGATTTTAACTGCTAATTCGACTTGGCAAGTGTACCCACTTGCAAACCTTGCCGGGCGCGGAAAACAATTCAACGCCTGCCCAGACCCGAGTTCTTGCCCTGATCGAGGGAGGAGAGGAAAAACGATGCACTCCGACCCGACCGGAGAAGGAGAAATGACGCACGGTCTCGCTTGTGGGTGAGAAAGTGACTCAACGCTAACCTTTTTCGACGCACACTCGCCCGTGCGTGTTATTTTGACGCTACCCGGGTACTTTTCAACGCTAACGGTGTTCTTACTGTTTAAGAAAGGATTTAAGACTCTTTTGCTTTTAAAATTAATAACTTGACTTGTGTATATTGGATTTTTGTTGCTTTGGCATCTTTTTGTTTAGATAAACATTTCTTATTTTTCCAAACCTGTGTTGTGTCATTTTGTAATGTTTTTACTGAGTTACTGTGTGTGTTGGTACAAATACTTTACACCTAGACTCTGAAGTTAAGCCTGCCTTCTTGTGCCAAGCTACCAAGGGGGTGAGCAGGAGTTAACTGAGGGTGATTCTCCTTTACCCTGACTAGACTGAGGGTCCTTACTGGGACAGAGGGTAACTTGACTTCCAACCAAAGACCCCATTTCTAACAATGTGAATCACTACATAATAAGTATGATCACACCAACGTCACACATAAATCTAAATCATGTCACATGAAACAGTGAAAAAGTGGTATTCATGATAGCTGAACTACATGTGGCCTTGATGCACATGACAGATGTCCATTGTGTTTCAGGAGTTGGTATGCTATCTGTGATAGTCTGTGCGTAATTCCTGTGGGCTAATTAAGCCCTTATAAGTGTACATTACTTTGTTTTCAGGTGGAGAATGACTATGATGAGTAGGTCTACAAAGTCTGTATCATCCTTTTCTACAACACTATTGGAACATGTGTTGGTGATATGTATTTAGACACCAAATTTGGCTATGCCAACTGGAGTAGGTGCATGCCAGAGAATTTCAACTGTGAAGGTTGTAAACTCTGTGACATGAAATGTTTTTGGTTGTTTGCAAAATTCTGTCTTGTGATCATTAGTTGATGAGGTTCCTTTCCTGGAACATGACACCAGGTCATATTATAAGTATATGACAATGTTGCTGTGAATAGGGACCCAAAGTCACATTGCCAAGTCATCTTGTGATGAAATTGATGGTGTGATAGCTGTAATGATAGGATGTTATTGTTGCGAGATAGGTGGGTTATGTGGTGTGTGAAGTTGTTGTTATATAGGAATATGGATTGTATGTTGTTGTGACAGGATGTTGGCACAAAACTGGTTCTACCTGGGGGTGTAGTACACATAGATGTAATGTTAGTGATGTGTATAATGTGATATAAATATATGAAAAGAACGTAATGACCCTAAGTCCTCTCTGTATTCCAGCATCAGCAGGTGAAGGAGGCTGGGCACAGCTGAGTGGGGAAGCTGCCGGTCATGGGACCCCAAGTCATGATACCAGAGACACTGAGGGACCCAGCGGCCTGGATGGTGAGGGGAGCGCCATGGGGGAGACCAGATCCACCTCTTCTTCTTCAGAATCCTCCTTGGCGGTGGTGAACCCATCAGGGACCACCCCAGCACCATCTCTGTCCGTCACCCCCATTTCTACCACCTCCCTCCCTGTAGCTGCGCAGTCACTTGGCCATGCCTGCTCACCCAAGAGGATGGGTGTCTCTGTCCTGCCAGCCCTGCTGCCCTCAGTAAGGAGGCTATTGACCTCCTGAGGTCCATCTCTGTGGGTCAGTCGACCATTGTGAATGTTGTCTAGGGACTGGCAACTCAAATCCAACAGAGTCCAATGCATTCCTGGAAGGCATTCACTGTGCACTGACTGGCCTACAGAGACCTTTTCAGGCTCTGGCCTCCACACTGATGGCAGCCAGTCACCCTTTGTCCACCGCCCCCCTCCACCTTCCTCTTTCCAATCCAAAAACCCTCACCCCAACTCAGCCAAAGCACACAGACAGGCATGCATCCACCTCAACATCCAAGACTAGCTCAGACAAACATAAGCATCACAAGATACACCACCAGCATGCACACAAACAACATTCAGCTACAGACACAGCAACAGTCACAACCTGCCCTGATACCCGACCCCCCCAGCATCACAGACAGCGCACCAGACACACCTGCATACACCACACCAACATTCACAGATCCAACCACTACACCTATCCTACCCAGAGACAGCACCACAGCAGACCCTCAGATATCTACCCCAGTCACCACATCTGCAAACACCACAACCAGTGACACTCCCACATGCAGCACACCCACCATACCTGCAGTCACCACTCCAACAGCCACCCACCCACCATGGCATCCCGAGCATCTCCACCTCCCCCTGCCCCTCTTTAGCCCAAGAAACATAAACACCCTCACTGACCCACCCAACAGACACCAACCACCCACAAGCATACCTCTGAGAAATATACACCCACACCTCAGACAACGACTCACTCTCCCTCCACACTCAATCCCTTTTGCTATGAACATCCCTGTGTGTGTAAGAAATCTTTCCTTTCTGAGTTTGCTCTTTTCCCTACTCCTCTCCCCTGTAGTGCTCCTAAATGTTCTGTTTCATTCCCCAAGTCCATCCCTTCCACCTCCAAGGCCTTCCCTACCCCTGCTAAGTACCCATGCCCCTCCCCCTGCCAAGAAGTCTACCCCTCCCAAGAAGATTAACCCCCAAGCCAAATCCCAAAACCACCCTGCCTAAGGCCAAATCCCCTCTCCACCACCCTGCTCAGGTAATCCCTGAGGTGCCTGCTGGTTACTTGGCAGTCAGGAGTCAAGTTCGTGGCACCAATATGTTCATTGTGTGCACAATACAAACACTATGGACTGACCTATGGCCTTTGACTTTTAAGTTAATTTTTTCAAAATATAAACCAACCAGTTGTTGGTTTCCTGGTTACATCTTTGTCCTACATTTCGTGTCCTAGGTTAGAGTTGTTCCTGGCTGACATTTGTTGTGTGTCATCATGTGTGTGTGGTGCTTGTGCTTCCTGTATTGGTTGGGCAGTATGTGAGGTTGTGTGCAGTGCTATTTTCCCCCAGGGATAGGGTGTGTGTTGTGTGATGGGCATGTGTATGTAGGAAACATGTTATTGTCATAGTATTGAGTGTTGTTTGTGTTGACATGTGTTTGTTGCTGTGTTGTGTGGCTTTGTTTGCTTTGACTGTAAGTTTTGTGCATGGTATGATAGATATGATGTGATGTGTGTGTGTGTGTGATGAGTATGTTGATTGGCAAGTTGTATGATTGTGTGTGTTCGTTCCCTGTTGGTTGTACGTTGTGTTGTGTGTGATGAATCCCTGGGTAGTCTATTGCGAGTGTTTTCTAATGTGTTGATGATGGCACAGTTGTGGTGGTTGTGATGGTGATGGTGTTGTTGTGGTATTGTGTGTGACTGGGCCTATGATGTGTTTCCATGTGTGTGTGTGTGTGTTTTGGACATGTGTGGGTATACTGTGGTTGTGTGTGTGGCTGTATGAGTGTGTGTGTCAGTGTACAGTTATAGGTGAGTGTCGCCTTAGCAACACCATTCCCTAAGGTATGTTGTGTGAATGTACAAAAATTGACAATATGCAACATTAACAGGTGTGTGTGTACTTATGGTTGTTGTCGTTGAAGATTCCGAAGTCTTTGGGCGGGCACGAGCAGTGGGATGACATCTGGTTCTGGTTCCACGGTGGGTCCGGATGAGTATGGCTTCCTGAATGTGAGTGTCTCCTTTTCTAGCGTTCGTTTCCACCTGTGTTTCCATGGTGGTGCGACCGCAGCGGAAAGCTTGGTGGTGTGCAGCCTAATAATCTGTCCGGCGCAAACATGGCCTTCCGTCATCTGTGTTGGTCTGCCTGCACTGGCGGTGTCAGTAGGGCTTTGGCTGTATTCTGTTGGGAATACCACTAAAGTCAAAATTTGGTGGCCTTCTCCGCCAGGCTGTTGCCGGTACGACCGCCACTGCCAACATGGTGGTCCTGAGACTGCCAAACTCGAAATGTGGCCCTGAGTGTTTCTCTAATGAGGACTTTTATTTGAAGTGTAGTATAACTGTAAAGTTAGGTATGTTTTTGGATCCTCGTAAATGTTCACAAATTCATTGTGAAGTTACACAGGGGTCCTCGCTGAGGGTCGGGAAGAATTTGCGAAGAATGACAGCCTACCATTTTAAGTTACTTAGAGAAATGAACAAATGGTTAAGGAGCAATAGGCATTCAAATCTGCAGTAATGAAAGATAAAAATAGGAGGCATCTTTTGATTTGCTACGAATTGCAGTATCTAACAGTGCAAAGTTGAAAAGGTTGCCATTAATGGTTGCTTGGGATGAGAGCGGCATGCCATTCTTATACTGAGTCTTAATGTTTTTGAAGTCACTTCTAACTATTTAGAAAGAGCAGAAAAACAGAGTTTGAGCCACAGACTCAGTTTGCAGGTATTTAAAATATATAAAATTAATAAAAAAGACAATATAAAATGTAAATATATATCTCAGGTTTACAACTATTTCTGTGAAATACAGTAATCTGTGAGTAGTTGTGTAATTATTGCTATACATTAAAGAAATATATGTGTGATGTGCATATGTACAGAACTATATTTTTATAAACATTGTCAGTTGTAGAATGTTTGTTCTTCCATTGTAGATCTATACAAGAAGTCCCGGAATTCTGAGTAGAAATACTTGACTGCAAAATATTTTTTAATAGATGTGTGGCTCTACTTATGTATTTCACATAGATATGTGTCATGTAGGTATGCACATAAAGATTTTTGTTTAAATGTTGGCATTTCTAGATTATTTAATTCATATAAATGAATACTACAAATCCCAGAATTCATAGTAAAAAATAGTATACCGCCACACTATCATGCATTTCTAAGTAAAGGTTGTCAGCTTTACACTACATTCTCTTTAGTGATGAAGTAGGTGTGTTAGAAAATTATTGCTTTTAAAAAGGGTCAGGCTTACTACTGATTATTTTATATGTAAGGTCTGCTCTTCACTATAAAATGTGTTTGACAAGTCTTTAACTGTTGTGTTAATGCACAAACGTCAGTACTCAGGTAGGCTGTAGGTAAGCCATAAACCATAGTGCTATGTGATTAAAAGGTTATTCGTGTCCTTGTGAGTTTCACTGCTTTAGATCTGCACTGGCAGATCATTATGCACAGTTATATATGCAGGGTACAGTCAGACACTGAAAGAGACACTACTCATACATTCATGCACATATCAAAACAGCAGCTTTGCATCCTGCAGTATGCAAAATAGTTGCTACCTGATACAGTCATTCATAAATGTAGGCAACTGCTTGGAGAAGCTAGCTTTTCTTCTAGAAAAGGTGTCCTTTAAACATGGGTTGGGCCTAATACTGCTGACCCTGAGTGTGTAGTTTTAAACAGCAACTTGACTAGGCAGCAGAAAACCTGCTTGACAAGTCTTAAACTGACCTCTTACAACAGAAATGCCACTGCTCACCTGGCTGTAGGTAGGCCAAGAGCCATAGTGCTATATGATTAAATGGTAAGACATGTTCTTGAGACTTTTACTGATTTAGATCTGCAATGGGATACCCCTATAGCAAGACACCTATGCAGAGCCCCTCTTATACTGCAACTTATGTACCTATTTATAAAAGTATAGAAGCACTCAAACACGCAGTTAGACACTGAAAGACACACTCATACATTCATAGATTTGAACAGCAGCTCTGCATCCTGCAGTATTACAACCAATTCCTAACTGAATATACTCACTCACACTGTATGTAGCTGCTGATGGAAGCTAGTCTCCCACCTAGAAAAGTACACTTTTAAACATGTTTTGGTATTACTACTTCTGAGAGTTTAGTTTTAAACATTAGCACAAGATGACAGTAAAAAACGTACTTGAGATGTGCTCGAGTGACCTCTTAGTGCAGAAATGCCACCCCTGATAAAGGGTGTAAG